>NC_053026.1:593947287-594069069 GCF_003073215.2 Triticum urartu
TTGCCTTTTAGCTTGTGGTCTTGTGGTGGAAGATCATCCTGAGCTTGTGTTCCTTGGAAAGAAGTAGGATCATACTTCTCTTGTTGAGGAACAAACTTCGTCTTGGGGTATTGATCTTCTTCCCACTCAACTCCATTAGCATTGAACTTTCGTTCAAAACCAACACCTTGTTTCTTCCGGTGTCTTCCTTGCTTGCGTACAGTTTCCTCAAATTGCTTACTTCTGGCAAGACTCTTGAAAACACCTTTCTCTATAATTCCCTTCAATAAGCTATTTTCTTGCTCAAGTGTAACTTGGCTAAGAGAATCGTTAGTGGAATCAAGAGAACTACTAGAAGCAACAACATTGGATTTAGCATGATTGTTGTTACTACCAGAGGAAGAATCTTTATTACTCTTTGTTGGGGATATTACTACCAGTATGACCCGCCCAGGAGGAGTCGGGTCAGCTCTGATGGCGGGTTACAGAAGAAGCCCGATAAACATTTAAGATGATGGTTTATTAAATGCATAGAAGGCCCAAAGGCCTGGGGCCGGCTTAAGGCCTGATATTGTAAACCGCCGTATGTAAGGAAATACTTGTACAGAAAGGCATGTAAAGGAAGTCACCGAGCCGGACACGATTATGAACCGGCCGGGACTCTGTAGACCAACAGGCGTCAACCCGTGTATATAAGGGGATGACCCGGTGGTGGTTTAGGGCAAGAAAAAACCAAGTCGATAACCTAGCCGGCGAGTTGAGCCTCTTGGAGATCGAAACCTCAGCAATACCAATCACAACTACACGTAGGCTTTTACCTTCACCGTAAGGGGCCAAACTAGTATAAAAACTCTCTCGTGTCCTTTGTCCCGATTAACCCCTTTAAGCTTCCTAGTGCGATGGCCCTACGACTAAGTCCTTGCTCTAGGACATCTGCCGTGTCAACTCCACGACAGTTGGCGCCCACCATGGGGCCAGTGCACGATGGATTTGAGTTCTTGAAGGGCAACTTCGAAGGGCTCAAGGGATACGCTGTGGGCCGGATGACCAAGAGTCGTCACGGCAAACTCTACATCGACGACGAAGGCTGGGGCCCCGAGGTCGGCTTGATCGAGTACGGGTACCGGGTCCCCTTCGGTGGAATTCACATCTTCATCGACTGGATCGGCGAGTTAGGCCCTGAGCCGGACGTCCACACCAACCTCATCGAAACGGCTCAGTGCGCCGGGTCAACCCATGTTCAATCTGTTGTGAAGCATGCTTTCGTAGGTTGCGTCCATGGCGGTGAATACTCCGAAGGATCGATGGAATGCGGGGAGACGGCCATCTGCTCTGATACTGCATCATCAACAGGTGAGACGGACTCGTTGTACCAACTGCAAGACAACATGCTCGGGGGTTGTTCTGATGGCAACAGTATTCCGGACCCCCTTGAGCCGCCGAATTGGGCCGGTGTCTTCATGGCAGGGACACAGCCTGGGCAGAACTCCACCGCAGCGACAGCGGCGGCCACCGGGTCGGCAGCTGCCGGGTCAAGAGACCCCGCGCGCCCCCCGGCTCAGGTTCTATGTCAGGACCCCGATTCCAAGTCACATCGTTCTAGCCGGTAACACCTCATATCACTTTGCGGCCTCACGCATGGTATACCCACGGGTGTCGCCTTACCATGGCCCGGGACCGTTTGCACCTTTTGGCTCACGTATATGATAGTGTCGCTAGCATCCATATGACAGAGAACCCGGGCCGACATGACTAGTCATGAACCCAAAGTGGCACTAACTTACGGGGACAGGCATACATGAATCAACATCGTGCATGTCGGTCAGCAGCGTGTGAATCCGGGCTGTAGCACTGGGCTAATAGGACTCCGGATGTCACCGCATGACATTTCCTTGAAGGGACAGACACAGGAACGAAGTGAATCACATGCCGGCCAGTCAAGTGTTCTGGAGCAGTAGTGCTAGGCTACCAGGACTCTGGTGATCTGGGCTGTAGCGGACTACTATGGCTCATGGAAGCACAAGACTACATTTCCCCATAAAAGAGGCTACCAAGGATAAACAACTAGGTTGTCGGATCCCACACATACCAAGCATTTCAATCATACACACAACATGCTCAATATGTGCAGTACAACATGGCATCACAACAAGACTCTACGACTCAGAGTATTTATTCATTAGGCTCCGAGGAGCGAGATATTACAAACATGGGTCTCATGACCCAACATTCAGAGCATACAAGTCAAAGCACATGCGGAAGCTTAACTTGTCTGAGTACAGACAACTAAAAGTGAAGAAGGCCGAGGAGCCTGACTATCTACCAGATCCTGCCGAGGGCACAAGATCGTAGCTGAGGTATCAAGCTAAACGTCGAGGTCCACGTGGAACTACTAGCGAGACTGACATCTCTCTGCAAAACATAAATTAAGCAAACGTGAGTACAAATGTACCCAGCAAGACTTACATCAGAACCAACTACATATGCATCAGTATCAATAAGGGGTGGTGGAGTTTGACTACAGCAAGCCAACTTTGACTCAGTGGCTAACCTGAACTACGACTGCAAGTAACTCTTTTAAGGTGGTGCACACGAGTCCACAAATTCACCATATCAATACACCACTATGGATCCGATCCCGTCTCCCTACGAGAACGCCATCCATAGCACTCACGCTTATCTTACGCATTTTAGAGTATCCACTTTCACTTGTCTATGAACTATGCAAGGGGTCCAAGTTTCCATATCCGAGGAATCCGGCTATTCGAATAGATAATGATAACCCTGCAGGGGTGTACTTCTTCACACACGCTCTCGCCACTTACCACCATGTACACGTCGTGTATCTCGGCAACCTTCAAGCAGAAGCCTGGTGAGGGAGTCGGCCACGACCTGACTAACCACACAAGTCTCTCGTCCAGGTTTATCGCCTATTCGGGTTCCATCCGCAAGGAGATCCGGCCGGGGTGTCGCTTACGGCCCCAAATGATGTGTACAGGGTTCCCAAGCCCACCATCCGGGTGCCACTTGGTACACCGGGCCACTGTGCCTAGTTTGTCCCAAGCCCACCTGTACCAGGTGCCACTTGGTAGACTACTAACACTACCTACAAACACCAGAAACTAGTTGCAACTCCTGGACAGAGATCGAGTTGATTAATAAGTCGAGAGAGCTTGGAGCGCCCGGAGCCCAATGTGTGGTAGTAACTGTTCATGGATCACAGACACAGAACTCAGTTCCTGAGGACGGCTGCAATGAGACAACCCACCATGTACTCCTACATGGCCTCTCACCGCTACCTTTACCAAATCGTGTTCACATACTTAGCTCACACACAGTAGGACATGTTCATCACCATTCCAATTCATCCCCGATGAATCAGACCTGACTCAACTCTAAGCAATAGCAAGCATGACAAACAAGCATGAATGAGTAGGCACATCAGGGCTCAAACAACTCCTACTCATGCTAGTGGGTTTCATCTATTTACTGTGGCAATGATAGGTCATGCAGAGGAAAGGGGTTCAACTACCGCAACATGTAAGAGTTGAATCGTTGTTGTCCTAATGCAGTAAAAGAGAGCAGGAGCGAGAGAGTGGGATTTTATCAAAATGAACAAGGGGGTTTTGCTTGCCTGGCACTTCTGAAGATAGTATAGTTCTTCGTCAGTGTCATCGATCAAATTATCAGAACGTCATCTACTGAGAGGGGACAAACACCGGCAACAGAGAGGAAACACAATCAATGCAATGCAACAGTATGATGCATGAATGTGACATGGCAATAATGTTATGATTTGCACTAATGCATCTAGCAACAATTTAAATGAAGTCCATATGGACCAAGGGTTCATATGCAAACTCCATATTTAGCATTTAAAATGCCATTATCATGTTTTCACTTATACAGTGGGTATAAGTTGGTTGATCATGCATGAAAGTAGCATAAATGGATAGATTGGATTTTTCTGATAATTTTTCATATATAAATTATTTCATTTGGAGTTACGGTTGAATTTCTATGATTTTTAGAAGTTTTAACTATTTTTTGGAATTTCTAAATCATTTCTGAATAAGAAAAACCAGAAAAGCATTTACTACATCAGCATGAGGTCGGTGTGACGTCAGCAAGTCAACAGGGCGCGGTCCAGGTCAAACCTGACCAGTGGGACCTACTGGTCAGTACACATCGCTGGCATGAGTCACTGACGTGTGGGGCCGGTCAAAGGCCACGTCAGCAAGGTCAAAGCTGACGCGTGGGTCCCGCGGGGTTATGACTAATCTAAGCAGAAATAAATCTAGGGTTAATTAGGGCGTGGGGCCCATTTGTCAGTGACGAAGGAGGTTACTTAGCCCCATCATTAGTACTAATGACGGTGCCACGTCGGCTGCCACCGGGGATGGTCGCCTGTGAGCATGCAGCACGGCGGAGGGCTTCGGTTTCGTGCTATAGGGCATGGATCGACGAGCGGTTTGCGGCTACGGGTTGTTGGTGCTTGCGCGCATCTGATGGAGCAACCAGGGGGAGCTGCGGTGGTCTAAGGCGATGGTAGCAGCGAGCTAGGCGGCGGCCGGAGTTCGGGTGCGTGCGGGCATGGTGCTGCGGTGCGCGGGAGGAGGAACTGATGGGAGCTGCGGCCTCCTGGGAACATGCGGAGCACGCGAGCATTCTCAAACAAGAGCCGCCGTGGCTGTGACCACGGCTACGCCATGGCCGGCGGCGAGAAGCTTTCGGCCTCGATGGTTAACCCGGCTACGACACACGAACGGCGAGAAGAACAGGGGGAAACGGGCATGAGCTCACTGCGATTCTGTTGGTGCAGCTGGCGAGCTCGGGGACGGGCTGTGGACGACTAATCGGCGACGGCGATCGGCGGCGCCCGAGGTAGAAGACGAGCTCGAAGGCGTCTCTTCAAGGCGTCCAGGCTCGTGGGTTTGGGCGTAGAGGTGCGCCGCAGCGAGGCGGTGCTCGTGGGCACGACAGAGGGGCGAGGGGGTGGCTCTGGTGACGACTATGGCAAACGGCGGCGAGGATGGCGCTCGGCCATCACGGGAGAGGGTGAGGGAGACGAGGGGGGAGAGGGGAGAGGTGCACGGGGTGCTGGGCGTCTCCGTGGCGTGGCTGGAAGCGCCGGGTCATCGCGCTGGAGCAAGAGGTGGCGTCGTCGGCCGCGCGTGTGCAGGCACGCAGCTGCTTCTCCTCCTGGCAGGAGGAAGAAGACGGCGTTGCCCCTGTGGGCTGGGCCAGAACAGGAGTTGGGCCAGGCAGGTAAGTCAGGTAAGGCCCTGCCTTTTCTATTTTCTGTTTGTTTTGTTTTTATTTATACATTTTGCCATTGATTCAAAATTCAAAATGAATTCAAAACAGTGCCAAAACACTCTGAGATATTTTATGTTACCTCTCTGGACTATTCCAAAAGTACATAAAAAATTTCAAAGCATTTGAAAATATATTCATTATATATTATGAATATATCCCCAAATTCAATAGATTATTGATTTAAATTCAGAGAACAAATAATTCCTTAAAAATGTTCCAGAATTTTGGTTTGATATATAACTCTTGCCAAAATTCACAAAACTATTTTTAGGGTATTTTGGATTCACAGAATGCTATTTAAAGGGTGCTTGCCCTTCTTTTAATCAGATTTCTGAGGTTTCAACAATCCTCATTTCAAGTTTCAGAAATTTAAACATGATGCAAGAAAGATGCAAACACTAGGCAACACCAGAAGCTAGGGATGTGACATTCTAATGGACCTCATGGATAAACTGATGACTTTGTTAATCGCTGCGGTAGAGCCGGCGGATAAAGCCCAGCATGACGCAGAAGTGGCACGCGTGCGGGAGGAGATGGTGCAAGCTAAGGAAAATCTAGTCGCGGAGGAAACCCGGATGGCAGCAGAACGAGCAGCTTTGGATGCTCGTGCTCAGCAGCTTCAAGCAGAAACCTTCCGGCTCTCGGTGGATCTTAATGTATCAAACGAGGTCATGAGGAGGAGGCGTCAGAAAGCTCAGTCGCGTCTGCCTCTAACGCTGGATCTGAGGAATCTGTTCCATACACCCGGAGCTGGAGGGAGCAACCCGCCAGAGGCAAACCGGGTCACGACGCCCGGTGCACCAGTTCAGCCACGCACCATGGAGCCGCCTCGCATGAATACAGCTCCTCCTCGTTATGTATCAACACCCCCAGGTCACTTCTCCAACCCCATGGAGAATCTCATTGCGGCGTCGGCTCGTTTGGCAGCTCTCCCAATGGAAGGCGACTCGCCAGCAGCAATTGAAACCCGGAGGGTAAGAGAACTACTTCAGACAGCTTTGACCCAGCAGGATGCATACTCCTACAATCGAGACAGGATTCATTCAACTCCTCGCCCAAGCCGGAGCCCGAGTTACAGTAGGCACATGGAATCTGCAGAGATGTCAAGTAATGCTCAACGCCACAACCGGCCATATAGGCATGAGCCAGTGCGGGCTGGAGCCCTTAACTTGGCGGATCAGGAGAGGATTCGTCAAGAGGCGGAATGGGCGGCTCAGATAGCAGCAGAGCAGGAGGCTCACCAAACATTTCCAGCTTATGCAGCAACCTCGGCTGAGGCAGGAGTGGCTACAAGAACCGGAGGCGTACCTTTCCTGGTCTCATTCATACGCAATGAGCGGTTGCCCAAGGATTTCAAGGGACCTTGTAAGGTACCTAACTACACGGCTGACTTACAGCCGGGGCTTGGATTGAGAGTTATGAGATGGCTATGGAGCTGTTGGAGGTTAGCGATGCTGCAATGGCCAAGTATTTTACCATGATGTTGGATGGAACGGCTCGGACCTGGTTGAAAGGATTACCACCCAATTCCATCGGCTCATGGGCAGAGTTGAAGGCACGGTTCATCCAGAACGTTAAAGACATGTGTAAGCAGCCAATGTCGATTGTGGGCCTGACCAATTGCAAGCAAGAGGATGGAGAATCTACAACCCATTGGGTGCACCGGGTCAAGGAGATAATACATTCATCTGATAAGATGGACGCTGGCTCAGCAGTTTTGATGTTGGAGAAAAATTGCCGTTTTGAACCTCTGAAGCAGAAGTTGGGGCGGCTTAAACGTAACTGTAATGACATGGGAACGTTGATGGCGGCTCTTGTCAAGTATGTCGATTCTGATACCACCAAAGACCCGACGTCTGATGAAGAAAAGGCAACAAAGGGAAAGAAGAATGGCAATGGCAAGGGTCACCAGCATAACCCGGCGAATCAAGGAGGTAATAAGCGTAAGGCTGATGAGTTTGTTGCTAATACTAATGCGCAGGGTGGTAATCAGTGGCGCAAGGGCAGACAACCCCCTCGATCGGGCGAGTCAGGCCCCACCCTTGAGCAGTTGTTGAATGAACCTTGTCCAAGACATGGCACCCGGGAGAAGCCATCCACCCACTTGTGGAAGGATTTCACGATCATGAAGGCGTTTAAAAATTCAAACGCATTTGATGGGGGTCACGGCCCGGGTGGCGGCTCAGGTGGAGGCGGCTTTCAGGGCCCGGGCGCCGGTTCAAGCGGAGGAGGTTTTCACGGTCAGGGTTATTCTGGTCACCAGGGAGGATATAATCAGCAACACGGCCAAGGGAATCAACATCATCAACAATCCGGCTATTAGAGCAACCCGAAGCAGTTGAGTAGCGGACAATATCATGTCTTTACTACCAGTTTATGTAAGAGAGACCAGAAACTCCACAAGAGGGCCGTCAATGCCGTTGAACCGGCAATTCCACGTTATCTACGTTGATCAGAGCAGAGAGGATCACCCGCCCCGGGTTGATAATCCGGGTCATTTGGCTTTGGTCGTGGCACCTCAGGTTGGTGGGTACAAGTTTACCAAGGTACTCATGGATGGAGGCAGCAGCATCAACATCCTTTACTATGAGACGTTCCGCCGGATGGGATTGACGGATAAAAATCTTAAACAATCCAACACTGTTTTTCATGGTGTGGTACCTGGTAAGTCGGCATACCCAGTTGGTAAGATCGAGCTAGAGGTAGCCTTTGGGGATGAGTATGACTCCAGAGCAGAAAAATTAACCTTTGAAGTGGTTAAGATCAAAAGTCCATATCATGCTCTGTTTGGGCGGCCGGCTTATGCCAAGTTGAAAGTGCAACTATCCCTAGGTGGTTTTGGTAATTCATAACAACATATAGCTCATTGAGCTAATGCTATTCCAAGATGATTATTTCAGGAAAGCTCAATGATTGGCATGGCATGGATGTGAAAGTGGAACCGTCAAAATGCTAAGGACAAAGGATTGGCTCAAGCTCAAAAGCTCAAGACTCTTCATTTTATATTTTAGTGATCCAAGATCACATTGAGTCTTTAGGAAAAGCCAATACTATTGAGGGATGAGGTGTTGCTTAATGAGCCTCTTGCTTCATGTGCTTAGTGATATGCTCCAAAACCCTCAACTACTTTCCCATATCCACATATGACCTAAACCCTAAGCCAAACTCGGTCCTACCGATTCTTCCTATCCGGCGCCACCGAGTTTCACTTGTCATTAGCCACTGCCAAACCCTAGCAATTCGGTTCTACCGATAAGGATCTCGGTCTCACCGAGATGGGGTTGCAAACTCTCTGTTTCCCTTTCGTAACTTTTCGGTCCCACCGAAAGAGCGAATCGGTCCCACCGAGATTGCAATGTAAACTCAGTGTTTCCCCTTTGTAACTTTTTGGTCTCACCGAGTTCCACTCGGTCTCACCGAAAGAGCAAATCGGTCCCACCAAGTTTGCCTGACCAACTCTCTGGTTAGCTAATTACCAAATTCGGTCTCACCGAGTTTGTGTAATCGGTCTCACCGATATTACGTTATGCCCAAACCCTATCCATATCGGTCCTACCGAGTTGCATGTCAGTCCCACCGAAAATCTCTAACGGTCACTAGGTTTACATTTTCGGTCCGACCGAGTTTATTGATTCGGTCCCACCGAGATTGGAAAACTGTGTAACGGTTGGATTTTGTGTGGAGGCTATATATACCCCTCCACCTCTTTCTCATTCGATGAGAGAGCCATCAGAACACACACATCATTCCAACTCTTATGTTCTGAGAGAGAACCACCTACTCATGTGTTGAGACCAAGACATTCCATTCCTACCATGTGAATCTTGATCTCTAGCCTTCCCAAGTTGCTTTCCACTCAAACCCTCTTCCCACCAAATCCAAATCCTATGAGAGAGAGTTGAGTGTTGGGGAGACTATCATTTGAAGCACAAGAGCAAGGAGTTCATTACCTACACACCATTTGTTACTTCTTGGAGAGTGGTGTCTCCTAGATTGGCTAGGTGTCACTTGGGAGCCTCCGACAAGATTGTGGAGTTGAACCAAGGAGTTTGTAAGGGCAAGGAGATCGCCTACTTCGTGAAGATCTACCCCTAGTGAGGCAAGTCCTGTGTGAGCGTTGGCCATGGTGGGATAGACAAGGTTGCTTCTTCGTGGACCCTTTGTGGGTGGTTGCTTCTTCGTGGACCCTTCGTGGGTGGAGCCCTGTGCGGACTCGCGCAACCGTTGCGCTTGGGTGGAGCCCTGTGTGGACTCGCGCAATCGTTACCCTTCGTGGGTTGAAGTCTCCATCAACGTGGATGTAGGATAGCACCACCTATCCGAACCACGGGAAAAACATCCGTGTCTCCAATTGCGTTTGAATTCTCCAAACCCTTCCCCTTACATTCTTGCAAGTTGCATGCTTTAATTTCCGCTGCCAATATACTCTTTGCATGCTTGCTTGAATCATGTGATGATTGCTTGACTTGTCCTAAATTAGCTAAAATCTGCCAAGAACTAAAATTGGAAAAGGTTAAGTTTTTATTTGGTCAAGTAGTCTAATCACCCCCCTCTAGACATACTTTCGATCCTACACAAGTTCATGGCTCGGCCGTGTTACGTGTATTTTCAGCTCAAGATGCCGGGTCACAAAGGCACCATTACAGTCCATGGGAGCCGGAAGATAGCCTTGGAATGTGAAGAGGGGGATGCTGCCTATGCTGAATCTGTTTGTGCAACAAAGGAGTTGAAATTCTACAAGGATCATGTTGACCTGGCGGACATGACATCATTAAAGAAACCAACAACAGAGCATGAGCCGGAGTTAAAATTCAAATCAGCTGATGACACTAAGCTGGTTGACATTGTGCCTGGCGATTCATCCAAACAGTTCATCATCAGCGCAAACTTGGATCCGAAATAGGAAAGCGCGCTCATCGAGTTCATCCGTGAGAACCGGGACATCTTTGCATGGAAACCTTCAGACATGCCGGGTGTCCCGAGGGAACTCGCTGAGCACACTCTTAATATCGATCCAAAGTTTAAACCTGTTACACAGTTTCTCCGGCGGTTCAATGAAGAAAGGCGCAAGGCCATCGGAGAAGAGGTGGCCCGGTTCTTGGCAACCGGGTTCATTGTGGAGGTCTTTCACCCATAATGGTTAGCTAACCCGGTGCTTGTACTGAAAAAGAATGGCACCTAGCGTATGTGTGTGGATTACACAGATTTGAACAAAGCTTGTCCGGCTGATCCGTTTGCTCTTCCCCGTATTGATCAGATCATTGATGCTACGGCGGGTTGCGCATGGTTGAGTTTCTTAGATGCTTACTCCGGTTATCATCAGATTAAGATGGCAGTCAAGGATCAAGAGAAGACAACGTTTATAACTCCTTTTGGGGCTTTCTGCTATGTGTCTATGCCTTTTGGGCTTAAGAGTGCCTAGGCGACTTACCAGCGGTGTGTGCAGAATTGTCTTCACAATCAAATTGGGTGCAATGTTCATACCTATGTGGATGATATAGTGGTGAAATCCAGGGAAGAGGAAACCTTGGTCACAGACCTGAAGGAAACTTTTGATAATCTTCTGGTTTACAAGATGATGCTTAACCCGGACAAGTGTGTTTTTGGAGTGCCAGCCGGCAAGCTCTTGGGTTTTCTGGTGTCTAACTGAGGTATTGAAGCTAACCTGGAGAAAATCAAGGCAATCACATCTCTAGCCAAACCAACCTGCGTGAATGATGTTCAACGACTGGTGGGTCGCGTGGCTGCTTTGAGCCGGTTCATAAGACGGTTAGGGGAAAAGGCTATGCCTCTGTATCAATTGATGAAGAAAATGGATGTTTTTGTTTGGAGCGATGCTGCGAACGCCGCTTTTGAGGATCTGAAGGCACAACTGGCTGAGCCACCGGTCCTAGCTGCTCCAATTGAGAAAGAGCCGCTATTGTTATACGTGGCTGCCAACTCACGAGCTGTTAGTGTGGCTATGGTGGTAGAGCGCAAGGAGGCTGGCAAAGAGCATCTGGTTCAGCGGCCGGTTTATTATGTCCGTGAAGTGCTAATTGAATCTAAGCAACGATATCCACATTGGCAGAAGCTTGTTTATGGGGTGTTCATGGCAAGGCGGAAGCTTAAGCATTACTTTCAGGGACATCCAATCACTGTGGTTAGCTCTGCTCCTTTGGGAGACATTATTCAAAACAGGGAAGCCACAGGGCGAGTTTCCAAGTGGGCAATTGAGCTTGGGTCTCATGGGCTGAAGTATGTTCCACGTACTGCAATTAAGTCTCAAGCCCTGGTTGAATTCATCAATGACTGGACAGAGATGCAGACGCCAGAAGAAAATCCGGACAACACATATTGGACTATTCATTTTGATGGGTCCAGGCAATTGGAAGGCTCAGGGGCTGGAGTCGTATTAACTTCCCCACGAGGTGATAAATTTTGTTATGTGTTACGGTTGATGTTCCCATGCACTAACAACGCAGCAGAGTATGAAGCTTTTCTCCATGGTCTTCGAGTGGAAAAGGAGATGAGCTTGAGCCGGGTCAGATGTCTTGGTGACTCAGATCTAGTGGCTCAACAGGTATCTGGCAAGTGGGATTCCAAAGACCCTCTCATGGCGGCTTATCGCCGAGAGGTCGACGCTATTGCACGATATTTTAAAGGTTATGAGGTGGAACACATTGACCGTCGAAAGAACGAAGCGGATGATGCTTTAAGCCGGCAAGGGTCTCAGCGTAAGCCGGTGCCACCCAACACCTTTTTGGATGTTTTGCTTAACCCCTCTGTCAAGTTGCCCACAGAAGAAGATTTAGCTGTTCTTGACCCGGAGGCGCAGTTGGTAGCGGATCTTCATGTCATCCCAGATTGGACGGTGCCATTCTTGGCTTACATGACCTAGGGAGAGTTGCCAGCGGATGAGACTCTGGCTCGGCAGATAATCCGGCGATCTAAGTCCATGACGATTTCGGATGGAGAGTTATTTCATCGCAGTGTTTCCGGAGCGTTTCAACGGTGTGTTTCCCTCGAAGAGGGTCAAGAAATCCTTCGTGAGATCAATGAAGGCGATTGCGGTCATCACGTCAGGTCAAAATCTTTAGTGTCCAAAGCGTTTCATCACGTTTTTTACTGGTTGATGGCTCATGCTGATGCAGAAGATCTGGTCAGTAGATGTGATGGATGTCAGAAATTTGCACGACGAGCGCATGTGCCGGCTCAAGAGCTCCGGATGATTCCAATCACTTGGCCATTTGCGGTCTGGGGTATTGACATGGTAGGACCTTTCAAAAGGTCTAAGGATAAAAAACGCATCTCTTGGTGGCTGTTGATAAGTTCACCAAATGGGTTGAGGCGGAGCCTGTGAGTAAGTGTGAAGCAGCCACGGCGGTTCAGTTCATGAAAAAAGTAATCTTCCGTTTCGGTTTTCCACACAGTATTATCACAGACAATGGCACTAATCTATCCCAAGGGGCCATGGAAGAATTTTGTCAGCGAGAGCACATCCGGCTTGATGTTTCTTCTGTAGCTCATCCTCAATCCAATGGTCAAGCTGAGAGAGCTAATCAGGAAATTCTGAAAGGGCTAAAACCCCGTCTTATGGTTCCTTTACAGCGAACGCCGGGTTGTTGGGTAGCGGAGTTGCCTTCAGTGTTATGGAGCATCAATACTACACCCAACAGGTCTACGGGTTACACACCCTTCTTCATGGTTTATGGAGTAGAAGCAGTATTGCCCAGTGACATCCGTCATGACTCGCCCCGTGTGGCGGCTTATGTTGAAGATAACAATGAAAAAGCCAGACAAGATGCGCTTGACTTGTTGGATGAAGAAAGAGACTTAGCAGCAACGCGGTCAGCAATTTATCAACAGGACCTGCGTCGTTATCACAACCGCCGGGTTAAGTCCAAGACTTTTCAGGAAGGCGACTTGGTGCTCCGGCCCATCCAAGATCTTTCAGATGCACACAAGTTATCCCCACCTGGGGAAGGGCCCTTTGTGGTCAGTAAAAATTTAAACAATGGGTCCTACTACCTCATTGACGTTCGAGAGCATGCAGACTCACGTAAGTCGGAAGAGGAGACCCGCCGGCCATGGAACATTGCTCAACTTCGGCCATATTACACCTGAGCCACCGGCTCTCAACATGTACATACATTCACATTGTATATACGATGATAAGCAATAAAGTAAGACCATCGGTCTCTTTTCTTTTCAAAGATTATGCATCTTTATTATTTTTTATTCACAAATGACTATTAAGGAGCTGATCATATTTGAATCAAGTTTAACCTTTTTAGTCCGGCTTACGATTGTATTCGAATCTAGCTGCAAATCTCAAGGTCACTTGGGGGCTTCCTGTTCAAACATAGGTCGTATTCCAACCAAAGAGAACATAGTTGTCGTAACCCTCTTGATCGGCTCAAGGACAAACTCACTTGGGGGCTTCTTGATCATATCTGAATCATAGCTTAACCCCTTTTGAGTCCGACTTGGAACATATTCGAATCAGGGTCGTTAAAAACCTCTCAAGGTCATTTGGGGGCTTCCTATTCAAACATAGGTTGTATTCGAACCAAAGAGAACATAGCTGTCAGTACCCTCTTGATTGGCGCAACGCCAAAGCCACTGGGGGCTATATGGTCGTATTCGAACCTTAGCTTAACCCCTTTGGTCCGGTTTACTGATCGTATTCGAATCAGAAACCCCCAGCTTTTTGAATACAGAGTTGAACGTATTATCTGTTGCTTGCCTTTTAGTTTTTGTTGTTTCAATATTACAAATAAGATATCCTGGTTTTCTTTACCGGATCAATTATGGAACAACTCAGCCACCCAGGTTATTTAAGCCGGTGGTTCGATGATCCAAAGGTACGAGCTACTAAGATATGATGATCATTAAGTATTCAAGAAGTATTTGCTTTTCATACATACTGAATTATCAAGTTCACCACCCGTATTATTAAACCCGGCGGTCTAAGGATCAACAAGGACAAGGTATGATTCTTACTTATACGCACTTACCCGCTGCGTCAACTCAAGAATTCGTATTAAACCTTATCCTTTCTTTATATTTGTCTCTGTCTTTCCTATTGAGGTAAAAATATTGGCTGTAAATTAGGGTGTTTAAATCCGTTTGGTTCTAAGCCGCCTTGCCAGTCTTTTCCTTGTATTCACAGGAACAGAGTTCAACCATTGCAGAGACAAACATTAAACGATGGATACATTGACATCTGGACGCAGATTCACATAGAAGTACTTTATGCACGATGGCATAAGCAAACATGCAGTGCTTTAGCAACTAAAGTTATTACAAGACTTTATAAGCCTATGAAGATGATTGTTGTCCCTCCCTCATCGGTTATTACAAGACTGGTTGCTGGAAGTTAGATTTTGAGCAATCAAAGCCGTTCATGGCGACGAATTCGGCTTCTTCGTCAATCAGGCCGACCGGGTCAATTTTTGGAGCAAAGGTATCTTCTCTCATAGGTGGGATCAGATCTGCTACTTTATATGAAGGAGTGGCCATCTTCTTATTTTCACTATCAAAACCCGGCTGGTACTTGTCCACATTGGTGTCCTCTCCAAGACTAGTTGTCTGAGGCCAGACTTCGCGTACACGCGCTATGAAATCGTCTTAGTCAAACAAAGACCCGTCATCCTTCATAGTAGGATAGCCCCTTGCTACATCCGCCGGGTCTAGGTCTGGCACCCAAGCCTTGGAGCGGCTTAGAGCAGTCAAAGCTCCGGCTCGCGCACAGGAGCGTTTTACTTCTTGGAACCGGGCAGGAAGGATGGACAACTTCTTCAGGACATCGCTGAGCCGGTTGGGTCCTTGATTAGCAGGAGATATGGCAGCTAGAGCCCATTGTGCACCGATATATAATTGTTCAACCAGAGTGTATACTGCTTTCAGTTTAATTAATGGATCTTGGCTTAGATTCTTACTTCGTGGGCCTGCATATATTTTTCATAGAGTCAGTTGGCGGATTATGCTCCGGTTTGGCATAAAATACATGAAAGGTCAAAACAAGGCAGCTTATCAAAGATAGCAGCGACCATTTGAGACACCCGGCCCTTTTAAACCATTCAGCTCGGTTGATATTTCTTTCAGAGTTGTTTCGGCTGTCTCAGCTCGCCGGGTCAGAAGTGTTTTCTCATCTTCCCAAGTTTTCTCTTTGGCAGCAAAGCTGGCCCTCAAATTCTCTGTTTCAGAAAGGCTTATTTGCAGTTTGGAGGTGGAAGACTTGATTTCTGATTCCTGACTCGCTAGCCGGGTCTTTGGGTCAGTCAGTTGAGAGTTTAGTTCAGACAGTGCATTCTGTGAAACATCCAAATAAGTCAAGACTTGGTTTTAAATTCCAGTATCCAAATTCAAGATTCAAGTCCCAAGTACTTTACGAATAAATCACTTGGCACTTGGGGGCTAATGTATGCCAAATCAAATTTTTACGACTCTACCAACATATTTGAAGTCCCAAGTCCTTTACAAAGTAATAGCACTTGGCACTTGGGGGCTAATGTACGCAGTTCAGCAAGTTTATCAAGGATAAACCGGAATGTTAAGTACTTTGCAGATGGTTTTAAATTCTGAAAGTACCGATTTATTAATGATCAAAATAAACTGGTCCTTGGGGACTATGGGAGAAGTCTTGTTCTATCAATATCAGGCAAAGATTCAGAGGTAAAGGTCTCGGCCTATATTTTAAGTCTACATGTTATTCCGTTTCTCTCATAATCTACAGACTCGGGGGCTGAAGGAATATTGGTAAACCGGAAACAACGTACCTCATATTTCAACTAAAGCTGCTTGACCATCTCGATCTCAGACTCACGACTGGAGTGTACATGACTGAGATAGCCAGATAAGATATCACTGGCATTAAGACGGTCGTAGTTGGCAACATCAAAGCGAACCTTCTGCCTCTCCAATGCTTCTTGCTTAGCTGTGCACCGAGCCAACACCGTTGGGTTCCCCGGCTCAACAAAACGGCTCCCAGTAATTTGAACATCTTGAACACGTGGAGACGGCGGGTCAGTTGAGCTTGACAGTCCAACTGTGGAAGGATTCATAGTGGCTTTGTCAAGGGACGACTCCGAAGGATTTGCTTCATTGATAATAGGCGGGTCTTCTGGGGCGGCAGTTAATGGAGAAGGCGGCCTAGCCGGCTCAGAGGTTAGTACTGGCAGGTCTTCCGCCGGCTTTGTTACCTTCGCCTTCTTGGATCTAGCCTAGCCGCTAAGGAAAAATATTGCAAGATAGTCAGCATCAAGATAACAATTGATCATCCCAGAAGAAAAGAGGATTTCTGATTACCTAGGAGCAGTCTTGAAAGCCGGGAATTGTGTTTGTGATGAGTCGCCTGAGGAACGAGACACCTCCTGAAAAGGTAAAAGAAAGGAGTTAAAAGAAATGCAAGGAGCAGCATTCATTAAAACAAGTTAAGGACAGTAATAAGCAAACCTCGTTCGGGCATTTCCGAGGGCACTGTTGAAGGACGACAGCCAGTTCATCTTCAATCTCAACTTCACGGCGGCTTTCATGCTGCTGCTTTTTCAAATGAAAGTTAGGATCCAAGTGAGCTAAGGGGTTAGAAAACCTGACTTTACGGATCACTCGTCGAACTTTGTGTCTTGGTAAAGACTCCGAGTCAGAGGAAATGATAGTTACCTCCGCTTCCCGGCTTGACTAGCCCCAGTGTCATCCTGGTAAGGATCAGTGTCAATAAGATTGTTAAAAAGTTGGCCAAGGGAATCAAGGGCTACCTCCGAGTCAGACGAGTCATCAAGTTTCATCAAATCTTCAACAGTGTTTTTCTTTTTCTTCTTCGTTCTCCAGGTCGATTTCTTGGCATTCATAGCGGCAAGTTTCGCCTTCTTGGCAGCTTCGTGATCATATTTCACTTTCCAAAAGTCAGAGTTGGCCTACAAAGACAAGAGGAAGGATCAGTGATAAACAATACGGCTGGACAAAATACAAAGGAAAAAAGATCAGAATGCCCTTACTTCTGGTACCGGGTTAAATTTAAAGAAGGGATTTAACCCAACAACACTGCAATCTTCATACTTCGCATTCACCAGAACATTTGACATTGCGACAACATCTTCCTCGGTTAGTTGAACCGGGGTATGACGGAGAGAGTCCTCCGGGTCTCCACCATATTCATACATCAACTTTGACGACGGCTTAATGGAATAATCCGCCATGAGATCCAGCAACGGGTTAGGTCGACTCCGGTTAAACCGTTCCCCAACAAACCGTTGATTCTTCTAATAGATGGAAGCAGTTTCTTGCGTTCAACAACGGTAAGTTTATCTGGCAGGGCAAACTTGGTGTCAAGACGATCGGGGCGGTAACCCGGCAGTGGTTTCTCGTTGGCGGGTGAGATGTCCTGACAGTAAAACCAAGTTTGGTTCCAGTCCTTTGGGTGACTTGGTAAAACTATGAGAGGGAAAACTGCACCCTGCCGGCACGGGATTGAGATGCCTCCAAGTTCTAAGCTAAGGCCGTTGGTGCACTCATTTTGCCGGTTCAGATAGAAGTATTCTCTAAATAGTTCCACAGTCGGCTCTTGCTGAAGATATACCTCACAGAGCACTTGGAAGTTACAAATATTGGACATGGAATTGGGCCCAATATCCCGAGGATGGAGTTTGAAAAAGTGAAGAACTTCTCTAAAATTTTTTGAGCCGGGCGGTGAGAAGCCCCGGTTCATGTGATCAGTAAAAACAATCACTTCACTGTTTTGGATTGGGTCATTATTCTTACGGGTCAGGAGCACGATAAGACATGATGTTTCTTGAAGGCAGAAATCCAATGAGGAAGAACTCTTTCAGACACTCCTCAGATATGGTTGAAGGGACCCAATTACAGATGGTGGGTGTCTTTGACGGCATGATGTGCAAGGGACTGGAAAAGGAAAAGCAAAATGCCGGTTCAATTAACAGTTAAAGGTAGAAAATGTAAAACAAGCAATGGCGGCTTAACTAAGGGCTAATGACATATAAGGAAAAGGAAGCCGGAGAGATAAGCCGCCATGACTATGGACTTTCTCAAAAAGCAACTACAACTAAGTGTTGGCATAAACAAGTTTCACCAAGCTATCATTATTATTTTGGATCAAATGGTTGTTCTGAAAAGAAAAATATTCTAGACCTAAATATCTAATACAGGCGAGTTCGTCAATTCTAAACAAAGCCTCTGAATAGGAAAATGAATTTGTTTGCATTTAAAGTGGGTGCGAAATAACTACCGCATCGGTTTTATACTATCCAAAGACCAAGAAGAGGCGATGGTGATGAAATCTATGAAGAGTTCATGAAGAACAACGAAGAACACCAAGGAACTCGAAGGTCCTAATGCGGATCTGATGTCGAGGAAGAAAGAGACTTACAGATGCAGAGTTGCAGTGGAGGCTCGTTGCGTTTTCTTTTAATCGAATCAGGTTGATGCGGCGGCCTAAGTCGATGAAGACAAGATCTGCGGCGGCGGCAGAGCTCGAGCGGCAGAGAAGCAGCGAGAGGAAGAATAGGACAGAAGGGGGGGGGAATGGAAAAGACCCAGGTCATGCCTATTTATAAGGAAAAGACTGATAAGTGGGCACGAGAAACGAGGAGACCAAAACATGGTTATCCAGCTACCCAGGCGCCTCGATTTTCAGAAAGGCATTAAAGATAAAGATCCGTTAAAAGATGACGTGGTAGCAGGTTTCCGAAAAATCCGGAGATGACGTCATGGCGGGTTACAAGGAAATTTCAGTAAAGATAAGAAGATGGATTTTTGGCTAAGTATCGAAGATTGACAGAACAAAGTTCAAAGTCAACCTGGGGCCTAATGTTGGGGATATTACTACCAGTATTACCCGCCCAGGAGGGGCCGGGTCAGCTCTGATGGCGGGTTACAGAAGAAGCCCGATAAACATTCAAGATGATGGTTTATTAAATGTATAGAAGGCCCAAAGGCCTGGGGCCGTCTTAAGGCCTGATATTGTAAACCGTCGTATGTAAGGAAATACTTGTACAGAAAGGCATGTAAAGGAAGTCACCGAGCCGGACACGATTATGAACCGGCCGGGACTCTGTAGGCCACCAGGCATCAACCCGTGTATATAAGGGGATGACCCGGTGGCGGTTTAGGGCAAGAAACAACCAAGTCGATAACCAAGCCGGCGAGTTGAGCCTCTTGGAGATCGAAACCTCAGCAATACCAATCACAACTAGACGTAGGCTTTTACCTTCATCGTAAGGGGCCGAACTAGTATAAAAACTTTCTCTTGTCCTTTGTCCCGATTAACCCCTTTAAGCTTCCTAGTGCGATGGCCCTACGACTAAGTCCTTGCTCTAGGACATCTGCCGTGTCAACTCCACGACACTCTTGTTGCTAGATTTAACTTGTGGCATGTAAGTAGACAAGAGTAAACACTTGGCAATGTAAGAAGAACTTTTCTTGCGAAGATCGTCATTGATTGCCTTTAAGAACTCATGCTCTTGCTCAAGGTTGAGCTTTTCAAAGCGTAGCTTCTCACGAGTCTTTAAAAGTTCTCGATGATCTTCCAAGGTAGTTTCATGAGCTAACTTAAGAGTGTTTAGCTCTTTAGTTAGATGCTCAATCTCCTTCTTATCATTGTCATTTGTTTTATCTTGATTAGCATGATTAATAGCAAGTTCATCATAGTTTTCATAACTAGAGTTGTCAACAAGTAAATCATCATCAGCTAGCAAATCATCTTCATCACTATTGAAATCAACATACTCGGGGTGTGATACCTTTGGGCCTTTAGCCATGAAGCATCTTCCAATTCCTTCATTTGGTGACTCAAATATGTCGTAGGAGTTGGTTGACACAAGTGCTAGACCGACAACACCTTCATCTTGAGTATATTCGGAGTCAGAGTGATGACTTCTCTCGGAGTGATCGTCGGAGTCGGAGCCGGAGCCGGATACCCATTCACCAACATGAGCTTGATGTCTTCATTTTGTGTAGCTCTTTGATGACTTTTCCTTCCTTTCTGAATCCTTGCTTCTCCGTGATGTTCTTCGTTCATAACGGTCATCTCTACTCCTTCTCTCTCTTGGTGGTGATTCTTCTCTTCTACTTGTTCTTTTGGGAGAATCTTCTCTTTGTAGGGAGACGTACACTCATTGGAATAGTGTCCATGTCTTCCACAATTGTAGCAATTTCGTTCACGACTTGAAGATCTCTTGTCATTGTAGGACCTTGACTTGGAACTTGTTTCCTTGCTTCTACTCTTGTAGAACTTGTTGAAGTTCTTCACCATTAGGCTCAATTCTTCGTTGAAGGTTTGTTTCTCACTTTATGATGTGGGAGCATCACATGAGGCTTTGTAAGCACCACTTGACTTGTTGTGAAGCTCTTCCTTATCCTTGAGTGACATCTCATGAGCAACAATTCTTCCAATGACTTCCGTTGGCTTGAGATCTTTGTAATTGGGCATCATTTGGATCAATGTGCACACGGTATCATATTTTCCATCCAAGGATCTTAGGATCTTCTTGATGATTAATCTATCGGTCATCTCTTAACTTCCTAAGCCGGCAATCTCATTTGTGATGAGAGCAAGCCTAGAGTACATTTCAGCGACACCTTCACCATCCTTCATTTTGAACTTGTCAAGTTGACTTTGAAGCACATCCAATTTGGATTCCTTGACGAAGTCGGTACCTTCGTGCATATCAATCAAAGTATACCAAATTTCCTTTGCATTCTCAAGACGGCTGATTTTGTTGAATTCTTCGGGGCACAATCCGTTGAAGAGAATATCATAAGCTTGAGCATTGTATTGCAGCATCTTCAATTCTTCCGCGGTAGCTTCATGGTTCGGTTCTCCCCCATCAAATAATTCACCTTACAAGCCAATACACACAATAGCCCAGACGGCGGGGTTATGTCCAGGAATATGCATTTTCATGTTATGCTTCCAACTAGCAAAATTAGTACCATCAAAGTAAGGACCTCTACGGTGGTAATTTCCCTCACTAGACGCCATACTCTCCTAGGTTGTGAAACCAAGGCTATGATCACCAAAAGCTACAGAAATCAAAGCAAATGGAGACGAAAGCTCTGATACCACTTGTAGGATCGAAAGTATGTCTAGAGGGGGGTGATTAGACTACTTGACCAAATAAATCTAGCCTTTTCCCAGTTTTAAGTCTTGGTAGATTTTCGCAACTTAGCACAATTCAAGTAATCAACCTACACATGCAATTATAAGAGTATAGCAGCGGAATGTAAAACAATTGCATATGAAGGTAAAGGGAGGAGTTTGGAGGGAGCAAACGCAATGTAGACACGGAGATTTTTTGCGTGGTTTCGATATGTGGTGCTATCGTACATCCACGTTGATGGAGACTTCAACCCACGAAGGGTAACGGCTACGCGAGTCCACGGAGGGCTCCACCCACGAAGGGTCCACGAAGAAGCAACCTTGTCTATCCCACCATGGCCATCACCCACGAAGGACTTGCCTCGCTAGGGTAGATCTTCATGAAGTAGGTGATCTCCTTGCCCGTACAAACTCCTTGGTTCAAGTCCATAATCTTGACGGAGGCTCCCAAGTGACACCTAACCAATCTAGGAGACACCACTCTCCAAAAGGTAATAGATGGTGTGTTGATGATGAACTCCTTGCTCTTGTGCTTCAAATGATAGTCTCTCCAACACTCAACTCTCTCTCATAGGATTGGATTTTGTAGAAAGATGATTTGAGTGGAAAGCAACTTGGGGAAGGCTAGAGATCAAGATTTATGTGGTTGGAATGGAATATCTTGACCTCAACACAAGTGTAGGTGGTTCTCTATCAGAAAATGTATGTTGAAAGTGTAGGCATGTTCTGATGGCTCTCTCCACGAATGAAGAGTGGGTGGAGGGGTATATATAGCCTCCACACAAAATCTAACCGTTACACACAAATCACCAAACTCGGTGGGACCGAATTATAAAACTTGGTCAGACCGATTTAGTTCAAAATGTGAATGTTACGATTTTCGGTGGGACCGACATGTCAAGTGGTGGGACCGATTCCATTAGGGTTAGGGCATAACGTAATCTCGGTGAGACCGATTACACAAACTCGGTGGGACCGATTTTGGTAATAGACAAACAGAGAGTTGGTCAGGCAAACTCGGTGGGACCGATTCGCTCATCTCGGTTAGACCAAAACGTTATGAAGGGGAAACAGGGAGTTTGCATTGCAATCTCGGTGGGACCGATCGCTCATCTTGGTTGGACCGAAACATTACGAAGGGAAACACAGAGTTTGCAATCCCATCCCGGTGAGACCGAGATCCCTATTGGTGAGACCGAATTGATTAGGGTTTCTGGCAGTGGCTATGTCAAGTGAACTCAGTGGCGCCGGATAGAAGATTTCGGTGGGGCCGAGTTGGACTTTTGGTTTAGAACATATGTGGATATGAGAAAGTAGTTGAGGGTTTTTTGAGCATATCACTAAGCATTTTGAGCAAGTAACTCATTAAGCAACACCTCACCGCCTTTTAATAGTATTGGCTTTTCCTATGGACTCAATGTGATCTTGGATCACTAAAAGTAAAATGTAGAGTCTTGTGCTTTGAGCTTGAGACAGTCTTTTGTCCTTAGCATTTTGAGGGGTCCACTTTCTAATCCATGCCATGCCAATCATTGAGCTTTCCTGAAATATTTATCTTAAAATAGCATTAGCTCAATGAGCTATATGTTGTTGGGAATTACCAAAACCACCCAGGGATAGTTGCACTTTCAATCTCCCCCTCTTTGGTAATTGATGACAACATATAGATCAAAGCTTCGACAAATGATCATAAGATTGAAAAACATCGTCTCTTTGAGAAGTATGTGATAAGCAAGAGCCCCCCCCCTAAATTTGTGCATTACTTAAGATTTTCTTTTGAATGCAAAAGCACAATCGATTAGGATCATGGGTTACTCTTCCATGTCACATACATCTTGGTGGAGCGCTCAAAATGATAGAAATTAAAAGCATGCACTCATCACCAAGCAAGTGAATGATCATATATGAGATATAAAAGATAGTATCCTCAGACAAGCATTAAGGTAGCAAATGATAAACCACATGATCAAACAAGTATCTCACAAGGACATAAAGTTCAACCAAAATCAAGAGAGATAAAAAAGAAAGACACACTCTCTCAAAGCCAATGATCTATACATATTTCTCCCCCTTTGGCAACAAGTTACCAAAAAGTTCGAAAATGCATAGTGCTATGCGTCTCTCAGGCTTGGTCTTTGGGAGGTGGTGTAGAGAGAACATCAAGGACGAAGGAATCAGTCGATGTAGTTGGAGCTGGTGGAGTAGGTGCTGGAGGTGGCACTAGAGCTGTAGCTGCTGGTGCTATTGATGTAGCTCTTGCATCTGAAACTAGCACTGCAACAGACCTCAGACCTCGTGGCACACGCTGAAAAGCATCAGTAGTTGCCTTTCCTCTCCTCTCCTCTACTTCCTCCTGAAGCTGTTCAACTGCAGTCTGAATCTCAGTTACCTTGAGGTCAAGATCACCGAATTTTGTCTCAACAGTCCTCTCCAGGCTCTCCTGATTCTGAGTCAGGGTGGCCAAGCCCTTCTCAATCCTCAGTGTAGCTTGAATCAGATAGCCTAATTGATCTTGCTTGCTCTTCAGGAAAACTTGAGATGCTTCTTCCGCACTTGGCATCCTTGCAGCTTTCTCTTCCTTTTCTTTGGCTCTCTTCTCCTGGACTTGAGCTGATGATGGTTCCTCCTCATTCATCACAACAGTGTTGTCTTCAAATTCAGGGTGTAAGGTTAGATGCTCCTTGTCCACCAAATAAGTTCCTGTGCCCATCTTGGAGTTGATGAGCTCCTGAATGTGTGGAGCATACCCTCAACTTCTCTTCTGATCAACAGATGTCCTCTTGATTGTTTCTACAATCAAACTCATAACCTTGAATTTCCGAGGGACATTAAAAAGCTGTAGCAGGTTGATAGAATGCCCTCTGATCATGTTGTGATCTCCTGACTTGGGTAGCAATGTGTGCCTTAAGATCCAGTTGATGGTAGGCAGACTAGACGACAAGAAATGTACGGATCCAAGCTTGTGTGTCTCCAAAGCTTTATCTGGGATCTCTTTGTACATGTTTGCCATGGAGTTGTGATCATTCTTTTTCTTGGCATACACATCCAAGTCATCTTCATGTTCCTCTGGGGCATTGATCAGTTTGGACCATTCCTCAACTATGGATTGGTACCTTGTACCCTCAGACATGCATACTATCCTTCCATCTGGATAGAAGTGGGCAGTGGAGTAAAACTGCACGATCAGCTCATCATTCCATTTGGTGAGCTTTTGTCCAACAAATTCATCTACTCCACATGCCTTGAAGCTGTCATAAACTCCTGGGAAGTGATCTTCATTATCCTGGATGTATTCCCAATCCATCCATTTCATGTCACATACAAAGGGCTTCTTGTCAAGCAAAATTGTCTCATAGAAGTCTTGTTGTTCCTTAGTGTGAAACCTGTAATCAACTACAATCCTCCTCCTAACAGCATAGGGATCAGACTGTCTCCACAATCTCAGTCCTGCATCTTTCCTGATGTGCATGTCCCCGGCGACTGGATGAGCATCATTGTGTCCAGGAATTTTGGGTTTCAACTTCCTCAAAACAAGTGAATCATCTTCCTCTTCTTCAGCTTCAGGCACTGGGGCCTTGTTCTTTTCCTTAACAGGTATACTCCTGGTATTTCTCTTGGGATTTGGGGGTTTCTGAGCTTGAGCTTTGGGAGCAGACTTGGGCTTTGATGGAGCAGCCCCTGATTTAATTGCACCTCCCATAAGCTTCTGAGCTTTGGGTGCTGGTGCAGCATCCTCTTCCTCCTCCTCTTCTTCTGGATCTCTCATAATGGGGGATCTACCAAGCACTCTGGCAGTGGTCTTCTTGACCCTTTCATTTCTCTTCTTTCCTTCTCAAGCAGCCTCTTCAGTTGGTTTGGAGGTTTCAGCAGTTGAGGCTCTAACCTTTAAGGTTGGCACCCTCCTGGCAGGGGCCTTCTTGTGCAAGCCAGGCTTAGTTGATGCAACTGTGCCATATTCCTTTTTCAGCACCTTCTTCTTGGAGCCGACTTCCTCCTCAACAGCCACATAGTCCTCATCTTCAGACTCTGAGGTTTTCTTCTTCCTTGACCTGGTGGCTGCCTTGGGCAAGTTACTTGGTGTGCTCCTGCTGCCCTCATCAGAAGTGCTAGAGGGACTAGTGCCCTCACTCAGTTGCACTTGTTCTTCAGACCTGTTTTGGCTGTCGCTTTGATCAGACATTTCTGCAAACTTACTGACAGCAGACCCTGTGAATAGATACAGATGAGGTAGAGTGGATGAGCATCACAAAGTGCAGAGTTTTTGCAAAACAGATGACTTAAAAACTTAGTTTTAGTTCTTCACAGAAAGCATTCAGAGCTACCGATTTGTAAACTCGGTGATACTAAAGCAGCTTTTGGAATCTAAACTAGTGAACTCGGTCAGACCGAGTCATAGTTCGGTGGCACCGAGACTGCTAGGGTTTCACAAAGAATTGAAATCGGTCACGCCGATTTGCAATTTTCGGTCAGACCGAAAGTGCAAGTGCTATGGCCTAAGCCAAATCGGTGAGACCGATTTCTACAATTCGGTCGGTCCGAGATGAGTCCGGCAGAGACCTAACCCTAAATTTTCAAATCCAATATAATCTAAAGGAAGTTTTCGGTGGATGGATTGATTGCATACGTGGTCATGATCATGGCAAAGTAATGTGCTACGAATCGGAGCTAAAAGAATAGCACAAAGGATCGAACTCTTACCCTAGTTCGGGGAGTTCGCTACGGCGGCAATGGAGGGGCAGAATTCCGTTGATGGTGATGGAAACAAGCGGCGGGAGGTCGCTGGCAGCGAGAAGACAATCCGGAGACCCGAGGCGGCATAGCAGGATACGCGCGGGCTGAGAGGTTTCGAAGAAATTTCCAAAATCTCACCCGTGGGTTTATATATCCCGAACCTGTCGGTGTGACCTAGTGGAACAACTCGGTGGCACCGAGATGCAGAATCGCAAGCGGTTACTGCAACTCGGTGTGACCGAAAAGTTCAAATCGGTTGCACCGAGATTGAAAACCTAGATCAGCTTAGTGATCTCGGTGTGACCGAAATGGATGACTCGGTCATACCGAAATGCACAAAGAGGTTTTGGAAGTTTAAGTCTATGACGAATCGTGGACTCCAAGTGCTTCTCACACAGAGTGGTTCGAATCTGACTTGATCAAACTTTTCGATGTAGCATGAATAGAGTTTGAGATGAGAAAATCGATGTAGCAGAACACTGCACGCCATCAGCGAAATGACTTGGTGTCAATCAATGACTTCATCAAGTTGTACCCACCAAAGTTCAATCATTCCGTCGAGCCCCTCGACGCGGATGACTGGCTCCGCAGCATCACACACAAGCTACGTTCTGCTAACGTAGCCGAAGCTGATAAGGTTACCTATGCTGCCTATCACCTCGAAGGCCCTGCTAGCCTTTGGTGGGAAAACTTTGAAGCTATGCGCCTGATCGGCCAAATCACTACTTGGGCTGAATTCAGTGAGGCTTTCCGTGAGCATCACATCACGGAAGGTCTCATAGATCGCAAGAGGGAAGAGTTCTGCAATTTCACCCAAGGAAGACTGGCCGTGGATGCATATAGTCATGAATTTGGGAATCTGGCACGATATGCTCCTGAAGAGGTATCCACCGATGCTAAGAAGCAGGCAAGGTTCCGCAAGGGACTTAGCCCTGAGCTTCGCCGCGATCTTCGTCTGCACGAGTGCACCTCCTTTCAGATGTTGGTAAATAAAGCCATCAGTGCTGAGACAAGCCAGTCTGACTATGACGCTTCACGCAAGCACTCTCGTGATTTTGGCTCTTCATCCGGCTCTGGATCTCAGAAGCGCCGGGTGTGGATTCCAAGCACGGCACTACCACCCAGGTTCATTCCGAGGCCATCCTTCGAGGCGCCTCGTCCCAACCAGCAGTTTGCACCGTCCAAGCCCTATGGTGGCCCCGCTGCTAATGCTGCTCCACGCCCCAATGTTGTGACATGTTTCAAGTGTGGAGAGCCGGGTCACTATAGTCGAGAGTGTCCCCAGAACAACAACCCCAATCAGTCTGGAAAGTCCGTTGGTCGTGGTAAGCCAGCGGGAAAGACATTCTACGCCAAGCCGGTCACTACTGCACGTGGTCATGTCAACTATGTCTCAGCTGAGGAGGCTCATGAGGATCCTAACATCGTCGTTGGTACGCTCCTTGTTAATTGCCATCCGGCATCTGTTCTTTTCGATACTGGAGCATCTCATTCATTCATATCTGAGAGCTATGCTCGATTGCATAACACAACATTCTGTGACATGCCCACTACCATGGAAATTCAAACCCCTGGCTCTAGATGGCAAACCTCTAGAGTAAGCCATGGGAATGAAATTCTTGTCGATAGACTTGTCTTCCTTGCATCCTTAATAGCTCTCAAGTCCTCGGATATAAACATCATCTTGGGTATGGACTGGATGTCAGCTCATTATGCTAAGATTGATTGTGCCACTAGAACCGTTCAACTTACTCACCCATCGGGCAAGACAGTCAATGTCTTAACTCGAGTGGCCAAGCGCCAGCTTTACTCCCTAAATGCCAACCCCCTTCCAGACCTTGAAGATATTCTGGTAGTCCGAGACTTCCCGGATGTCTTTCCAGAAGAACTGCCAGGTGTTCCACCTGACAGGGATGTCGAGTTTGTGATAGACCTTGTTCCAGGAACCGTTCCAATTTCTAGAAGACCCTATAAGATGGCACCCTTAGAACTAGCCGAGCTTAAGAACCAACTCAATGAGTCCTTGAAAAAGGGTTTCATACGTCCTAGTTCCTCTCCTTGTGCTTGCCCCGTCCTCTTCGTCAAGAAGAAGGATGGAACGGATCGGATGGTTGTAGATTACCGACCTGTCAACTTGGTCACCATCAAGAACAAGTATCCGCTTCCCAGGATCAACGATCTGTATGATCAGCTCGCTGGATCCTCGGTCTTTTCCAAGATGGATTTGAGGTTGGGCTACCATCAAATAAAAATCAGAAGCGGGGACATTCCCAAAACGGCCTTTGTTACTCGTTATGGCCAATACGAGTACACCGTTATGTCCTTCGGTTTAACCAATGCCCCAGCCACCTTCTCTCGGTTAATGAACTCGGTCTTCATGGAGTATTTGGATAAATTCGTCGTAGTATACCTCGATGATATACTCATCTACTCCAAGAATGAAGAGGAACATGCCGAACATCTAAGGCTAGTATTGACGAAACTTCGAGAGCATCGCCTTTATGCCAAATTCTCCAAGTGTGAATTTTGGTTGCCAGAAGTGACCTATCTAGGCCATGTAATCTCTGGCAAGGGTATTGCTGTCAATCCCGAGCGAGTTCAAGCCATCCTTGATTGGACTCCACCTGATACGGTCAAGCAAGTTTGGAGCTTCCTTGGCTTAGCGAGCTATTGCCGCCGCTTCGTCGAGAATTTCTCCAAGGTTGCTAAACCTCTAACTGAACTCCTCAAGAAAGATAAAAAGTTCGAGTGGACCCCACAGTGCGAGCTCAGCTTTCAGGAACTGAAAAGACGCCTGACATCTGCTCCCGTACTGGTACCACCAGATTTCTCCAAGGACTTTATTATCTATTGCGACGCCTCACGACAAGGACTAGGTTGCATACTCATGCAAGATCGTCAGGTAATTGCCTATGCTTCACGGCAGTTACACCCACATGAGGAAAACTATCCCACACATGATTTAGAGCTTGCAGCTGTAGTCCATGCACTCAAAACTTGGCGACATTACCTTCTCGGTAACCGTTGCGAGATCTTCACAGATCACCAAAGTTTGAAATATATCTTCACCCTACCAGATTTGAATCTCAGGCAATGATGTTGGGTCGAGTTGATCTCGGATTACGATTTAGGAACAACGTACACCCCGGGCAAAGCCAATGTCATGGCTGATGCACTAAGTCGTAAATCTTATTGTAACAACCTGATGTTACAACAGAGTCAACCACTTCTCCACGAGTAATTTCATAAGCTTAATCTTCACATTATTCCTTGAGGATTCCTATCCACCCTCGTGGCGAAACCTACCCTTACGGATCAGATCATCAAGGCACAGAAGGTAGATCCGGGAATCTCCCGTATTAAGAGAAATATTAAGAAAGGAGTCGCGAATTGTTTCTCCGTTGATGATCAAGGTGTCGTATACTTTGGAAACCACTTAGTGGTTCCCAAGGCACGAAACCTGAGGAGGCTGATGTCACACCCTAGCTAGTTCAAGCATTAGAGTGTGCATCATGTTTAAATTCCTCTTAAATTTGAAATGGGGATGACAGAACCCCTAGCACCCCCCTGGAACAACTAGGGTTTACTAAAAACTTTTTCAATGAACCTGAAATGCCCTTCTAAAAAGCCCACCCTTTTTGTTTTGGGTTAAAACCCCTGACAAAAATGGTGCACATTTTTCTAGGACATCTTAAGGTCATTGGATTAATCCTTATAGTATTTGCATTTGGGCATTTAAATGCTATAAAATATTTCAAATGCTCAAATAATCATAAACTAAAATGTTTGCTGCTGGTTATATTCTAAGCAGTAGCCATGATTAATTTTATGATTTATGGAAATGCCCTGGCATTTTTAATAAAGCCCTGAAGTTACATAAATAATAGAATAAATAAAAAACAGGAAAAGAAAGAGAGAGAGAGGAACTTACCGGCGCAGCCCACCTAGCCCACCAGCCGGCCCACCTGGCAGCTTAGCACTGTGCTGGCCCGCGCCAGCCAACTGCTTCTTCCCCGCCAGGCAGGCAGGGAGGTGACGCCGGCGCGCCTGAGCTCGCCATGGTGCCACCTGCTTGCCGCCCGCGCCCCTGGACGCCTGGACGCCTCCATGTCGCACCCCGAAGCCCCTGGACACGCCATTCCCCCTGTCTCTCTCCCTCGCCGTTCCCCACCATGGCCGACGCCCCTGTCGCCGCACCGTCGTCATAGCCGCGCCCTCTGTCGGCCTCGCGCCGCGCCATTGTGTCCACGAGCTCTGCCGTCGTCGACTACATCGAGTAGGCTGAGCCCCGAGTGCTCGCTCGCCCTAGAGACGCTGCACCAAGCTCGTCCTCAACTCCGGCCACCGGAGATCCCCTTCGCCGTCCCCGCCGTATCAGCTCATCCCCGACCTCTCCGACTACCTCGATGAGACCCCCGTGAGTTCAGCCACCTTCCCACCCTCACCGTTCCCTCTCTCGAGCCCCATAGCGACCGCACGTAGCTCACCAGCACGCACCACCGCGGAGCTCGTCGCCGACGAGGCTCCGGCCACCCAATGGCCGCGCCACCCTGTCCACTAGTCCTACCGCACCTCCAGGAGCTCAACGCACCAAACCACGCGCCTCCTCGTGCCCCCTAGAGACTAGTTCAACCTTACCCGAGCTCCGGCCGCCGCCAAACTCGTCGCCGGCGACGTTTCCGGCCACCCCAGCTCCACCCACTGCCACCACTCGACGCGGCTTCCTCCCCGCATCACGTAGATAGTCTTCGCCATCCTTTCGGTCGCCGGAGTGCAAATCCAGCGCTGCTCCACCGCGTCTGGCCTCGCCGGTGGCTAGACGCCGGCGAGTTGACCCTGTTTGACCCCGTGTGGGCCCAGGTTGACCCCCCCTGAGTCTATGACAGGTGGGGCCGGCCTGCTAATTAGTTTAGGATTAGTTTTAACTAATTTTAATTAGTTTAGTCACTGACATGTGGGCCCAGGCCCCACTGACTGTTAATTAGTGTTAATTTAATTATGTTAATTAGCTGAGTCACTGACAGACAGGGCCCACCAGTCAGGTTTGACCTGGCCGACCCAGTTGACCTGTTGACGTCACACCTATGTCATGCTGATGCATTAATTCAATTATTGGATTTATTCTTTAATAGGAAATTCCAGAAAATAGCCAAAACTTCTAAAAATCATAGAAAATCAACCATAGCTCCAAATGCAAAGATTTATATATGAAAAATGATCAAAAAAATTCAATCTATCCATATGTAATGGTTTAATGCATGACAAAACAAGATAATCTTGCTGTTTAAGCAAAATAAGATAATGCACTAATAAGGCTAAGTTAAATGAACTATCATTTGAATCTTTGATTCAAATGGGTTCATTCCTTTCTGTTTTAGCTTGCATTAGGCCAAGACACATCAATTTTGCCATGTCATAGCATGCATCATATTGTTGCATATTGTCATGTGTTGATTATGTTCGGTGTGTTTTTTGTGGTAGGTTCTGCCTCCGAGGATAACCCCGAGTATCCGTCTGAAGGGAAGTACCCTGCTACCACTACAACAGGCAAGAAACCCATTGATCATTCTGATACAAACCCATGTTCTTGCTTCTGCTCTTGTTTACTGCATTAAGACAACGCGATTCAAACTGCTGTGTGCTACGGTAGTTGAACCCTTATCCTCTGCATGACCTGTCATTGCCACAGTAACTAGATGAAACCCACTAGCATGTGTTGGAGTTGATTGAGCCATGTATGTGATTCCTACCTTGCTATGCCTGCTATGCTTAGCGTTGTGTCAGGTCTGGTTCATCTGGGTGATGGGCTAGAGTGAAATGATTATGTCGGTAATGTGAGGGATGTGTTGAACATGTTTTGGTAAAGGTATCGATGAGAGGCCATGTAGGAGTACATGGTGGGTTGTTTCATTGAGGCCGTCCATAAGAACTGAGATCTGTATGCGTGATTTAAGATTCAGCTACTACCACACATTGGGCCCTGAAATATGACCCCGCTCGACTTACTGACCCCTCTCGCCCTCTATCCAGGAGTTGCAACTAGTTTATGGTGTTTGTAGGTTATGTGTTGGCAGCCATGCGTAGCGCTGACCCTAGGGGTGGGCTATGATGCGGTAGATACACTGTGGCCGGGTATGCCGGGCGCCCGTTTGGCGTCTCGGGACCTTGTACACATCGTTTGGGGCCATTGAGGACACCCCGGCCAGATTTCCTTGTGGATGGAACCTGAATAGGCGATAAACCTGGACTAGAGACTTGTGAGGTTAGTCAGGTCGTGGTCTACACCCACGTCGGTTTTCGCTTGAAGTCTGTCGAGCACATGTCGTGTGCAGACGCTAAGTGGTGGAAACATGTGTGATGAAGTACACCCCTGTAGGTTATAAAACTATTCGAATAGCCGCGTCCACGGTAAAGGACTACTTGATTGCCTATACAGTTCATAGATAAGTTAATGGTTACTACTAAAATACTCAAGATAAGTGTGAGTACCGAGGATGGCCCTCTCGTAGGATGACGAGGGAGGATCCCTGGTGGAGTATTGTGTTGGTGAGTGGTGGACTCGTGTGCGGAAACTATTTTACTAGTGGAGTTCCGTAGGATAGCTTAGCCAAGAGTCAAAGCTGGCTTGCTGCAATAACCCCACCACCTTCTTGAGAATGAGCATGTATAGTAGGTCCTGTTGTAAGACTTGCTGAGTACCTTTGTACTCATGTTTGCTTAATTACTGTTTTCAGACGACAACACCGCCCCCTCCGATGGGTTCTACGTAGACCTTGATGTCGATGAGTGACTAGCCACCCAGGTGGTGATCCTGGCGATGGAGGGACCTATGTAGATAGACAGGCTTCGAGAAGCCTTCTTTCTTTCTAGTGTCTGTACTTAGACTATTTGCTTCCGCTTGTTCTTGTATGATTGTATGACTTGAGTGTCGGGTCGTGTGACCCCTATCTGTATGAACATGTTATGTATGGCTCTCTGGAGCCTTTAAATAAAGTACTTGAGTTGTAGAGTTTTGTTGTGATGCCATGTTGTATTTGCACATATCGAGCATATTGTGTGTATGCTTGAAATGCTTGGTATGTGTGGGATCCGACAATCTAGTTGTTTATCCTTGGAAGCCTCTCTTATGGGGAAATGTAGTCTAGTGCTCCTTGAGCCATAGTAGTCCGCTACAGCCCAGTTCACCGGAGTCCTGCTAGCCCAGCACTACTGCTCAGGACACTTGACTGGCCGGCATGTGTTTCACTTCGTTCCTATGTCTGTCCCTTCGGGGAAATGTCACGCGGTGACATCCGGAGTCCTGCCTAGCCTGCTACAGCCCGGGTTCCCCGAAGTCCTGTTAGCCCAGTGCTACAGCCCGGATTCACTCGCTGATGACTGACATGTTTGATGTGATTCATGTATGCCTGTCTCCATAGGTCTGTGCCGCTTTGGGTTCATGACTAGCCATGCCGGCCCGGGTTCTCTATCATATGGATGCTAGCGACACTATCATATACGTGAGCCAAAAGGCGCAAACGGTCTCGGGCCATGGTAAGGCGACACCCGTGGGTTACCATGCGTGAGGCCGCAATGTGATATGAGGTGTTACCGGCTAGATCGATGTGACTTGGAATCGGGGACCTGACAGGCTCCCTTATTATCAGCTGGCCGAGCTTCGATTAGTGCAAATTTGGATGATGCATCTTTTAATTCCTAAATTAAATGAAAGCACAACAATATTAAAACTATAGATGAACATGGAGAGCCGTTTATTTTGAGAATTATGTTAGCTACCTGTGAAATTATTTCTTGCTGCAGTTGTTTGTGACTTGTGAGCAGAGAATCAAGTTATCTGTAACAAGAGAACCAAGTTATCTGCAAGAAAAGGAAACTAAGTTATGCCATGGTTGTACTTTACTTTTTAAGTCCTGAAGCCTTTAGTTTAAGCACTAATGTTGTGCACAACATCCTATAAAAACATTTTAAAAATGTTGATTCTGTATATATATGCACAACATCCTATAAAAACATTTGAAAAATGTTGATTCTTTATAGAGAATTTTTTATCACGTATACGGAAAATGTATATAAAAAATTTGTCATGTATTTAATAAATGTTAATCAAGCATTTGGATTTTTTAAACAAGTATTTGAAAAATGTTGATGAAGCATTTGAGAAATCTTAAATGTGTATAGCAAAAATGTTGACCATGTACTAAAAAATAATGAATTTTTTATCATGTATATAAATATGTTAATCAAGATTTTGAAAAACACGTTGAACAAGTATTCGAAAAATGTTGATCAAGCATTTGAACGATGTTAAATGTGTATTGAAAAAATGTTGACCATGTATTAAAAAATGATGATTTTTTTGATCATGTATATAAAAAATGTTAATCAAACATTTGAAAAAATGTTGAAAAAGTATTTGAAAAATGTTGATCAAGCATTTGAGAAATGTTAAATGTGTATAGAAAAAATGTTGACCATGTATTAGAAAATGATGAATTTTTGTAGTCATGTATATAAAAAATGTTAATCAACCATTTGAAATAAATGGTGAACAAGTATTTGAAAAATGTTAATCAAGCATTTAGAAAGTGTTAAATGTTCATAGAAATATTTTTGACCATGTGTTAACAAATGTTAATATGTCATTTAGAAAATGTTAATCAAGCATTTAAAAAATGTTAAATGTGCATAGAGAAAATGTTGACCATGTATTAGAAAATGTTAATCTTGTATTTAAAAGTTTTAATCAAGCAATTGAAAAAAATTAAATTGTGTATTGGAAATTTTTTGATCATGTATTCAAAAAATGTTCAACTTGTATTTGAAAAATGTTAAACAAGCATTAGATAATGTTGAAAATGTGTATAGAAAAAATGTTGAAAATGTGTATAGAAAAAATGTTGACCATGTATTAAAAAAATTATAGTTTGTATTGGGAAAATGTTAAACATCTATTAGAAATATGTTCTTGGCCTATACGAAAAATGTAGAGTGAAAAAGAACAAAATAAAAACTATGAAGATACAATATTGAAGACTTCGTCTCGTGTCCGAATAGGACTCTACTTGGCGTGGAAGGCAAGATAGGCAATACGGATATGTGTATCTCCTCCTTTGTAACCGACCTTGTGTAACCCTAACCTCTCCGGTGTCTGTATAAACCAGAGGGTTTTAGTCCGTAGGACAACATACAATCATACCATAGGCTAGCTTCTAGGGTTTAGCCTCTCTGATCTTGTGGTAGTTCTACTCTTGTACTACCCATATCATCAATATTAATCAAGCAGGACGTAGGGTTTTACCTCCATCAAGAGGGCCCGAACCTGGGTAAAAATTGTGTCCCCTGCCTCCTGTTACCATCCGCCTTAGACGCACAGTTCGGGACCCCCTACCTGAGATCCGCCGGTTCTGACACCAACATTGGTGCTTTCATTGAGAGTTCCTCTTTGTCGTCGCTGTTAGGCTTGATGGCTCCTACTATCATCGATAGCGATGCAGTCCAGGGTGAGACTTTTCTCCCCGGACAGATCTTCGTGCTCGGCGGCTTTGCACTGCGGGCCAATTCGCTTGGCCATCTAGAGCAGATTGAAAGTTACGCCCCTGGCCACCAGGTCAGGTTTGGAAGCTTAAACTACATGGCCGATATCCGCGGAGACTTGATCTTCAACGGATTTGAGCCTCTGCCTTGTGCATCACGCGGTCACGATGAGTACGATTTAGCTCTACCATCGGACAGTGTTCAGGAGATCGCACAGGCAGCCGCTCCGACCCTCAATTTGGAGCCAGTTGCGCCGTCCATGGACGGGTGGATGGACCCCGCCACGGAGGCCTTACCCTCAGCGGAGATCGAGCCAAACATCGACCTTACCTTGCACGAGAGCCGTGTTGTTAAACTGCCGGATCCTTCTCCGGCCACGGACTCCGAACTGCCTGCGCCCGTTCCTATCGAATCCGATTGGGCGCCGATCATGGAGTTTACCTCCGCGGATATTTTTCAGCACTCGCCCTTTGGCGACATACTGAACTCATTAAGGTCTCTCTCCTTGTCAGGAGAATCCTGGCCGAACTATGTCCGGCAGGACCGGGATGCGAACGACGAAGAAATTCGCGGCCCACCCACCACCCACTTAGTAGCCACTGTCAATGACTCAACCGACATGCTCGACTTCGACTCCGAAGACATCGACGGTATGGACGATGATGCAGGAGACGAAGAGGAACCACTGCCTACAGGGCACTGGACAGCCACTTCACCACATGACGTATACATGGTGGACACACCAAAAGGAAAACGACGACGAGGAACGGAAGGACGCAACGAAGGGTTGTTCCCTCGAGAAGCAGTCAAAACGGCCCACGTAAGTGCCGCCCCAAATCCCGCCTTGGTAGAAACAACGATCACAGAGACCCAGCATTAGAGCAGGGGGAACCATTGCCGGACCACGGCAACACGGAGAATCAAGCTGAACAACCCGACTCTGTAAAAGATCATAGTCCAGATGACGTCACACCGGACAGACACCCGGAGCAACAGAATTCCCATCAAAGGCTCGTTTCCACCGCGAAGAGTCTAAAAAAGCAGAAGCAAAGGCTCAAGGCTGCGCAAAACACACTCCAGATCAGATGGAACAAAGTACTCAACACAGCAGCCAAGTACGGGGTAATCGCCCTACCAAGAGCTACCCGAAGCGGAAGTTGCTACCTGAATTCGATGAGGAGGCCCTAGACCCCCCACAACCAAAAATCAAAACAGCCATCTGGCCGGATAGGCGACCTCACGGCCAACATAGAGCGGCAAACAACGCCGCACATAAGCCAATACGCGATCCACGCGAGGACTCGCATCAGAAGGACGGCACAACCAGATCCATCTATGGACCACGTAAGTACGCTCCAGCATACAACGCAGCACAACAAACATCCGAAGAACGCGGTACACCCGGATACAGGGATGCCGCACACCCCCTATGTTTCACCGATGAGGTGCTGGATCATGAATTTCTAGAGGGATTCAAACCCGTAAATATAGAGGCATACGACGGAACAACGGACCCTGGTGTCTGGATTGAGGATTATATCCTCCATATCCATATGGCTCGAGGAAATGACCCCCACGCCATTAAGTATTTACCCCTCAAACTGAAAGGGCCAGCTCGGCACTAGCTTAAGAGCCTCCCCAAAAGTTCCATTGGAAGCTGGGAGGATCTCGAAGATGCTTTTCGGGTAAATTTTCAGGGGACTTACGTCCGATCTCCGGAGGCGGACGATTTGAGTCATATAACTCAACAGCCCAGAGAGTCCGCCCGAAAACTTTGGAACAGGTTTCTTACTAAAAAGAACCAAATAGTTGACTGTCCGGACGCTGAAGCCTTGGCAGCTTTTAAGCATAGCGTCCGTGACGAATGGCTTGCCAGACACCTCAGCCAAGAAAAGCTGAGAACAATGGCAGCATTAACAAGCCTCATGACCCTCTTTTGCGCGGGTGAGGATAGCTGGCTAGCCAGATGCAGCATCAGCGACCCAGGTATTTCCGAAGTTAGAGATGGAAACGGGAAATCACGGCGCAACAACAATAATAAACGCCGGAATAAAGAAGACAACATGAAGAGCACGGTAGTAAACGCCGGATGCAGAAGCTCTCGGCCAGGTTAGCAAAAGCCGCCCCCTAAAGGCGCCAGAGACGAACTGTCCAGCCTAAACAAAATTCTGGACCAAGTATGTCAGATCCATAGCACCCCTGGCAAACCCGCTAATCATACCCATAGAGAATGTTGGGTCTTCAAGCAGTCTGGCAAGCTCAACGCCGTACACAAGGGGGAGGATACACCAAGCGAAGACGAGGATGAGCCTCTCAAGCAAGACACTGTGGAACAAAAGAAGTTTCCACCAGAAGTCAAAATAGTCAACGTGTTATACATGATCAAGGGGAGAAACAAAGCAGCACTCCCAGAAAAATATGCCCAAGGGCCTATCACCACGGAGTCCTACCACTGGTCGTCTCAACCGATCACTTTCGACCATCGTGATTACTCAGCAAGTATCCGGCGTGCAGGATGGGCTGCCCTGGTATTAGACCCAATAATTGACAGATACCACTTCACACGAGTCCTGATGGACGGTGGCAGCAGTCTAAACCTGATATACAAGGATACAATCCATGAAATGGGGATAGACCCAATAAAAATTTGCCATAGAAACACTACCTTTAAAGGAGTAACGCCAGGCCCAGGGGCTCATTGCACGGGCTCCCTGCTACTAAAGGTTATATTCGGCTTCCCCGGTAACTTCCATAGCGAACATTTAACCTTCCACATTGCTCCGTTCCAAAGTGGCTATCAAGCACTACTTGGACGCGAAGCTTTCGCTCGCTTTAATGCAATACCGCATTACGCTTCCCTCACGCTCAGGATGCCCGATCCACGTGGCACCATTACAGTGAAGGAAATATTGAGCGATATTTGCGCGCCGAAGAGAATGCGACTGCCTTGGCAGCCGCACACTAAAAACGGCCTCACTAACTAAAGCATTTGATAGGTCGTCAAGACCACGGACACGGTTAGACGAGCCCGAGTCAGCTATATGTAATTCATACCAGATTGATGGCCACACCCCTATTACAAATACAAGGGGCTCAACGTGCGCAGACAAGTGGCAATTTTTACTCATCTTTAATTATACATGGTTTCTTTAAAAAACTACCTTTTTGCACGACAACTTTTCACCTAAGTTCCTCTCTTTTATAGATGACCATCGTGCTACACCCGTCCAGGATACGGCACAACGGATACACAGGCGCAGACGTGCAGCAGGGACCTGCTCCAAGGATTCTTTTTAGATTAAGACCCTGCGTAAACCTTTTTTACTGTCTCTTGTTGATATACATCTCTCGGATTCTCAGTACAATTGAGAAGAATGCTGACGTCTTGGCATGTGGCCACGTCAGAATAACGCACGTACCCGGACACAAGGGGCTTCTTACAAAGGGCACTATTTAGGCCCGGTTTATACCATAAAGACCGAATACCTTAGGGAGTGTTCGGCGTCGTGCGTTTGGACTTATATGCATCAGCTCCGAATCATGTCTTTGGTCAAATGTTGGGTTTGCCCGGCTCCTGTGTTTTGGTGCCTTACGTTCCGTTCTATCGGCTAAGGCAGCACCAGGAGAACTACTGCGATTGTGCCCTGGTTCGTTCGGACGAGCACCTCAGTAGAGAAAGCCGAAAACTGACTGTCATGATATAGCGCGAGACTGGTCAACCACTCGATGACCTATCAGAATGTTAGGATTCCTCCGCTTTAACGAAGGGCCATTTCCCGGCCAGGCATATACGCACCCCAAGTTCGGGAGAGTGCGGAGCCACCAGGGGCTATATAGTAGCCCCACCGTCAAACTCCTATGGCTAAGTGAAAGTGTTAAAGCATCATAGTCTGGTTGCCTCGTTCGCTGCGCTATCACCTCCTTAATAGGACCAAGATGTTGGGTTAAGTGTGAACATGCGTTTTTTGCGAGCACCCCCGCATTATATGCGTGGGGGTTGAAGCCGACGACTACAATCTTTCAGGTTATATACATATATACGTAAACGGCCGCACAGGAGGCACCATATTACTTTGCGGCAAAAGTATAAATACAGCCTTACTACATTTCATAAAAACATTGTGTTTACAATGGGAGTACATGTCACTCAAACATAATATTATTCGAGCAATGGGCCTCTATCAAACGAGCACCCTCAAGAACCTCTTCAAAATAGTGCTCGGCAGCTACTCGGCCTATGGCCGAATCTTGCACCGCAACAGTGGTAGCATCCATCTCCGCCCAGTATGCCTTGACACGGGCAAAGGCCATCCGCGAGCCTTCTATGCACACCGACCTCTTCATCGCATTGATGCTCGGTACCGCACCAAGGAACTACTGCACTAAGCTGAAATAGCTGTTCGGCTTCGGCTTCTCCGGCCACAAATGATCTACGATGGACCTCATGGCAACTCCGGACAACCTATTAAGTTCGGCCCATTCGGCTAGCTGATCAGCCATGGGAAGCGGATGCTCTGGAACGTTAAATTGCGACCAGAACAGCTTGTCCACTTCACGATCTGTCTGATCTCGGAAGTATTCGACCGCATCGACAGCGCTTGCAGCCAAGTCCATATATGCGTCTGCCGAACTCCACAGCCGATCCAGAGGGGCATACCGCGGATCTCCGAACTTCCTCTGCAGCAGAAAGGGCTTCCCAGCCACAATATCCCTGGCTTCGCGCAGCTCCTCCTTCTTCGCCCTCATAGCAGAGCGAGTGTCTTTGGTCACCATCGTGGCCTTTTCAAGGCCCGCTGCCTTCACTCGGTTTTCTTCTTCAAGGAACTGGCAACGGTCGGCTGTGCCTTTTAATTCCACGGCCATCTTGGCCACCTTCTCTTTGCTTTCGCAATGCGCATCCTTCTCGGCTCTTAACTCTTCGGCCGCCTTCAAAGAGGCCTCATTACTAGCTCTTGCTTGTTCTTCGGCTCGGGCAAGTTTCGCCCGAAGGGTCTCCACGGTGGCAGCTCCGTCTGCAGTCACAACATATTGAAGATACTGGCATCATGCTGCTCTTATTTTGTGACATTCACCAGAAAACATTACTTACCCCATGACTCGTCAAGCCGCTTGTTAACAAGCTCGATGTCGGCGTCTGCCGCATCCAATTGCCGCTTTAGTTCGGCAAACTCACTAGTCCGGCTAGCCACTGGAGCCTCCACCACCTGCACATAAAGGCAGTCTGGTTATTACCTAGGACTATGATCCTCTGTTTGTCGCCATTCTCGATGACAACCAGAGTGTCAGCGGCTACTATCTACACAGGGCACACCTAACATGTGCAGTACTATCAAAAAGTATGTCATTTCACGTACCTCAAAGCCCATCAGTAGACTCATAAAGGCATCATGTAATCCTCTTTCGGCGGACGGAATTCTTTCCATCACCATACCCATCAACGTACGATGTTCTTCTGAGATGGCCGCTCGCTCCAAAAGCTCCCTCAGAATGTCCAACCGCATACCAGACGGTGCCGGACTCTTTTGTTTGCTCTCTTCGAGAGCCGGATGCTGGGGACTTCGGGTGACTATGGGATTATCTTCTGGCCTCACCAGATCTGGAGAGGCCCTCCGTGACGACACTTCGAGGTCGCCCTCTTCTTGAGCGGGGGAGTCCGGGGGAGGCGTTTCGCTCTCCATCATCTCCGGAAGAAGATCCCCCAAAGACGAGCTCAGCTGAGAAGGGCTAAGATCCGAAGTGCAAGATATATGCTTCGGTTATTTTTCTCAGAGGAAAGGTAGTATACCTTCACTATTAAAGTATTTTTTGATCACTTACAACTCGTGGGAGGGCTGATCCCCGCGCGGACTTTGTGCGGCAAGAGCACCCCCCGAGGCAGGACCCTCTGTTGGAGACCTATTCTCCCGTTTGGAGGTCTCGGTTTATGGATCCTCGGAGGCAGTCCTGTTCCTCCCCCATAGCGAGAGAAGGTCAGAATCTTCTCCTTGGTTATCCTCCCTTATGGAGGCGCTCATTCCCTCGGTTGGAACTGGCAGCGACGGGGGCCCGCTTTCGCCCATATTATCCCCCCCGTCTCTTCCTTCGAGGGCTCCGGGCAAGGTGCAAGCTCGAGCATCTTTTCCAGTACCGGATTTTCCAAACCCTCAGGGAGGGGGGCCGAACACGGAATCATCTTCGCCTTTGTTAGCCAGTCCTGGTCAAAGGGCGATTTCTCAGAAATGACGTCATGGTAAATAAAAGATGGTGTGTTCGGCTAGAGGATTACTTACTTGTTCGGCGGCGCGGTCGCTACTCAGGCCCACGTCATCGGTAGTGTCCGGATACTCTGTTTGAGGTCCGAAGAATGACTTGTACATCTCCTTGTGCGTCAGGCCGAGGAAACTTTGAATAGCGCGCAGTCCTTCTGGGTTGAACTCCCACAAGCGAAGGGGCCGGCGTTTGCAAGGCTGGACTCGACGAACCAGCATGACTTGCATTACCATAACCAAATTAAAATCTCCCTGGAGGAGATCTTGAATACGGCTTTGCAGTATAGGCTCGTCCTTGGCTGAACCCCAGCTCAGCACTCTGCTAATCCATGACATCAGTTGGGGTGGGGGGCCCGAGCGGAAAGCGGGGGGAGCCACCCACTTGGCACTTCTGGGAGCTATGATGTAAAACCACTCCTATTGCCATAATCCGGACACCTCTGGAAAGGAACCTTTTGGCCACGGAGCTCCCGCAATCTTGCTTATTAATGCTCCTCTGCACGCTGCGTGATGCCTCTCGATTGTATTCGGCTTCACATCGAAGGTCTTGAGCCACAAGCCGAAGTGAGGGGTAATGCAGAGGAAGGCCTCACACACGACAATAAATGCCGAGATGTGAAGAAAGGAGTCTGGGGCTAGATCGTGGAAGTCTAGCCCACAGTAAAACATCAAACCCCTTACGAAGGGATCCAGAGCGAGGCCTAGACCTCGGAGGAAGTGGGAGATGAACACGACATTTTTGTTGGGTTCAGGAGTAGGGACGACCTGCCCTTGGGCAGCCAGCTGATGCGAAACTTCGGCGGTCAGATATCTGGCCTCCCTCAACTTCTTGATATCTTCTTCCGTGATGGAGGAGGGCATCCATCAGCCTTGAAGGCTGGATCCGGACATGGTTGAAGATCCGGAGCACCTAACCTGGGCTTTGGGTGTTAAAACTCGAGGCGGGGGAAGGATTCGATTGAGCACGGGAGGGAGAAAAGTGAAAGTCTTGGCCCTTTTATAAAGAGGGTGAATACCAAGCGTCCTCTCCGTGGCCGTTTGGGGCTTGCCTATAATCTAGGAGTCCTAAACACGGTTGGGTTACGCACGCCCGTATTGATGAGAATCCCGTGATAAGGGGACACAATCTTTGCTTTGACGAGATTTGTCAAAAAACTGCCTCGCGTTATGTGAGGGGCTAGTTAAAAGAAACGGTTCGAATAATCACCGGGCCGTGACTTAATGTCATGTTGCCAAAACAAGTCAGCAAATTGGATTTGTGGAAATATTATTCTCTCTACGGTGGTATGTGGAACTTATTTTGCAGGGTCGGACACTATCCTTATATTCAAATTCTTCCGTGATGTATTCGGAGGAGGAACCCGCCTTGCAATGCCGAAGACAATACTGCGCGCCAGACTCATCGTCATTGAAAGCCTGGTTCACGGGCTACTGTGGGAGTCCTGGATTAGGGGGTCTCCGGACAGCCGGACTATCTCCATTGGCCGGACTGTTAGACTATGAAGATACAAGATTGAAGACTTCGTCTCATGTCCGGATGGGACTCTACTTGGCGTGGAAGGCAAGCTAGGCAATACGGATATGTGTATCTCCTCCTTTGTAACCGACCTTGTGTAACCCTAACCTCTCCGGTGTCTATATAAACCGGAGGGTTTTAGTCCGTAGGACAACATACAATCATACCATAGGCTAGCTTCTAGGGTTTAGCCTCTCCGATCTCGTGGAAGATCAACTCTTGTAATACCCATATTATCAAGTATAATCAAATTTCCCTCAACTGGATGACCTAAGGTTTACCAATCCGTGGGAGGCGTAGGATGAAGATGGTCTCTCTCAAGCAACCCTGCAACCAAATAACAAAGAGTCTTTTGTGTCCCCAACACACCCAATACAATGGTAAATTTTATAGGTGCACTAGTTCGGCGAAGAGATGGTGATACAAGTGCAATATAGATGGTAGATATTGGTTTTTGTAATCTGAAAATACAAAAACAGCAAGGTAGCAAGTGGTAAAAGTGAGCGTAAACGGTATTGCAATGCTAGGAAACAAGGCCTAGGGTTCATACTTTCACTAGTGCAAGTTCTCTCAACAATAATAACGTAATTGGATCATATAACTATCCCTCAACATGCAACAGAGTCACTCCAAAGTCACTAATAGCGGAGAACACACGAAGAGATTATTTAGGGTACGAAACTACCTCAAAGTTATCCTTTCTGATCGATCTATTCAAGAGTTCGTACTAGAATAACACCTTAAGACACAAATCAACCAAAACCCTAATGTCACCTAGATACTCCAATATCACCTCAAGTATCCGTGGGTATGGTTATACGATATGCATCACACAATCTCAGATTCATCTATTCAACCAACATAAAGAACTTCAAAGAGTGCCCCAAAGTTTCTACCGGAGAGTTAAGACGAAAATGTGTGCCAACCCCTATGCATAAGTTCACGAGGTCACGGAACTCGCAAGCTGATCACCAAAACATACATCAAGTGGATCACGTGAGTATCCCATTGTCACCACAGATAAGCACATGCAAGACATACATCAAGTGTTCTCAAATCCTTAAAGACTCAATCCGATAAGATAACTTCAAAGAGAAAACTCAATTCATCACAAGGAGATAGAGGGGGAGAAACATCATAAGATCCAACTATAATAGCAAAGCTCGCGATACATCAAGATCGTTCTGAATCAAGAACACGAGAGAGAGAGAGAGATCAAAGACATAGCTACTCGTACATACCCTCAGCCCTAAGGGTGAACTACTCCCTCTTCGTCATGGAGAGCACCGGGATGATGAAGATGGCCACCGGAGAGGGATTCTCTCCCCTCCGGTAGGGTGCCGGAACGGGTCTAAATTGGTTTTCGGTGGCTACGGAGGCTTGCGGTGGAGGAGCTTCCGATCTAGGTTATGTTCTAAAAGTTTGGGTATATATAAGAGGTGTTGGCGTCGGGAACAAGTCAGGGGGGTCTTCGAGGCGGCTATGAGATAGGGGGGCGCGCCCAGGGGGGGCTCCCCCACCCTCGTGATGGCCTCGGGACTCTTCTGGTCCATCTCTGATGCTCCATGGGCCTCTTCTGGTCCAAAAATGATCTCCGTAAATTTTCAGGTCAACTGAACTCCGTTTGGTTTTCCTTTTCTGCGATACTCAAAAACAAGGAAAAAATAGAAACTGACACTAGGCTCTAGGTTAATACGTTAGTCCCAAAAATCATATAAAATAGCATATAAAGCATCTCAGATGGATAATATAATAGCATGGAACAATAAAAAAATTATAGATACGTTGGAGACGTATCAAGCACCCCCAAGCTTAATTCCTGCTCGTCCTCGAGTAGGTAAATGATAAAAATAGAATTTTTGATGTGCAATGCTACTTACCATAATTATCAATGTAATTTTCTTTATTGTGGCATGAATGTTCAGATCCGCGAGATTCAAGACAAAAGTTTAATATTGACATAAAAACAATAATACTTCAAGCATAATAACCAAGCAATTATGTCCTCTCAAAATAACATAGCCAAAGAAAGCTCATCCCTACAAAATCATAGAGTTTGGCCATGCTTAATTTTTGTCACACAAAATGCTCCCATCATGCACAACCCCAATGACAAGCCGAGCAATTGGTTCATACTTTTTAACGCGCTTCAGCCTTTTCAACCCTTACGCAATACATGAGCGCAAGCCATGGATATAGCTGTCACACCCTGATTTTCATGCCACAACACTTAAAATAATAAATCATGATAAAATGTGGTTTGACAAAAACTTTTGAGTGTTTCGGACCTTGCCTTGATTTGGATTTTTGTTTGTTGTTTGCAAGTGCTCTAAAAATCAAATAAATCCTCCAACTCCTATACTTCATCTCCTTGCTCCAAACTCTTGAACCAATGATCATGCCATGTGTATAGGTCATAAAAATAATTTCTTACAAAAATAATTTGGCCAAAAAGTATTTTAAAAAATTAGTTTTCGAAAAACCCCTGAATTAAGATTTGTACTACAAGTACTTAATTCAGGGAAGTAAAAATCTTTCAAAAATATGTTTGACTCCTATTACATATAGGATACCCAGAAACCACAAAAATATAATTTTAAAAGTTATTTTCCTATTTGATTTAAAGGCTTTTTCTTAAGGCCAGAAATGGTCTTTAATAGGTTAAAATTATTTTAAAGCTTTAAAAAAATTTGAGAAAAATTAGGGAGACTCAATGGACATATATTTTCCATATATATGAGTTTCAACATATGGTCATGATCAAAATATTGGACAAAACCTCCCAAAACCATTTCTGCTCATTTCAAGGATTTGAAATATTTCTGCAGGAAATATTTTCATAAAAATCCAAGAAATTACTAACATGTCACATATGACATTTTTGATGATCTTGCCAAGTACCATGTCATGGAGAATAGTATAACCCCATGAAACCCTCTCAAAACCACTTCTGTCCTTTTTCAAGTTTGAAGAACTTTACATTATCAAACTTGTCCAAATGCTCTATACCTTGGTCCACGTGCTATAATGCTCTAATAAATCATCTAGACCAAGTGGCACAAGTTGGAGAACAAGTTAACTTGATCAAAGTGCCCTAAAACCATTCCTGTCCAGAACCAAGTTTGAACAACTTTACATTGGAAACTTTCTTTCCTTGACCCAAACTTTTGTGAGCATGTTCAAATGACCAAATGAGGACACTAAACCAAGTGGTTCATCAAGGGGAAGTGATTTTCTCAACTAGATCTACACAAGTTGATTTCTGCTAATTTCTAGGGTTTACAAAAGTTGCATTGGCAACTTTGCCCAAATAAGCTCCAAATTGGTGGAAAGCCCTAATTTTATGTGTCATTTCACCCTATGGAGTCTCATGCCAAATGGAATCCTTTTCCTTGCCCAAACAAGCAACAAACACCTTCTGCAAAATTTCCAAAACCACCTTTTTGACCACTTCCACTAATCTCCATGACCCTATCTTTTTACCACAGCCCCTCCTAGTTCCCTTCTACCTCTAGTAAAAAGCTCCAACCCTGGTTCAATAATTGAGGAGGGAAAAACCCTAGTTTACCCCTCCCTTTTCACCATGGCAGCACCTCTTTTCCCTCCCCCTTCTTTCTTATGGACTTGCCTTAGCTATTAAGCTTTATGGAGCATATCAGAAACTCCCAGGAGCTAGTGGACAGGCTTGGCCACGCGCAGGAAGCCATTTGCATGCCATGGCATGCAATGGCCGCACTCTGGAGCGCGCTACAGTGCACCAGGGCACTGTAGCCGCCCTCTGCCCGATGCTCCCGTCGACCTTGGGCGCAAGGAACGTGTCCCCCGATGCCGCCTCGGCGTGCGTGACACGCTACGCGGTCGGCCCCCTCCTCTTTCTCTCTCCTTTGAGCCCGTCGTCGCATGCCAGAGCACCGCCCGACTCGGCCACTCCCTGGCCACGCGGCTGGCCCGCCTTTGACCTCGCCCCGCTCCCCCTCTAACCTCCCTCGCTCCTGGACGGACTCCACGAGCACCACTGACCCAGCCTGGCCCCTCCCAACGGTCCCCAGGACCGATTCCGCTGGCACCCGCGAGTGCGGCTCGCGGTGCACCATGGCCTTGCCATATTGAGCCTCGTCGAGCCCCTCTTTGGATGCCCCTCGCTCTCTCTCTCTCTCCCATACACCTCCCAGACCGACCCACACCTCCTCCCGTGCCTTCTTCCTCCTCCTCTGCCGCCATTGCCGCCCCGGACCCCCTCTTAAATTCGGGCTATCCCGAGCCTCCCTTCTCTCCCCAACCACTCCCGAGCATCGCCACCACCGCCGTGGAGCTTTCTCACGCCATTTCCTCTCCTCCCCATGGCCGTACCATCGAGCTCAAACACCACCGCTGGCTTTGCCCGCCATGGCCGATAGTGTGCTCACATCCGTCAACCCCAGAGATCGTAGCGCACCTCGACGGATGTGGCACGCTCTCCTGAGCACGTCGGTGTGCTGGGCGTCGACGGAGGTGGCCGGTGCCACCGAGGAGAGCGCCGGCGCCGCTCGGCCTCGCCTCCTCTGTTTCCCGTCGCGCTGCGCGGGAGGTTGAAGGCGACCTGCCGCTAGGGCCCGCGCGTCAGCGACCCAGTGGGCAGGCCCGCCTGTTTAAGTGGAGACGGCTTCCGCCCTAACCGCCTCTCCCGCACGAAGGCGTGTTTCCAGGAAGCCGCCTCTGACGTGGCCCCTGCGCGCGTGCGGGCGAGCCGCTGGGCCGGCCCAGTGGCTTCCTGCTGCTAAACCTCGCCATGTGCGCCTCTTAAGGGTAAAGCCCTTGTCCGTTTCTTTCTTTTTCTTTTTCCAGATATCTTGTAAAATCCACAAATTATTCAAATTAACTCCAAATTTGATGATTCAAATTTCTAGTTGTTTCTAAAATCATTCCCTACCATAGGGTGCTATTGTCACATTTTTATAGAAGCTTTTCCTTCACAAATATCTATCAAATCCTATTTTTCCTATTTCTGTGATGTACTTTAGAAAATCACAGAGAGCTCAAATTTGATCCAAATGCCATGATTCAAATTCCTAGATGTTTCTAAGTTCATAACTTAGTTTATGAACATTTTTATTAATACTTTCCTGCACCACATAAAATAATGAGCCATTTCTTCATATTTGTCAACTTTGCAAATTCATAGGAAATTCATTTGAACTCCAAATCCAGTGAAACCAACTCCTAGATGCTTCTAAAATCATTTTGTTAAATGGGTGCTTTGCTCATTTTTCAAAAATATGTTTTTTGTACACTTCTTGCAAATCCATAAACCTTGATTCAATCATATCAAAATGTTTAGAAATATCCACTGACCCAATTCCAATGAAACCACTCTGGTTAATTTTCTATAACCAGAGATGTCCTAGAAAAGTCAAATCAATATTTTTGGAGCACTTTTATTTCTGCCTTGTTGTGTTGCTTATTATGGTTGCTTTCAACGATAGTTGACGAAGTAGACGAAATGCTTGGAGTTGGACCAGAGATATTTGAAGACCTCGAAGACTTTGTTAAAACAGGCAAGCAGCCCTTTGACCATGATGAACCATTTTACATCATGATGGCATTTTCGTTGCTTCACTGAGTGCATGATATACCTTGAATGGCAACCTTGCTAGGCTTGCCTCCGTTGCATACTCCATTGATACTTGCATTGTTCATGACTCTACCCTTGCTTAGAGTTGTGTTGGTGGGTTGTAGAAATATGCTATAGTAATGGCTACAAAGTGGGTCAGGGTTATGCCATGGAAAGAAACAAGTGTGTTTGACATACTTGCAAACAGCCAATGGGTGCCACTAATGCCCTGGAGATGATGATGAACTAGTCACTACTGGTGGAGAGTAGTGTTCCGAGGCTCGATAAAGTGTTGTTTACAGAGACAGATTAGATTTAAGATTTGTCGACTGTCCCAACCTTTACATGCGCAACCACTCTACCCCTTGTATGGGATAGGGCATTATTGATTACCTAGGCCGCATACTAGCTTGGAGCCCGCATTACTAGTGACAGGAGAGTTGTGCTCTCTCTCGACAGGGTCGTGCAGGTAGGCGGCCAAGAACTTTTTATGGGGCACCGGACACACCGTTGGTACCCCGTGCCAGTGGTATGTGATGAATATGGGAGCAAGGCTCCACAATTTTAAGTTGTGAAAGTGGGCACGGGGGTTACTACCAATCGAGTGGACTCCATGTTAGTGTCGTCTAGGGAAAGATAGTGATCGGGTGCTTACCCCGGGTACTTGAGGTACCGCGGGTCGTGGATGACACGGAAGTTCCCCGGATCTTGTGGGTAAAGTGTGCAACCTCTGCAGAGTGTAAAACTATTCGAATAGCCGTGTCCATGGTCAAGGACAGTTGGGTGGCTGCTGCTAGACTACCCATATGTTTCTGACAAACAACACGGTTTGGTAAATCTGTTGACGTGATTCGTGAGGAAGTCACGATGAGCTTGAGTATGAGTTGTTCACACTCTATCCGATGGTATGTCTAACCTCCTGATACTTGTTGCAGACGCCATTCATATCCTTGATAAATGTTGATCATACTTGCATGAGAAAAACTAGCTTTCCGCAAAAATGCCAAATTAGCAGTAGTGCCTTGCATAATTATTCTGTTATCACCCTTGGGTTGCTTGCGAGTACATTCAAAGTACTCATTGGCTTGCCACTGGTTATTTTATTGGCCAGGCATGAAAGAACATAATATGAAGAACAGTACCTCGGTGACGAACATGCGAGCTAGGACGCTTCCCAGTCAGAATGCCTGTAGGGTTAAGGCAGATGGCACGGGTCCAAGTTATCGACGAAGATTTCCGCTGCGATGTTATACTCAAGACTTGACCATAATGGTCCTACTTGTGTAATACGGTATGTATGGATGTAAGACTCTTGTTATTCAGCTTCTGTGTGTTCAGTGAGCATTAATCTCTTGGATCACTGTACACGTGCATTCGGTGATCACGACTTATGAGTCGGGGTCCCCACAGAGCTGGTATCAGAGCCATCCTTACTGTAGGAAGCCTTAGTTAGCATGGTCGTTAGTTAGGGTAAAACTATTTCCAAAACTATTACTAGTTTTCAAAACTATCTATACTTCTCTTCCCTTCTCAGTTTTTTTAAAACTAAGGTATACTTTCCCTATCAATCTCTTCCCTTCAAAACTATTGCAAACGGTCGCTAGCACCCTCAAGCCCCTGACCACGGGATTCCTTGTAATCCTCGTGGGTAGCCTAGAAGGATTACATTTTGCCAAACACTCACCCACCTCTTCTGAACACAAGATTGGCAACACCACAGCAAGACAATGCCAACAGAAGATACGCCTTTGAAGAATGAGGACATGAAGACCCAGAGGATGGTGACACCTTTGAATTTGCCCAGGATGATGCAACGTTAGCCTATAATGATCATGGCATAGGATATGCAAGATCATGATATACATCGCTAATAGAGTAACCCTGTCACTACCGTTGTTGTATCGGCAACCACCGGTGGATGAGAACCTCGCCATTTGGTCCGCCTCACTATATTGAGCAGGAAAACGGTTCTCTTCATCCCCCGCTCTTGGTGTCGATGTTGTCATCAACGTAACCGACATGTTGGATCTCTACTATGCCTTGTTAATGTCATTGCATAAAGGATTACCTACCTGGTACCATCGACGCCCTAGAAGACAAAACGGGATCGTCATGAATAAGAAGACAACAGAAGACCGAGTCAATGCCTGCTACGAGGAGCCACCTTCACCCCATCACTTCAACAAGCAAGAAGTTGTTGAAGAATCTTCAGGCTCAACCTGGATCGTTTCATCGAACAACTACAAGAGACGTAGCAACACCTGAGGAAAACTCAGAAGACTGCACGAGGCTCAAGGCACGATTACTGAGTCCGAGAACCCCTAGGGTAGGATGAGTCGTGTACCCCCTATGCGCAGTCGAGTCTGGATGATGGTTCGAATAGAACCATGATTGTGTGTTGCTTGTTTTTATTTGTTTGTTTTTTGATATAGGTCGCACTTTTGCCATAGGCAACAAGTATGCGACTATATCACCTTCCTTACCTTGTTTCTTTTGTTTGGCCCTTTTGCCACCCATTGTTTGCACCTGCACTATAGACCCCCCCCCCTTTTAGGCATCCCCCTTTATGCTACTTATCCCTCTCATCTCTCTCCTCAACTGAAGACCAGCAAGACAAGATGCACCAAGGAGTCTACTTTGGCGACCAACTAGCACTGAAGAACTTTTCTACAGCCTCCTCGACCAAGTAAAACCCCGTGGAGTCATGTTTAACCCCCCAGACTAGAAACCCATTCTTAGACCCTTTGAGACTTCACGAGATACCCCAGCTCGAGTCCTTAACCATGTGCTTAACCCATAGAATTGCAAGAGAACCAGTTAAGCCTCCGTAACCTTGCTTATCACTGGGCTCATTATGGAACTAGTGGACGTAGTGAGCAAGCACATTGTCACCCTAATATAGCACAAGAACTGACGATGCCATAAGAAAGACCAATTTGAGGATATAGGAGTAGAGGAAAAATGACTTCATGAGTTTGTATCAGTGACCCTGAGGAATTATCGGAGACTTTGGTAAATCATGAGTGATGATTGGATTTGGCCTATACGAGATGATGCTTTCGATGGTATAAGGTTATTTGTTGGAAGGACTAGATAGACTATTGGCATCTCAGAAACCGTGCTTAAGGATAAGATAATAAAATGTTCACTCGCACACTAGAATCCTTGAAACCCTTAAGCCCTACTAAGCCACAACATGGTCGGGTCATTACCATAGGTCTTGACTCTAAATCGAGAACACCTCGGACCATACTCAACCATGACCACCACCAATACCCCCAGCCTACTTTATGTACCCCGTGAACAAAGTTTTCATGGAGTGCTTAGACAAGATAGTTGTCATCCTTATTTTGGTAACATACTTGTCTACCCGAAGACGGAAGAAGAATCACTGAGCTGGTGAAGAAACATTTGAAGACCGCCATGCCAAGGAGGAAGAACTATACCAACCACCATCACCAAGAAATAAATGTCCGTGTTGAAGACCAGGTGTATCTGCAAGCCACTTCTCTCAAAGGAACCAAGCATTTCCATGACAAGGAAACCCACACCAAGATTCATCGGCCCTCTTCAAGATCACTGCAAGACGAAAAGTAGACGGCTACCAGCTAGAGTTACCACTTGAGTTACCCACTGTGCATAATATTTCCACATGACACAACTCCGGAAACGTTTCCAACTTCCTAACTAGCCCGGTCTCTACAAGGACATCGACCACGAGCCATCGACCTCCAGCCCAATATGACCTACGTGAGAGATCCCAATTGCAATCTGGATCAAGCAGGACGACAAACACGAAGCCATGCCATCGAGTACTTCAAGGTTCAATGGAGCACCAAACAGAAGCAGAAGCAGTATGAGGACGTGAAGACTACCCCAAATCCAAGTTTCCGTATTCCTTTCCGCGCCTAGTCTAGGAATCTCGGGGACGAGATTCTTGTAAGGGGGGTAGGTCTGTCACACCCTGATTTTCATGCCACAACACTTAAGCTAATAAATCATGATAAAATGTGGTTTGACAAAAACTTTTGAGTGTTTTGGAACTTGCCTTGATTTGGATTTTTGTCTGTTGTTTGCAAGTGCTCTAAAAATCAAATAAATCCTCCAACTCCTATACTTCATCTCCTTGCTCCAAACTCTTGAACCAATGGTCATGCCATGTGTATAGGTCATAAAAATAATTTCTTACAAAAATAATTTGGCCAAAAAGTATTTTCAAAAATTAGTTTTCCAAAAACCCCTGAATTAAGATTTGTACTGCAAGTACTTAATTCAGGGCAGTAAAAATCTTCCCAAAAATATGTTTGACTCCTATTAGATATAGGATACCCAGAAACCACAAAAATATAATTTTAAAAGTTATTTTCCTATTTGATTTAAAGGCTTTTTCTTAAGGCCAGAAATGGTCTTTAATAGGTTAGAATTATTTTAAAGATTTAAAAAAATTTGAGAAAAATTAGGGAGACTCAATGGACATATATTTTCCATATATATGAGTTTCAACATATGGTCATGATCAAAATATTGGACAAAACCTCCCAAAACCATTTCTGCTAATTTCAAGGATTTGAAATATTTCTGCAGGAAATATTTTCATAAAAATCCAAGAAAATTCTAACATGTCACATATGACATTTTTGATGATCTTGCCAAGTACCATGTCATGGAGAATAGTATAACCCCATGAAACCCTCTCAAAACCACTTCTGTCCTTTTTCAAGTTTGAAGAACTTTACATTATTAAACTTGTCCAAATGCTCTATACCTTGGTCCACGTGCTATAATGGTCTAATAAATCATCTAGACCAAGTGGCACAAGTTGGAGAACAAGTTAACTTGATCAAAGTTCCCCAAAACCCTTCTTGTCCAGAACCAAGTTTGAACAACTTTACATTGGAAACTTTCTCTCCTTGACCCCAACTTTTGTGAGCATGTTCAAATGACCAAAATGAGGACACTACACCAAGTGGTTCATCAAGGGGAAGTGATTTTCTCAACTAGATCTACACAAGTTGATTTCTGCTAATTTCTAGGGTTTACAAAAGTTGCATTGGCAACTTTGCCCAAATAAGCTCCAAATTGGTGAAGCCCTAATTATGTGTCATTTCACCCTGTGGAGTCTCATGCCAAATGGAATCCTTTTCCTTGCCCAAACAAGCAACAAACACCTTCTGCAAAATTTCCAAAACCACCTTTTTGACCACTTCCACTAATCTCCATGACCCTATCTTTTTACCACAGCCCCTCCTAGTTCCCTTCTACTCTAGTAAAAAGCTCCAACCCTGGTTCAATAATTGAGGAGGGAAAAACCAGTTTCCCTCCCTTTTCACCATGGCAGCACCTCTTTTCCCTCCCCCTTCTTTCTTATGGACTTGCCTTAGCTATTAAGCTTTATGGAGCATATCAGAAACTCCCAGGAGCTAGTGGACAGGCTTGGCCACGCGCAGGAAGCCATTTGCATGCCATGGCATGCAATGGCCGCACTCTGGAGCGCGCTACAGTGCACCAGGGCACTGTAGCGCCCTCTGCCCGATGCTCCCGTCGACCTGGGCGCAAGGAACGTGTCCCCCGATGCCGCCTCGGCGTGCGTGACACGCTACGCGGTCGGCCCCCTCCTCTTTCTCTCTCCTTTGAGCCCGTCGTCGCATGCCAGAGCACCGCCCGACTCGGCCACTCCCTGGCCACGCGGCTGGCCCGCCTTTGACCTCGCCCCGCTCCCCCTCTAACCTCCCTCGCTCCTGGACGGACTCCACGAGCACCACTGACCCAGCCTGGCCCCTCCCAACGGTCCCCAGGACCGATTCCGCTGGCACCCGCGAGTGCGGCTCGCGGTGCACCATGGCCTTGCCATATTGAGCCTCGTCGAGCCCCTCTTTGGATGCCCCTCGCTCTCTCTCTCTCTCCCATACACCTCCCAGACCGACCCACACCTCCTCCCGTGCCTTCTTCCTCCTCCTCTGCCGCCATTGCCGCCCCGGACCCCCTCTTAAATTCGGGCTATCCCGAGCCTCCCTTCTCTCCCCAACCACTCCCGAGCATCGCCACCACCGCCGTGGAGCTTTCTCACGCCATTTCCTCTCCTCCCCATGGCCGTACCATCGAGCTCAAACACCACCGCTGGCTTTGCCCGCCATGGCCGATAGTGTGCTCACATCCGTCAACCCCAGAGATCGTAGCGCACCTCGACGGATGTGGCACGCTCTCCTGAGCACGTCGGTGTGCTGGGCGTCGACGGAGGTGGCCGGTGCCACCGAGGAGAGCGCCGGCGCCGCTCGGCCTCGCCTCCTCTGTTTCCCGTCGCGCTGCGCGGGAGGTTGAAGGCGACCTGCCGCTAGGGCCCGCGCGTCAGCGACCCAGTGGGCAGGCCCGCCTGTTTAAGTGGAGACGGCTTCCGCCCTAACCGCCTCTCCCCGCGTGAAGGCGTGTTTCCAAGAAGTCGCCGTTGACGTGGCCCCTGCGCGCGTGCGGGCGAGCCGCTGGGCCGGCCCAGTGGCTTCCTGCTGCTAAACCTCGCCATGTGCGCCTCTTAAGGGTAAAGCCCTTGTCTGTTTCTTTCTTTTTCTTTTTCCAGATATCTTGTAAAATCCACAAATTATTCAAATTAACTCCAAATTTGATGATTCAAATTTCTAGTTGTTCTAAAATCCATTCCCTACCATAGGGTGCACTATTGTCACATTTTACAGAAAGCATTTCCTTCACAAATACTAAATCAAATCCTTTTCCTATTTCTGTTGATATACTTTAAGAAAATCACAGAGAGCTCAATTTGATCCAAATGCCATGGATTCAAATCCTAGATGTTCTAAGTTCATAACTAGTTTAACATTTTTATTAATACTCTTCAACCACATAAAATGAGCATTTCTTCATTTGTCAACTTTTGCAAATTCATAGGAAAATCATTTGAACTCCAAATCCAGTGAAACCAACTCCTAGATGCTTCTAAAATCATCCTTTGTTAAATGGGTGCCTTTGCTCATTTTTCAAAAATATTTCTGTACACTTCTTGCAAATCCATAAACCCCTTGATTCCATCATATCAAAATGTTTAGAAATATCCACTGACCCAATTCCAATGAAACCACTCTGGTTAATTTTCATATAACCAGAGATGTCCTAGAAAAGTCAAATCAATATTTTTGGAGCACTTTTATTTCTGCCTTGTTGTGTTGCTTATTATGGTTGCTTTCAACGATAGTTGACGAAGTAGACGAAATGCTTGGAGTTGGACCAGAGATATTTGAAGACCTCGAAGACTTTGTTAAAACAGGCAAGCAGCCCTTTGACCATGATGAACCATTTTACATCATGATGGCATTTTCGTTGCTTCACTGAGTGCATGATATACCTTGAATGGCAACCTTGCTAGGCTTGCCTCCGTTGCATACTCCATTGATACTTGCATTGTTCATGACTCTACCCTTGCTTAGAGTTGTGTTGGTGGGTTGTAGAAATATGCTATAGTAAATGGCTACGCAAAGTCGGTCAGGGTTATGCATGAAAAGAAACAAGTGTGGTTTGACATACTTGCAAATAACCCAATGGGTGCCACTAATGCCCCTGGGAGATGATGATGAACTAGGTCACTACTTGGTGGAGAGGTGGTGTTCCGAGTCTCGATAAAAGTGTTGTTTACAGAGACAGATTAGATTTAAGATTTGTCGACTGTCCCAACCTTACATGCGCAACCACTCTACCCTTGTATGGGATAGGGCATTATTGATTACCTAGGCCGATACTAGCTTGGAGCCCGCATTACTAGTGACAGGGGAGAGTTGGTGCTCTCTCTCGGGACAGGGTCGTGCCACGTAGGGCGGCCAAGAACATTTTTATGGGGCACCGGACACACCGTTGGTACCCCGTGCCAGTGGTATGTGATGAATATGGGAGCAAGGCTCCACAATTTTAAGTTGTGAAAGGTTGGGCACGGGGGTTACTACCAATCGAGTGGACTCCATGTTAGTGTCGTCTAGGGAAAGATAGTGATCGGGTGCTTACCCCGGGTACTTGAAGTACCACGGGTCGTGGATGACACGGAAGTTCCCCGGATCTTGTGGGTAAAGTGTGCAACCTCTGCAGAGTGTAAAACTATTCGAATAGCCGTGTCCATGGTCAAGGACAGTTGGGTGCTGCTGCTTAGACTACGTCCATATGTTTCTGACAAACAACACGGTTTGGTAAATCTGTTGACGTGATTCGTGAGGAAAAGTCACGATGAGCTTGAGTATGAGTTGTTCACTCTATCCCGATTGGTTTGATGTCCTAACCTCCTGATACTGTTGCAGACGCATTTCATATCCTGGATAAATGTTTGAATCATACTTGCATGAGAAAAACTAGCTTTCCGCAAAAAATGCCAAATTAGCAGTAGTGGCCTGCATAATTATTCTGTATCACCCTTGGGTTTGCTTTGCGAGTACATTCAAAGTACTCATTGGCTGCCACTGGTTATTTTATTGGCCAGGCATGGAAAGAACATAATATGAAGAACAGTACTCGTGGACGAACATGCGAGCTAAGGACCGCTTCCCAGTCCAGAATGCCTGTTAGGGTAAGGCAGATGGCACGGGTCAAGTTATCGACGAAGATTTCCGCCCGCTGGCGAATGTATAACTCAAGGACTGACATATGGTCTAACTTGTGTATACGGGTATGTATGGGATGTTAAGACTCTGTTATTCAGCTCTGTGTGTTCAGTGGAGCATTAATCTCTTGGATCACTGTACACGTGCATTCGGTGATCACGACTTATGAGTCGGGGTCCCCACAATAGCACTATAGGTGGAATAGCATATGATGATGGGGGTTATGTTAGAGGACAAAAAAGGAGAAAGTCTCACATTGGCGCGGCTAATCAACGGGCTATTGAGATGCCCATCAATTGATGTCAATGCGAGGAGTAGGGATTGTCATGCAATGGATGCACTAGAGCTATAAGTGTATGAAAGCTCATCTAAAGAAACTAAGTGGGTGTGCATCCAACTTGCTTGCTCACGAAGACCTAGGGCATTTTTAGGAATCCCATCATTGGAATATACAAGCCAAGTTCTATAATGAAAAATTCCCACTAGTATATGAAAGTGACACAATAAGAAACTCTCTACCATGAAGATCATGGTGCTATTTTGAAGCACAAGTGTGGAAAAATGATAGTAACACTGTCCCTTCTCTCTTTTTCTCTCTCTTTTTTTGTTTTGGCTTCTTTGGCCTCTTTTTTTCATAGTCTCCATCCTTCTTTCCTCACATGGGACAATGCTCTAATAATGATGATCATCACACTTTTATTTACTCATAACTCAATGTTACAACTCGATACTAGAACAAAAATATGACTCTATGTGAATGCCTCCGGCGATGTACTGGTATATGCGATGAATCAAGAGCGACATGTATGAAGGAATTCTGGAAGTGCCTTTGCCACAAATACGATGTCAACTACATGATTGTGGGAGTCCTGGATTAGGGGGTCTCTGGACAGCCGGACTATCTCCATTGGCCGGACTGTTAGACTATGAAGATACAAGATTGAAGACTTCGTCTCGTGTCCGGATGGGACTCTACTTGGCGTGGAAGGCAAACTAGGCAATACGGATATGTGTATCTCCTCCTTTGTAACCGACCTTGTGTAACCCTAACCTCTCCGGTGTCTATATAAACCGAAGGCTTTTAGTCCATAGGACAACATACAATCATACCATAGGCTAGCTTCTAGGGTTTAGCCTCTCTGATCTTGTGGTAGATCTACTCTTGTACTACCCATATCATCAATATTAATCAAGCAGGACGTAGGGTTTTACCTCCATCAAGAGGGCCCGAACCTGGGTAAAACATTGTGTCCCCTTCCTCCTGTTACCATCTGCCTTAGACGCACAGTTCGGGACCCCCTACCCAAGATCCGCCGGTTTTGACACCGACATTGGTGCTTTCATTGAGTTCCTCTGTGTCGTCACCGTTAGGATTGATGGCTCCTACTATCATCGATAGCGATGCAGTCCAGTGTGAGACTTTTCTCCCCGGACAGATCTTCGTGTTCGGCGTCTTTGCACTGTTGGCCAATTCGCTTGGCCATCTGGAGCAGATTGGAAGTTATGCCCCTGGCCACCAGGTCAGGTTTGGAAGCTTAAACTACACGGCCGATATCCGTGAATCCTTGATCTTCGACGGATTTGAGCCTCTGCCTTGTGCGTCACGCGGTCACGATAAGTACGATCTAGCTCTACCATCGGACAGTGTTCAGGAGATCTCACAGGCAGCCGCTCCGACCCTCAATTCGGAGCCAGTTGCACCGTCCATGGACGGGTGGATGGACCCCGCCACGGAGGCCTTACCCTCAGCGGCGATCGAGCCAAACATCGACCTTACCTTGCACGAGAGCCGTGTTGTTAAACTGCCGGATCCTTCTCCGGCCACGGACTCCGAACTGCCTGCGCCCGTTCCTATCGAATCCGATTGGGCGCCGATCACGGAGTTTACCTGCGCGGATATTTTTCAGCACTCGCCCTTTGGAGACATACTGAACTCATTAAGGTCTCTCTCCTTGTCAGGAGAATCCTGGCCGAACTATGTCCGGCAGGACCGGGATGCGGACGACGAAGAAATTCGCGGCCCACCCACCACCCACTTAGTAGCCACTGTCGATGACTTAACCGACATGCTCGACTTCGACTCCGAAGACATCGACGGTATGGACGATGATGCGGGAGACGAAGAGGAACCACTGCCCACAGGGCACTAGACAGCCACTTCACCACATGACGTATACATGGTGGACACACCAAAGGAAAACAACGACGAGGAACGGAAGGACGCAATGAAGGGTTGTTCCCTCGAGAAGCAGTCAAAAGGGCGGTGTAAGCGCCGCCCCAAATCCCGCCTCAGTAGAAATAACGATCACACAGACCCAGCATTAGAGCAGGGGGAACCATTGCCGGACCACGGCAACACGGAGAATCAAGCCGAACAACCCAACTCTGTAAAAGATCATAGTCCAGATGACGTCACACCGGACAGACACCCGGAGCAACAGAATGCCCATCAAAGGCTCGTTACCACCGCGAGGAGTCTAAAAAAGTAGAAGCAAAGGCTCAAGGCTGTGCAAAACACACTCCAAATCAGATGGAACAAAATACTCAACACAACAGCGAAGTACAGCGGTAATCGCCCTACCAAGAGCTACCCGAAGCAGAAGTTGCTACCTGAATTCGATGAGTAGGCCCTAGACCCCCCACAACCAAAAATCAAAACAGCCATCTGGCCGGATAGGCGACCTCACGACCAACATAGAGCGGAAAACAACGCCGCACATAAGCCAATACGCGATCCACGCGAGGACTCGCATCAAAAGGACGGCACAACCAGATCCATCTATGGACCATGTAAGTACGCTCCAGCATACAATGCAGCACAACAAACATCCGAAGAATGTGGTACTCCCGGATACAGGGGTGCTGCACACCCCCTATGTTTCACCGATGAGGTGCTGGATCATGAATTTCCAGAGGGATTCAAACCCATAAATATAGAGGCATACGACAGAACAACGGACCCTGGTGTCTGGATTGAGGATTATACCCTCCATATCCATATGGCTCAAGGAGATGACCTCCACGCCATTAAGTATTTACTCCTCAAACTCAAAGGGCTAGCTCAGCACTGGCTTAAGAGCATCCCTGAAAGTTCCATTGGAAGCTGGGAGGATCTCGAAGATGCTTTTCGGGCAAATTTTCAGGGGACTTACGCCCGACCTCCGGATGCGGACGATTGAGTCATATAACTCAACAGCCCGGAGAGTCCGCCCGAAAACTTTGGAACAGGTTTCTTACTAAAAAGAACCAAATAGTCGACTGTCCGGACGCCGAAGCCTTGGCAGCTTTTAAGCATAGCGTTCGTGACGAATGGCTTGCCAGACACCTCGGCCAAGAAAAGCCGAGAACAATGGCAGCATTACCAAGCCTCATGACCCGCTTTTGCGTGGGTGAGGATAGCTGGCCAGCCAGATGCAGCATCAGCAACCCAAGTACATCCGTAGTTAGAGATGGAAACGGGAAATCACGATGCAACAACAATAACAAACGCCGGAATAAAGAAGACAGCACGAAGGGCACGACATTAAACGCCGGATTTCGAAGCTCTCGGCCAGGTCAGCAAAAGCCGCCCCCTAAAGGCGCCATAGACGAACTGTCCAGCCTAAACAAAATTCTGGACCAAGTATGTCAGATCCATAGCACCCCTGGCAAACCCGCTAATCATACCCACAGAGAATGTTGGGTCTTCAAGCAGTCCGGCAAGCTCAACGCCGTACACAAGGGGGAGGATACACCAAGCGAAGACGAGGATGAGCTTCTCAAGCAAGACACTGGGGAACAAAAGAAGTTTCCACCAGGAGTCAAAACAGTCAACGTGTTATACGTGATCAAGGGGAGAAACAAAGCGGCACTCCCAGAAAAATATGCCCAAGGGCCTATCACCGCGGAGTCCTGCCACTGGTCGTCTCAACCGATCACTTTCGACCATCGTGATTACTCAGCAAGTATCCGGCGTGCAGGATGGGCTGCCCTGGTATTAGAACCAATAATTGACAGATACCACTTCACACGAGTCCTGATGGACGGTGGCAGCAGTCTAAACCTGATATACCAGGATACAATCCGCGAAATTGGTATAGACCCAACAAAAATTTGCCATAGCAACACTACCTTTAAAGGAGTAATGCCAGGCCCAGGGGCTCACTGCACGGGCTCCCTGCTACTAAAGGTTATATTTGGCTTCCCCGATAACTTCCGTAGCAAACATTTAACCTTCCACATTGCTCCATTCCAAAGTGGCTATCAAGCACTACTTGGACGCGAAGCTTTCGCTCGCTTTAATGCAATACCGCATTACGCTTCCCTCACACTCAGGATGCCCAGTCCACGTGGCATCATTACAGTGAATGGAAATATTGAGCGATATTTGCGCGCCGAAGAGAGTGCGACTGCCTTGGCAGCCGCGCACTAAAAACGGCCTCACTAACTAAAGCATTTGATAGGTCGTCAAGACCACGGACACGGTTAGACGAGTCCGGCTCAGCTATATGTAATTCATACAGGATTGATGGCCACACCCCTATTACAAATACAAGGGGCTCAACGCGCGCAGACAAGTGGCAGTTTTTACTCATCTTTAATTATACATGGTTTCTTTAAAAACTACCTTTTTGCACGACAACTTTTCACCTAAGTTCCTCTCTTTTACAGATGACCATCGTGCTACACCCGTCCAGGATACGGCACAACGGAGACACAGGCGCAGACGTGCAGCAGGGACCCACTCCAAGGATTATTTTTAGATTAAGACCCTGCGTAAACCTTTTTTACTGTCTCTTGTTGATATACATCCCTCGGATTCTCAGTACAATTGAGAAGGATGCTGACGTCTTGGCATGTGGCCACGTCAGAATAATGCACGTACCCGGACACAAGGGGCTTCTTACAAAGGGCACTATTTAGGCCCGGTTTATACCATAAAGACCGAATACCTTAGGGAGTGTTCGGCGTCGCGAGTTTGGCCTTATATGCATCAGCTCCGAATCATGTCTTTGGTCAAATGTTGGGTTTGCCCGGCTCCTCTGTTTTGGTGCCTTACGTTCCATTCTATCGGCTAAGGCAGCACCAGGAGAACTACTGCGATTGTGCCCTGGTTCGTCCGGACGAGCACCTCAGTAGAGAAAGCCGAAAACTGACTGTCATGATATAGCGCGAGACTGGTCAACCACTCGATGACCTATCGGAATGTTAGAATTCCTCCGCTTTAACGAAGGGCCGTTTCTCGGCCAGGCATATACACACCCCGAGTTAGGGAGAGTGCGGAGCCACCAGGGGCTATATAGTAGCCCCACCATCAAACTCCTATGGCTAAGTGAAAGTGTTAAAGCATCATAGTCCGGTTGCCTCGTTCGCTGCGCTATCACCTCCTTAATAGGACCAATTCGTTGGGTTAAGTATGAACACGCGTTTTTTGCGAGCACCCCCACATTATATGTGTGGGGGTTGAAGCCGACGACTGCAATCTTTCAGGTTATATACATATATACGTAAACGGCCGCACAGGAGGCACCATATTACTTTGAGGCAAAAGTATAAATACAACCTTACTACATTTCATAAAAACATTGTGTTTAAAATGTGAATACATGTCACTCAAACATAATATTCTTCGAGCACTAGGCCTCTATCTAACGAGCACCCTCAAGAACCTCTTCAAAATAGTGCTCGTCAGCTATTCGGCCTATGGCCGAATCTTGCGCCGCAACAGTGGTAGCATCCATCTCCGCCCAGTATGCCTTGACATGGGCAAAGGCCATCCGCGAGCCTTCTATGCACGCCGACCTCTTCATCGCATTGTTGCGCGGTACCGCACGAAGGAACTGTGCACTAAGCTGAAATAGCTGTTCGGCTTCGGCTTCTCCGGCCACAAATGATCTACGACGGACCTCATGGCAAGTCCGGACAACCTATTAAGTTCGGCCCATTTGGCTAGCTGATCAGCCAAGGGAAGCGGACGCTCTGGAACGTTAAATTGCGACCAGAACAGCTTGTCCACTTCACGATTTATCTGATCTCGGAAGTATTCGACCGCATCGACAGCGCTTGCAGCCAAGTCCATATATGCGTCTGCCGAACTCCACAGCTGATCTAGAGGGGCATACCGCGGATTTCCGAACTTCCTCTGTAGCAGAAAGGGCTTCCCAGCCACAATATCCCTGGCTTCGCGTAGCTCCTCCTTCTTCACCCTCATAGAAGAGCGAGTGTCTTTGGTCGCCATCGTGGCCTTTTCAAGGTCCGCTGCCTTCACTCGGTTTTCTTCTTCAAGGAACCGGCAACGGTCGGCAGTGCCTTTTAATTCCACGGCCATCTTGGCTATCTTCTCTTTGCTTTCGCAATGAGCAACCTTCTTGGCTCTTAACTCTTCGGCCACCTTCAAAGCAGCCGCATTACTAGCTCTTGCTTGTTCTTCGGCTCGGGCAAGTTTCGCCCGAAGGGTCTCCACGGTGGCAGCTCCATCTGCAGTCACAACATATTGAAGATACTGGCATCATGCTGCTCTTATTTTGTGACATTCACCAGAAAACATTACTTACCCTGTGACTCGTCAAGCCGCTTGTTAACAAGCTCGATGTCGGTGTCTGCCGCATCCAATTGCTGCTTTAGTTCGGCAAACTCACTTGTCCGGCTAGCCACCGGAGCCTCCACCACCTGCACATAAAGGCAGTCTGGTTATTACCTGGGACTATGATCCTCTGTTCGTCGCCGTTCTCGACGACAACCAGAGTCTCAGGGGCTACTATATACACAGGGCACACCTAACACGTGCGGTACTATCAAAAAGTATGTCATTTCACGTACCTCAAAGCCCATCAGTAGACTCATAAAGGCATCATGTAATCCGCTTTTGGCGGATGAAATTCTTTCCATCACCATACCCATCAACGTACGGTGTTCTTCTGAGATGGCCGCTTGCTCCAAGAGCTCCCTCAGAATGTCCAACCGCATACCAGACGGTGCCGGACTATTTTGTTTGCTCTCTTCGAGAGCTAGACGCTGGGGACTTCGGGTGACTATGGGATTATCTTCTGGCCTCACCGGATCCGGAGAGGCCCTCCATGAAGACACTTCGAGGTTGCCCGCTTCTTGAGTGGGGGAGTCCGGGGGAGGTGTTTCGCTCTCCATCATCTCTGGAAGAAGATCCCCCGAAGATGAGCTCAGTTGAGAAGGGCTAAGATCCGAACTGAAAGATATATGCTTCGGTTATTTTTCTCAGAGGAAAGGTAGTATACCTTCACTATTAAAGTATTTTTTGATCACTTACAACTCGTGGGAGGGCTTATCCTCGCGCGGACTTTGTGGGGCAAGAGCACCCCCCGAGGCAGGACCCTCTATTGGAGACCTTTTCTCCTGTTTGGAGGTCTCGGTTTCCGGATCCTCAGAGGCAGTCCTCTTCCTCCCCCATAGCGAGAGAATGTCAGAATCTTCTCCTTGTTTATCCTCCCTTATAGAGGTGCTCATTCCCTCGGTTGGAACTGGCAGCGACAGGGGCCCGCTTTCGCCCATATTAGCCCCCCCCCCCCGTGTCTTCCTTTGAGGGCTCCGGGCAAGGTGCGAGCTCGAGCATCTTTTCCAGTACCGGATTTTCCAAACCCTCAGGGAGGGGGGCCGAACACCGAATCATCTTCACCTTTGTTAGCCAGTCCTAGTTAAAGGGAGATTTCTCAGAAATGATGTCATGGTAAATAAAAGATGGTGTGTTCGGCTAGAGGATTACTTACTTGTTCGGCGGCGCGGTTGCTACTCAGGCCCACGTCCTCGGTAGTGTCCGGATACTCTGTTTGAGGTTCGAAGAATGACTTGTACATCTCCTTGTGTGTCAGGCCGAGGAAACTTTGAATAGCGCGCGGTCCTTCTGGGTTGAACTCCCACAAGCGAAGGGGCCGGCGTTTGCATGGCTGGACTCGACGAACCAGCATGACTTGCATTACCATAACCAAATTAAAATCTCTCTCGAAGAGATCTTGAATACGGCTTTGAAGTACAGGCACGTCCTTGGCTGAACCCCAGCTCAGCCCTCTGCTAATCCATGACATCAGTTGTGGTGGGGGGCCCGAGCGGAAAGCGGGGGGAGCCACCCACTTGGCACTTCTGGGAGCTGTGATGTAAAACCACTCATGTTGCCATAATCCGGACACCTCTGGAAAGGAATCTTTTGGCCACGGAGCTCCCGCAATCTTGCTTATTAATGCACCTCCGCACGCTGCGTGCTGCCCCTCGATTGTCTTCGGCTTCACATCGAAGGTCTTGAGCCACAGGCCGAAGTGAGGGGTAATGCGGAGGAAGGCCTCACACACAATAATAAATGCCGAGATGTGATGAAAGGAATCCTGGGCTAGATCATGGAAGTCTAGCCCGTAGTAAAACATCAAACCCCTTACGAAGGGATCCAGAGCGAGACCTAGACCTCGGAGGAAGTGGGAGATGAACACGACGTTTTCGTTGGGTTCAGGAGTAGGGACGACCTGCCCTCGGGCAGGTAGCCGATTCGAAACTTCGGCGGTCAGATATCTGGCCTCCCTCAACTTCTTGATATCTTCTTCCGTAATGGAGGAGGGCATCCATCGGCCTTGAAGGCTGGATCCGGACATGGTTGAAGATTCGGAGCACCTGACCTGGGCTTTGGGTGTTAAAACTCGAGGCGGGGGAAGGATTCGATTGAGCACGGGAGGGAGAAAAGTGAAAGTCTTGGCCCTTTATAAAGAGGGTGAATACCAAGCGTCCTCTCCGTGGCCGTTTGGGGCTTGCCTATAATCTAGGAGTCCTAAACGCGGTTGGGTTACCCACGACCGTATTGATGAGAATCCCGTGATAAGGGGACACGATCTTTGCTTTGACGAGACGTGTCAAAAAACTGCCTCGCGTTATGTGCGGGGCTAGTTAAAAGAAACGGTTCGAATAATCACCGGGCCGTGACGTAATGTCGTGTTGCCAAAAAAAGTTAGCAAATTGGATTTGTGGAAATATTATTCTCTCTACGGTGGTATGTGGAACTTATTTTGCAGGGTCGGACACTATCCTTATATTCAAATTCTTCCGTGATGTATTCGGAGGAGGAACCCGCCTTGCAATGCCGAAGACAATACTGCGCGTCGGACTCATCATCATTGAAAGCCTGATTCAGGGGCTACTGTGGGAGTACTGGATTAGGGGGTCTCCGGACAGCCGGATTATATCCTTTGGCCGGACTGTTGGACTATGAAGATACAAGATTGAAGACTTCGTCTCGTGTCCGGATGGGACTCTACTTGGCGTGGAAGGCAAGCTAGGCAATACGGATATGTGTATCTCCTCCTTTGTAATCGACCTTGTGTAACCCTAACCTCTCCGGTGTCTATATAAACCAGAGGGTTTTAGTCCGTAGGACAACATACAATCATACCATAGGGTAGCTTCTAGGGTTTAGCCTCTCTGATCTCATGGTAGATCTACTCTTGTACTACCCATATCATCACTATTAATCAAGCAGGACGTAGGGTTTTACCTCCATCAAGAGGGCCCGAACCTGGGTAAAACATTGTGTCCCCTGCCTCCTGTTACCATCCGCCTTAGACACACAGTTCGGGACCCCCTACCCGAGATCCGCCAGTTTTGACACCAACAATGATCATGCAAAGCAACATGACAATGATGGAGCATGTCATAATAAACGGAACGGTGGAAATTTGCATGCCAATATATCTCGAAATGGCTATGGAAATGCCATAATAGGTAGGTATGGTGGCTGTTTTGAGGAAGATATAAGGATGCTTATGTGTGATAGAGCGTATCATATCACGGGGTTTGGATGTACCGGCGAAGTTTGCACCAACTCTCGAGGTGAGAAAGGGCAATGCATGGTATCGTAGAGGCTAGCAAATTGCGGAAAGGTAAGAGTGCGTATGATCCATGGACTCACATTAGTATAAATAACTCATATACTTATTGCAAAAGTTTATTAGCCCTTGAAGCAAAGTACTACTACGCATGCCCCTAGAGGGATAGAATGGTAGGAAAAGACCATCGCTCGTCCCCGACCGCGCGCCTCTCATAAGGAAAGCACTCAAAGAACACCCCCATGCTTCAAACTTGTCACACAACGTTTACCATACGTGCATGCTATGGGACTTGCCAACTTTAACACAAGTATTTCTCAATTTCACAATTACCCAACTAGCATGACTCTAACATTACCATTTTTATATCTCAAAACAATTATCAAGTATCAAACTTCTCATAGTATTCAATGCACTCTATATGAAAGTTTTTATTATACCCATCTTGGATGCCCATCATATTAGGACTAAATTCATAACCAAAGCAAACTACCATGCTGTTTAGAGACTCTCAAAATGATATAAGTGAAGCATGAGAGTTAAACAATTTCTTCAAAATAAAACTACCTCCATGCTCTAAAAAGATATAAGTGAAGCACTAGAGCAAATGACAAACTACTCCAAAAGATATAAGTGAAGATCAATGAGTAGTCGAATAATTATGCAACTATGTGAAGACTCTCTAACATTTAAGAATTTAAGATCTTGGGATATTATTCAAACATAAAGCAAAACAAAATAAAATAAAATGACGCTCCAAGCAAAACACATATCATGTGGTGAATAAAAATATAGCTCCAAGTAAAGTTACCGATGAACGAAGACGAAAGAGGGGATGCCACCCGGGGCATCCCCAAGCTTAGGCTCTTGGTTGTCCTTGAATATTACCTTGGGGTGCCTTGGTAATCCCCAAGCTTAGGCTCTTGCCACTCCTTATTCCATAGTCCATCGAATCTTTACCCAAAACTTGAAAACTTCACAACACAAAACTCAACAGAAAACTCGTAAGCTCCGTTAGTATAAGAAAATAAATCACCACTTTTGGTACTGTTGTGAACTCATTCTAAATTCATATTGGTGTAATATCTACTGTATTACAACTTCTCTATGGTTCATACCCTCCGATACTACTCATAGATTCATCAAAATAAGCAAACAACACATAAAAAACAGAATCTGTCAAAAACAGAACAGTCTGTAGAAATCTGGAGGTTTCGAATACTTCTGTAACTCCAATTTTTTTTGAAAACTTAGGAAGACCAGGATAAAAAGTATATTGATCTACTGCAGTTGGAATTGGTATTTTATCGCTCTCTGATAAAAAATAATGATTATTTTCGTGAGCGCATACTTTCTGTTTTTATCAGCAATATCAAGCAACAATCACCCAAGAAGATCCTAAAGGCTTTACTTGGCACTTTATTGAAACAAAAGCTATAAAACATGATTACTGCAGTAGCATAATCATGTGAACACGCAAAAACAGTAAGGGTAAATATTGGGTTGTCTCCCAACAAGCACTTTTTTAATGCCTTTTAGCTAGGCATGATGATTTCAATGATGCTCGCATAAAAGATAAGAATTGAAACACAAAGAGAGCATCAAGAAGCATATGACTAGCACATTTAAGTCTAACCCACTTCCTATGCATAGGGATTTTGTGAGCAAATAACTTATGGGAACAAGAATCAACTTGCATAGGAAGGTAAAACAAGGATAACCTCAAGATTTTAAGCACATAGAGAGGAAACTTGATATTATTGCAATTCCTACAAGCATATATTCCGCCCTCATAATAATTTTCAGTATCGTATGAATGAATTAAACAATATAACCATCACATAAAGCATTCTTTTCATGATCTACAAGCATAGAATTTTTATTACTCTCCACATAAGCAAATTTCTTCTCATGAATAGAAGTGGGAGAAAACTCAACAAAATAACTATCATGTGAGGCATAATCCAATTTAAAGTTAAAATCATGATGACAAGTTTCATGGATATCATTATTCTTTAAAGCATACATGTCATCACAATAATCATCATAGATAGCAACTTTGTTCTCATAATCAATTGGAACCTCTTCTGAAATAGTGGAATCATTACTAAATAAAGTCATGACCTCTCCAAATCCACTTTCATAATTGTCACAATAAGATTCAACACCCTCCAAAATAGTGGGATCATTACTTCCTAAAGTTGACACTCTTCTAAACCCACTTTCATCAATATAACCATCATAAATAGGAGGCATGCTATCATCATAATAAATTTGCATATCAAAAATTGGGAGGTTAAATATACCATATTCATGAAACATAGCATCCCCAAGCTTGGGACAAACATTAATTGCAGCAAATAAATTCTCAAACATGTCATTCTCATCAAACATAGCATCCCGAAGCTTGTGCCTTTTCATATCATAAGCATAATCACTCTCATCATTAATAGTATGGATAGCACCAATAGTATAGCAATTATCATCATCACAATGAGTAATAGGAGCAACATCATTTGGGAGGGATACCTTTTTACCTTTGCTTCTACGTCTTTTCTTTTTCTTCTTCGCATCATGTGTGGGTTTAACCCTCTTTTTAGATCTCCTTATTAATGAGATTGGTTGGATAGACGGCTCCTCCTCGTTACCTGATTCATCATAAGAAAAAATAGGAGGATATTGGGAAATCTCTACCCTTTCATTAGTATTCTCTTCAACTTCTAATTGTTTTCTTGACTTTATGTAATTGGCAATATAAGGATTTTCAATGCAATTCACCGCACAATACATATAAATTTCCTCTAGCTCAAAATGAAGAACTTTATCAAGGGAAAATTCTGGAATATCCTTAGTTATATGTTTCATTCCTTCATAACCCAGAAGCAAACTAAGTTCATTATGATGTGCGAGGGAAATCAAGTCATCACAATTTTTGGACACGATTCGATCATGAACCAATTTGCATTGGATATTTAAATGACCACGTTCATTGCAAAGTTCACAAGGATGGCTAAGAAAATTTAAATTTTCAGCACAAACATCTAGCCTTTCTTGCAACCATTTAGTTTCTAAATACTTATGCCTCTTGCAAAATCTATCTTCCCTATTTGGTGTGTACTTGCAAACCCTATGCACTCCACAAATGTTGACATGCTTATAAGAGACATTTTCATCATGACTAGTGCAATCATCATTAGTACTATGGATATTCAAAGAGTTCGTACTAACAACATTGCAATCATGCTCATCATTCAAAGATTTAGTGCCAAACATTTTAATACATTCTTCTTCTAGCATTTTGGCACAATTATCGGAATCCTTATTTTCATGAAAGATATTAAAAAGATGAAGCATATGAGGTACCCTTAATTCCATTTTTTTGTAATTTTATTTTATAGACTAAACTAGTGATAAAACAAGAAACAAAAAGATTCGATTGCAAGATCTAAAGATATACCTTCAAGCGCTAACCTCCCCGGCAATGGCGCCAGAAAAGAGCTTGATGTCTACTACACAACCTTCTTCTTGTAGACGTTGTTGGGCCTCCAAGTGCAGAGGTTTGTAGGATAGTAGCAAATTTCCCTCAAGTGGATGACCTAAGGTTTATCTATCCATGGGAGGCGTAGGATGAAGATGGTATCTCTCAAGCAACCCTGCAACCAAATAGCAAAGAGTCTCTTGTGTACCCAACACACCCAATACATTGTAAATTGTATAGGTGCACTAGTTTGGCGAAGATATGGTGATACAAGTGCAATATGGATGGTAGATATAGGTTTTTGTAATATGGAAATATAAAAACAGCAAGTTAGCAAGTGGTAAAAGTGAGCGTAAACGGTATTGCAATGCTAGGAAACAAGGCCTAGGGTTCATACTTTCACTAGTGCAAGTTCTCTCAACAATAATAACGTAATTGGATCATATAATTATCCCTCACCATGCAACAAAGAGTCACTCCAAAGTCACTAATAGCGGAGAACAAACGAAGAGATTATTGTAGGGTATGAAACCACCTCAAAGTTATCCTTTTTGATCGATCTATTCAAGAGTTCGTACTATAATAACACCTTAAGACACAAATCAACCAAAACCCTAATGTCACCTAGAAACTCCAATGTCACCTCAAGTATCCGTGGGTATGGTTATACGATAAGCATCACACAATCTCAGATTCATCTATTCAACCAACACAAAGAACTTCAAAGAGTGCCCCAAAGTTTCTACCAAAGAGTTAAGACGAAAACCTGTGCCAACCCCTATGCATAAGTTCACGAGGTCATGGAACTCGCAAGTTGATCACCAAAACATACATCAAGTGGATCACGTGAGTATCCCATTGTCACCACGGATAAGCACATGCAAGACATACATCAAGTGTTCTCAAATCCTTAAAGACTCAATCCGATAAGATAACTTCAAAGGGAAAACTCAATTCATCACAAGGAGATAGAGGGGGAGAAACATCATAAGATCCAACTATAATAGCAAAGCTCGCAGTACATCAAGATCGTTCCAAATCAAGACACAAGAGAGAGAGATCAAACACATAGCTACTAGTACATACCCTCAGCCCTGAGGGTGAAATACTCCCTCCTCGTCATGGAGAGCACCGGGATGATGAATATGAACACCGAAGAGGGATTCCCCCCTCCGGCAGGGTGCCGGAACGGGTCTAGATTGGTTTTCGGTGGCTACGGAGGCTTGCGACGGTGGAACTCTCGATCTAGGTTATGTTATGGAAGTTTGGGTATATATAATAGGTGTTGGCGTCGGGAACAAGTCAGGGGGGTCTCCGAGGCGGCCACAAGATAGGGGGGCGCGCCCAGGGGGGTAGGGCGCGCCCCCACCCTCGTTGTGGCCTTGGGACTCTTTTGGTCCATCTCCAATGGTCCGTGGGCTTCTTCTGGTCCAGAAATGATCTCCGTGAGTTTTCAGGTCAATTGGACTCCGTTTGGTTTTCCTTTTCTGCGATACTCAAAAACAAGGAAAAAGTAGAAACTGGCACTGGGCTCTAGGTTAATAGGTTAGTCCCAAAAATCATATAAAATAGCATATAAAGCATCTAAGATGGATAATATAATAGCATGTAACAATAAAAAATTATAGATACGGGGAGACGTATCAACGGCCAGGCCACCCGAGGACCAAAGCGACATCGTCGAGGGAACCGCACCCCATCTATCCTTTCTCGAGCTCCAGCGACCTCCTCTCTTCGTCGAGCACACCGTCCACTTCCGAGCACCGCACCGCCATAGTTCCCAACTCCAACGACTTCCTTCGATGAGCAATTCGCCTCTCTACTAAACCCTAGTGTAATAGAACACCAGTGGTAAATATCCACTTAATCAAATGGCTCACAACAACCCATCCCGCAAAGTAGTATCATCCAATAGGATGACGCCACATGGCCCTTTAATCTGAGCCGTGTGAACCCCTTTTTAAATCCAACGGTTGTGATTTATTCCAGTCATGAATCAGTGTCAATCAACTAGAAGCTGCTAGGATATCCTCGTCTAATTTAAATCATTTCTCCCAACTAGAAATAAATGTAACATTTGCACAAAATACCCTACAATGTCAAACCCTTATAACTTTCAAATAGCTTGCATTTTCTTGAATTCGTTTCAGGTTTCCGATGTTGTTCTTTCTGTGGGAGACGGCATTCCTATTGACTACAAGATGCATGTGGTGACTTTGTCAATTAGTCTCTCGAAGGTGCTCATAGGGTACGATCCGCGTGCATACGTTCATGGTGGTGAGTGTTGAAATCACTAATTAAGAGGCACCCCTTACGAAGGTTAATTCCTCTTCCTTGGTGGTGACATGTAACCTATCACATGTGCACCAATTGTCGCAACCAGGGAGTTTTGGTGGGGGTTTTCTCCCCGCGCGAGGGAGGAATGTGTGGGCTTGTTTGTGCTTTTTGTAGATTTTTTCAAAACGAAATATCTTGCGAACTGTGCATCCAAATTACAACCATTTTTCACTATTGCATTTCTGCATTGAGGTTTTGAAAACTAAATACCATGTTAATAAGAACTTGTTTTTCAAAGAAAATTATGCTCCCAAAATGAACTACCAAACTGCACAACCCCGTGCTTCCAAGTAAACTTGTGTTCTCCCGATCTGAAGCACAATTATGCTTCCGTGTGTAGCAGCGTGAAGCATCTGTGCTACACACAGAAGCACACTTGTTCTTCCGCATACACGTCAAAGCACACCCGTGCTCACACGTAAAGCACACCACACAGAAGCACATTCACGCTTCACGTGGAAGCACAACACACTCGTGCTTCCAATAGGAGAAAACCAAATAAAATAGAAAACATTTTTGTAAACCATAGAGAAAACCAAGAAATAAAAAACCGGGAATAAACAATAAAATATATGACGGGAAATGTCGAGTGCGCGACATGTTGACGAGGAATCCGTGGAGCACTCCCAGCATGAAAAGTGCCTCCGCGGAGGGCATTTGTTAACTAGTTGTTCATCTATATTTTTATGAATGAACGCCCGAGCAGGGTGTCCCTATGTCTCAGTTTCAGCGAGTCCACCTTCGGAGTCACTGAAGGGACGACCAAGATGGGCTGGCCCACGCGCATGACAGGCCACATACTATTTTTCTATTTTTGTTTTCTATTTTTTGTTTCCTTTTTTGCTTTAATTTTGTACTTTTTTATACTTTAAAATATTATATATATTACAAAAAATAATCTACACTTTTTTTGAAAATGTTGAACAAGTATTTGAAAAATGTTGAATAAGTATTTAAAAAATGTGGGACAAGTATCCCAAATTTGAAGCACATCCAATTTGGATTCCTTGACGGAGTCGGTACCTTCGTGCATATCAATCAAAGTATTACAAATTTCCTTTGCATTCTCAAGATGGCTGATTTTGTTGAATTCTTCCGGGCACAATCCATTGAAGAGAATATCACAAGCTTGAGCATTGTATTGCAGCATCTTCAACTCTTCCACGGTAGCTTCACGGTTTGGTTCTCCCCCATCAAAGAATTCACCTTGCAAGCCAATACACACAATAGCCCAGACGATGGGGTTATGTCCAAGAATATGCATTTTCATCTTATGCTTCCAACTAGCAAAATTAGTACCATCAAAGTAAGGACCTCTACGGTGGTAATTTCCCTCACTAGACGCCATACTCTCCTAGGTTGTGAAACCAAGGCTATGATCACCAAAAGCTATGGAAATCAAAGCAAATGAAGACCAAAGCTCTGATACCACTTGTAGGATCGAAAGTATGTCTAGAGGGGGGTTATTAGACTACTTGACCAAATAAAAATCTAGCATTTTCCCAATTTTAAGTCTTGGCAGATTTTAGCAACTTAGCACAATTCAAGTAATCAACCTACACATGAAATTCTAAGAGTATAGCAGCAGAATGTAAAACAATTGCATATGAAGGTAAAGGGAGGAGTTTGGAGGGAGCAAACACAATGTAGACACGGAGATTTTTGGCGTGGTTCCAATAGGTGGTGCTATCGTACATCCACGTTGATGGAGACTTCAACCCACGAAGGGTAACAGTTGTGCGAGTCCACGGAGGGCTCCACCCACGAAGGGTCCATGAAGAAGCAACCTTGTCTATCCCACCATGGCCATCGCCCATGAAGGACTTGCCTCACTAGGGTAGATCTTCACGAAGTAGGCGATCTCCTTGCCCGTACAAACTCCTTGGTTCAACTCCACAATCTTGACGGAGGCTCCCAAGTGATACCTAACCAATCTAGGAGACACCACTCTCCAAAAGGTAATAGATGGTGTGTTGATGATGAACTCCTTGCTCTTGTGCTTCAAATGATAGTCTCCCCAAAACTCAACTCTCTGTCATAGGATTGGATTTGGTAGAAAGATGATTTGAGTGGAAAACAACTTGGGGAAGGCTAGAGATCAAGATTTATGTTGTTGGAATGGAATATCTTGACCTCAACACAAGTGTAGGCGGTTCTCTCTCAGAAAATGTATGTTGGAAGTGTAGGCATGTTCTGATGGCTCTCTCCACGAATGAAGAGTGGGTGGAGGGGTATGTATAGCCTGCACAGAAAATCTAACCATTACACACAAATCACCAAACTCGGTGGGACCGAATTATAAAACTCGGTCAGACCGATTTAGTTCAAAATGTGAACGTTAGGATTTTCGGTGGGACCGACATGTCAACTTGGTGGGACCGATTCCATTAGGGTTAGGGCATAACGTAATCTCGGTGAGACCGATTACACAAACTCGGTGGGACCGATTTTGGTAATAGACAAATAGAGAGTTGGTCAGGCAAACTCGGTGGGACCAATTCGCTCATCTCGGTTAGACCGAAATGTTACAAAGGGGAAACAGAGAGTTTGCATTGCAATCTCGGTGGGACCGATCGCTCATCTCGGTTGGACCAAAACGTTACGAAGGGAAACAGAGAGTTTGCAATCCCATCCCGATGAGACTGAGATCCCTATTGGTGAGACCGAATTGATTAAGGTTTTTGGCAGTGGCTATGTCAAGTGAACACGGTGGCGCCGGATAGAAGATTTCAGTGGGGCCGAGTTTGACTTTTGGTTTGGGACATATGTGGATATGAGAAAGTATTTGAGGGTTTTTGGAGCATATCACTAAGCATTTTGAGCAAGTAACTCATTAAGCAACACCTCACCCCCTTTTAATAGTATTGGCTTTTCCTATGGGCTCAATGTGATCTTGGATCACTAAAAGTAAAATGTAGAGTCTTGTGCTTTGAGCTTGAACCAATCTTTTGTCCTTAGCATTTTGAGGGGTCCACTTTCTAATCCATGCCATGCCAATCATTGAGCTTTCCTGAAATATTTATCTTAAAATAGCATTAGCTCAATGAGCTATATGTTGTTAGGAATTACCAAAACCACCCAGGGATAGTTGCACTTTCAATCTCCCCCTTTTTGGTAATTGATGACAACATATAGATCAAAGCTTCGACAAATGATCATAAGATTGAAAAACATCGTCGCTTTGAGAAGTATGTGATAAGCAAGAGCTCCCCCTAAATTTGTGCATTATTTAAGATTTGCTTTTCAATGCAAATGCACAATCGATTAGGATCATGGGTTACTCTTCCATGTCACATACATCTTGGTGCAGCGCTCAAAATGATAGAAATTAAAAGCATGCACTCATCACCAAGCAAGTGAATGATCATATATGAGATATAAAATATAGTATCATCAAACAAGCATTAAGGTAGCAAATGATCAACCACATGATCAAACAAGTATATCACAAGGACATAAAGTTCAACCAAAATCAAGAGAGATAAAAAAGAGAGACACTCTCTCTCGAAGCCTATGATCTATACATATTCCCCCCCTTTGGCAACAAGTTACCAAAAATTTCGAAAATGCATAGTGCTATGCGTCTCTCAGGCTTGGTCTTTGGGAGGTGGTGTAGAGAGAACTCCAAGGACGAAGGCATCAGTCAATGTAGTTGGAGCTGGTGGAGTAGGTGCTGGAGGTGGCACTGGAGCTGTAGCTGCTGGTGCTGTTGATGTAGCTCTAGCATCTGAAACTGGCACTGCAGCAGACCTCGGACCTCGTGCCACACGCTGAAAAGCATCAGTAGTTTCCTTTCCTCTCCTCTCCTCTACTTCCTCCCGAAGCTGTTCAACAGTAGTCTGAATCTCAGTTACCTTGAGGTCAAGATCATAGAATTTTGTCTCAACAGTCCTCTCCAGGCTCTCCTGATTCTGAGTCAGGGTGGCCAAGCCCTTCTCAATCCTCAGTGTAGCTTGATCAGATAGCCTAATTTATCTTGCTTGCTCTTCAGGAAAACTTGAGATGCTTCTTCTGCACTTCGCATCCTTGCAGCTTTCTCTTCCTTTTCTTTGGTTCTCTTCTCCTGGACTTGAGCTGATGATGGTTCCTCCTCATTCATCACAATAGTGTTGTCTTCAAATTCAGGGTGTAAGGGTAGATGCTCCTTGTCCAGCAAATAAGTTCCTGTGCCCATCTTGGAGTTGATGAGCTCCTGAATGTGTGGAGCATACCCACAACTTCTCTTCTGATCAACAGATGTCCTCTTGATTGTTTCTACAATCAAACTCATAACCTTGAAATTCCGAGGGACATCAAAAAGCTGTAGCAGGTTGATAGAATGCCCTCTGATAATGTTGTGATCTCCTGACTTGGGTAGCAATGTGTGCCTTAAGATCCAGTTGATGGTAGGCAGACCAGACAACAAGAAATGTACGGATCCAAGCTTGTGTGTCTCCAAAGCTTTATCTGGGATCTCTTTGTACATGTTTGCCATGTAGTTGTGATCCTTCTTTTTCTTGGCATACACATCCAAGTCATCTTCATGTTCCTCTGGGGCATTAATCAGTTTGGCCCATTCCTCAACTGTGGATTGGTACCTTGTACCCTCAGACATCCATACTATCCTTCCATCTGGATAGAAGTGGGCAGTGGAGTAAAATTGCATGATCAGCTCATCATTCCATTTGGTGAGCTTTTGTCCAACAAATTCATCTACTCCACATGCCTTGAAGCTGTCATAAACTCCTGGGAAGTGATCTTCATTCTCCTGGATGTATTCCCAATCCATCCATTTCATGTCACATACAATGGGCTTCTTGTCAAGCAAAATTGCCTCATAGAAGTCTTGTTGTTCCTTAGTGTGAAACCTGTAATCAACTGCAGTCCTCCTCCTAACAGCATAGGGATCAGACTGTCTCCACAATCTCAGTGCTGCATCTTTCCTTATGTGCATGTCCTCGGCGACTGGATGAGCATCATTGTGGCCAGGAATTTTGGGTTTCAACTTCCTCAAAACAAGTGAATCATCTTCCTCTTCTTCAGCTTCAGGCACTGGGGCCTTGTTCTTTTCCTCAGCAGGTATACTCCTGGTATTTCTCTTGGGCTTTGGGGGTTTCTGAGCTTGAGCTTTGGGAGCAGACTTGGGCTTTGATGGAGCAACCCCCGATTTAATTGCATCTCCCATAAGCTTCTGAGCTTTGGGTGCTGGTGCAGCATCCTCTTCCTCCTCCTCTTCTTCTGGATCTCTCATAATGGAGGATCTACCAAGCACTCTGGAAGTGGTCTTCTTAACCCTTTCCTTTCTCTTCTTTCCTTCTCCAGCGGCCTCTTCAGTTGGTTTGGAGGTTTCAGCAGTTGAGGCTCTAACCTTTAAGGTTGGCACCCTCCTGGCAGGGGCCTTCTTGTGCAAGCTAGGCTTAGTTGATGCAACTATGCCATATTCCTTTTTCAGCACCTTCTTCTTGGAGCTGACTTCCTCCTCAACAACCACATAGTCCTCACATTTAGACTCTGAGGTTTTCTTCTTCCTTGACCTGGTGGCTGCCTTGGGAAAGTTACTTGGTGTGCTCCTTCTGCCCTCATCAAAAGTGCTAGAGGGACTAGTGCCCTCACTCAATTGCACTTGTTCTTCATACCCGTTCTGGCTGTCGCTTTGATCAGACATTTCTACAAACTTACTTACCGCAGACCTTGTGAATAGATATAGATGAGGTAGAGTGGATGAGCATCACAAAGTGCAGAGTTTTTGCAAAATAGATGACTTAAAAACTTAGTTTTAGTTCTTCACAGAAAGCATTTCGGAGCTACCGATTTGTAAACTCGGTGATACCGAAGCAGCTTTTGGAAACTAAACTAGTGAACTCGGTCAGACCGAGTCAAAGTTCGGTGGCACCGAGACTGCTAGGGTTTCACAAAGAATTGAACTCGGTCACACCGATTTGCAATTTTCGGTCAGACCGAAAGTGCAAGTGCTATGGCCTAAGCCAAATCGGTGAGACCGGTTTCTACAATTCGGTCGGTCCGAGATGAGTCCGGCAGAGACCTAACCCTAAATTTTCAATTCCAATCTAATCTAAAGGAAGTTTTCAGTGGATGGATTGATTGCATACGTGGTCATGATCCTGGCAAAGTAATGTGCTACGAATCAGAGTTAAAAGAATAGCACAAAGGATCGAACTCATACCCTAGTTCGGCAGAGTTCGCTACGGCGACAACGGAAGGGCAGAATTCCATTGACGGTGACGGAAACCAGTGGCGGGAGGTCACTGGCGGCGAGAAGACAATCCGTAGACCCGAGGCGGCAGAGCAGGATACGCGCGGGCTGAGAGGTTTCGAAGAAATTTCCAAATCTCACCCGTGGGTTTATATATCCTGACCCTGTCGGTGTGATTGAGTGGAACAACTCGGTGGCATCGAGATGCAGAATCGCAAGCGGTTACTGCAACTCGGTGTGGCCGAAATGTTCAAATTGGTTGCGCCGAGGTTGAAAACCTAGATCAACTTAGTGATCTCGGTGTGGCCGAAATGGATGACTTGGTCATACCGAAATGCACAAAGAGGTTTTGGAAGTTTAAGTCTATGACGAATCGGGGACTCCAAGTGCTCCTCACACAGAGTGGTTCGAATATGACTTGATCAAACTTTGTGATGTAGCATGAATAGAGTTTGATACGAAAAAAGCATAGATAGCTAGAGGGAGTTCTTAGGCATTCTTGTCCATCCATTTGGCAAAAGAGAAAAAGCCAAACACTCAAAGCAACAAATGGATGTCCTCAAATGAGTAAAATATGCATCCAACATGCTCACACAATAAAATGGCAAATGAAATATGTGACAAAGCATGCACAATCACTCTAGCATCTATCAAGCAATTTGGCGATGACTAGGTCATCTATATATGAGTATATTGACTTAGGAGTCAAATGAGAACATTTGATCATAGGTCATACTCATCGTTTAAGCGCAAGTGGGGTTTCCACTTTTACATAAAGCATTATTGTGCTCACATCATTAGAGTTGCTTTAGCTCAATTGATTAGAGCAAAGCTCCCCCTAGATGTGATATCCCCCCTAAGAGGGATGAACTAACCTTGGGTTTTGTCGATGATGACTTCATGTAGGTGTTGAAGATGTAGATGCTCAATGTTGATGTAGATCATTCGGAGCAATCCTTTGGAGTGAGTTGCACTTTCAATACCTTGTCCCTTGTATTACCAACAAGAGGGATTGTGACTCCTTGAACTAGTGCAAGATATGGAAGTTGTTTGCACTTGTCCTTGCCAAGATGATAAGAGTGAAGTACGTTGGCGGAGTCACCCTCAAGAACTCTCTAGTTCCTCTTCTTAGGGATCCACACCATCTTGATGGTAATCCTTGGAGTTGTAGTCGTACTTGATGAAGTGGAACTTGATGTAGTCTTGGGAACCCACTTGACCAAGGCCTTAGGATCTTCTTCAAATGCATCAATCTCCTCTTGAAGCTTGTCCTTGCCTTTTAGCTTGTGGTCTTGTGGTGGAAGATCATCCTGAGCTTGTGTTCCTTGGAAAGAAGTAGGATCATACTTCTCTTGTTGAGGAACAAACTTCGTCTTGGGGTATTGATCTTCTTCCCACTCAACTCCATTAGCATTGAACTTTCGTTCAAAACCAACACCTTGTTTCTTCCGGTGTCTTCCTTGCTTGCGTACAGTTTCCTCAAATTGCTTACTTCTGGCAAGACTCTTGAAAACACCTTTCTCTATAATTCCCTTCAATAAGCTATTTTCTTGCTCAAGTGTAACTTGGCTAAGAGAATCGTTAGTGGAATCAAGAGAACTACTAGAAGCAACAACATTGGATTTAGCATGATTGTTGTTACTACCAGAGGAAGAATCTTTATTACTCTTTGTTGGGGATATTACTACCAGTATGACCCGCCCAGGAGGAGTCGGGTCAGCTCTGATGGCGGGTTACAGAAGAAGCCCGATAAACATTTAAGATGATGGTTTATTAAATGCATAGAAGGCCCAAAGGCCTGGGGCCGGCTTAAGGCCTGATATTGTAAACCGCCGTATGTAAGGAAATACTTGTACAGAAAGGCATGTAAAGGAAGTCACCGAGCCGGACACGATTATGAACCGGCCGGGACTCTGTAGACCAACAGGCGTCAACCCGTGTATATAAGGGGATGACCCGGTGGTGGTTTAGGGCAAGAAAAAACCAAGTCGATAACCTAGCCGGCGAGTTGAGCCTCTTGGAGATCGAAACCTCAGCAATACCAATCACAACTACACGTAGGCTTTTACCTTCACCGTAAGGGGCCAAACTAGTATAAAAACTCTCTCGTGTCCTTTGTCCCGATTAACCCCTTTAAGCTTCCTAGTGCGATGGCCCTACGACTAAGTCCTTGCTCTAGGACATCTGCCGTGTCAACTCCACGACAGTTGGCGCCCACCATGGGGCCAGTGCACGATGGATTTGAGTTCTTGAAGGGCAACTTCGAAGGGCTCAAGGGATACGCTGTGGGCCGGATGACCAAGAGTCGTCGCGGCAAACTCTACATCGACGAAAAAGGCTGGGGCCCCGAGGCCAGCTTGATTGAGTACGGGTACCGGGTCCCCTTCGGCGGAATTCACGTCTTCATCGGCCGGATCAGCGAGTCAGGCCCTGAGCCGGACGTCCACACCAACCTCATCGAAATGGCTGAGCGCGCCAGGTCAGCCCGTGTTCAATCTGTTGTGAAGCATGCTTTCGTAGGCTGCGTCCATGGCGGTGAATACTCCGAAGGATCGATGGAAGGCGGGGAGACAGCTATCTGCTATGATACTGCATCATCAACAGGTGAGACGGACTCGTTGTACCAACTACAACACGGCATGCTCGGGGGCTGTTCCGATGGCAGCAGTATTCCGGACCCCCTTGAGCCGCCGAATTGGGCCGGTGTCTTCATGGCAGGGACACAGCCCAGGCAGAACTCCACCGCAGCGACAGCGGCGGCCACCGGGTCGGCAGCTGCCGGGTCAGGAGACCCCGCGCGCCCCTGGCTCAGGTTCTAATGGACCTCATGGATAAACTGACGACTCTGTTAACCGCTGCGGTAGAGCCGGCGGATAAAGCCCAGCATGACGCAGAAGTGGCATGCGTGCGGGAGGAGATGGTGCAAGCTAAGGAAAATCTAGCCGCGGAGGAAACCCAGATGGCAGCAGAACGAGCAGCTTTGGATACTCGTGCTCAGCAGCTTCAAGCAGAAACCTTCCGGCTCTCGGTGGATCTTAATGCATCAAACGAGGTCATGAGGAGGAGGCGTCAGAAAGCTCAGTCACGTCTGCTTCTAACGCTGGATCCGAGGAATCTGTTCCATACACCCGGAGCTGGAGGGAGCAACCCGCCAGAGGCAAACCGGGTCACGACGCCCGGTGCACCAGTTCAACCACGCACCATGGAGCCGCCTCGCATGAATAGAGCTCCTCCTCGTTATGTATCAACACCCCCGGGTCACTTCTCCAACCCCATGGAGAATCTCATTGCGGCATCGGCTCGTTTGGCAGCTCTCCCAATGGAAGGCGACTCGCTAGCAGCAATTGAAACCCGGAGGGTAAGAGAACTACTTCAGACAGCTTTGGCCCATCAGGATGCATACTCCTACAGTCGAGACAGGATTCATTCAACTCCTCGCTCAAGCCGGAGCCCGAGTTACAGTAGGCACATGGAATCTGCAGAGATGTCAAGTAATGCTCAACACCACAACCGGCCATATAGGCATGAGCCGGTGCGGGCTGGAGCCCTTAACTTGGCGGATCAGGAGAGGATTCATCAAGAGGTGGAACGGGCGGCTCAGATAGCAGCAGAGCAGGCGGCTCACCAAACCTTTCCGGCTTATCCAGCAACCTCGGCTGAGGCAGGAGTGCATACAAGAACCGGAGGCGTACCTTGCCTGGTCCCAGCCATATGCAATGAGTGGTTGCCCAAGTATTTCAAGGGACCTCGTAAGGTACCTAACTACACGGCTGACTTACATCCCGGGGCTTGGATTGAGAGTTATGACATGGCTATGGAGCTGTTGGAGGTTAGCGATGCTGCAATGGCCAAGTATTTTACCATGATGTTGGATGGAACGGCTCGGACCTGGTTGAAAGGATTACCACCCAATTCCATCGGCTCATGGGCAGAGTTGAAGGCACGGTTCATCCAGAACTTTAAAGACACGTGTAAGCAACCAATGTCGATTGTGGACCTGACCAATTGCAAGCAAGAGGATGGAGAATCTACAACCCATTGGGTGCGCCGGGTCAAGGAGATAGTACATTCATCTGATAAGATGGACGCCGGCTCAGCAGTTTTGATGTCGGAGAAAAATTGCCGTTTTGAACCTCTGAAGCAGAAGTTGGGGCGGCTTAAACGTGACTGTAATGACATGGGAACGTTGATGGCGGCTCTTGTCAAGTATGTCGATTCTGATACCACCAAAGACCCGGCGTCTGATGAAGAAAAGGCAACGAAGGGAAAGAAGAATGGCAATGGCAAGGGTCACCAGCATAACCCGGCAAATCAAGGAGGTAATAAGCATAAGGCTGATGAGTTTGTTGCTAATATTAATGCGTAGGATGGTAATCAGCGGCACAAGGGCAGACAACCCCCTCGATCGGGCGGGTCAGGCCCCACCCTTGAGCAGTTGTTGAATGAACCTTGTCCAAGACATGGCACCCGGGAGAAGCCAGCCACCCACTTGTGGAAGGATTGCACGATCATGAAGGCGTTTAAAAATTCAAACCATTTGATGGGGGTCACGGCCCGGGTGGCGGCTCAGGTGGAGGCGGCTTTCAGGGCCTGAGCGCCGGTTCAAGAGGAGGAGGTTTTCACGGTCAGGGTTATCCTGGTCACTAGGGAGGATATAATCGGCAACACGGCCAAGGGAATCAACATCAGCAACAATCCGGCTATCAGAGCAACCCGAAGCAGTTGAGTAGCAGACAATATCATGTCTTTACTACCAATTTATGTAAGAGAGACCAGAAACTCCACAAGAGGGCCGTCAATGCCGTTGAACCGGCAATTCCACGTTATCTACGTTGGTCAGAGCAGCCTATTGTGTGGAGCAGAGAGGATCACCCGCCCCGGGTTGATAATCTGGGTCATTTGGCTTTGGTCGTGGCACCTCAGGTTGGTGGGTACAAGTTTACTAAGGTACTCATGGATGGAGGTAGCAACATCAACATCCTTTACTATAAGACGTTCCGCCGGATGGGATTGACAGATAAAAATCTTAAACAATCCAACACTGTTTTTCATGGTGTGGTACCTGGTAAGTCGGCATACCCAGTTGGTAAGATCGAGCTAGAGGTAGCCTTTGGGGATGAGTATGACTCCAGAGCAGAAAAATTAACCTTTGAAGTGGTTAAGATCAAAAGCCCATATCATGCTCTGTTTGGGCGGCCGGCTTATGCGAAGTTCATGGCTCGGCCGTGTTACGTGTATTTGCAGCTCAAGATGGCAGGTCACAAAGGCACCATTACAGTCCATGGGAGCCGAAAGATAGCCTTGGAATGTGAAGAGGGGGATGCTGCCTATGCTGAATCTGTTTGTGCAACAGAGGAGTTGAAATTCTACAAGGATCATGTTGACCCGGCGGACATGACATCATTAAAGAAACCAACAACAGAGCATGAGCCGGAGTTAAAATTCAAATCAGCTGATGACACTAAGCTGGTTGACTTTGTGCCTAGCGATTCATCCAAATAGTTCATCATCAGCGCAAACTTGGATCCGAAATAGGAAAGCGCGCTCATCGAGTTCATCCGTGAGAACCGAGACATCTTTGCATGGAAACCTTCAGACATGCCGGGTGTCCCGAGGGAACTCGCTGAGCACACTCTTAATATCAATCCAAAGTTTAAACCCGTTAGACAGTTTCTCCGGCAATTCAATGAAGAAAGGCGCAAGGCCATCAGAGAAGAGGTGGCCCGGCTCTTGGCAGCCGGGTTCATTGTGGAGGTCTTTCACCTAGAATGGTTAGCTAACCCGGTGCTTGTACTAAAAAAGAATGGCACCTGGCGTATGTGTGTGGATTGCACAGATTTGAACAAAGCTTGTCTGGCTGATCCGTTTGCTCTTCCCCGTATTGATCAGATCATTGATGCTACGGCGGGTTGCTCACGGTTGAGTTTCTTAGATGCTTACTCCGGTTATCATCAGATTAAGATGGCAGTCAAGGATCAAGAGAAGACAACGTTTATAACTCCTTTTGGGGCTTTCTGCTATGTGTCTATGCCTTTTGGGCTTAAGAGTGCCCAGGCGACTTACCAACGGTGTGTGTGCAGAATTGTCTTCACAATCAAATTGGGCGCAATGTTCATGCCTATGTGGATGATATAGTGGTGAAATCCAGGGAAGAGGAAACCTTGGTCACAGACCTGAAAGAAACTTTTGATAATCTTCGGGTTTACAAGATGATGCTTAACCCGGCCAAGTGTGTTTTTGGAGTGCCAGCCGGCAAGCTCTTGGGTTTTCTGGTGTCTAACCGAGGTATTGAAGCTAACCCGGAGAAAATCAAGGCAATCACATCTCTAGCCAAACCAACCTGCGTCAATGATGTTCAACGACTGGCGGGTCGCGTGGCTGCTTTGAGCCGGTTCATAAGCCGGTTAGGGGAAAAGGCTATGCCTCTGTATCAATTGATGAAGAAAACGGGTGTTTTTGTTTGGAGCGATGCTGCGAACGCCGCTTTTGAGGATCTGAAGGCACAACTGGCTGAGCCGCCGGTCCTAGCTACTCCAATTGAGAAGGAGCCGCTATTGTTATATGTGGCTGCCAACTCACGGGCTGTTAGTGTGGCTATGGTGGTAGAGTGCAAGGAGGCTGGCAAAGAGCATCCGGTTCAGCGGCTGGTTTATTATGTCAGTGAAGTGCTAATTGAATCTAAGCAACGATATCCACATTGGCAGAAGCTTGTTTATGGGGTGTTCATGGCAAGCCGGAAGCTTAAGCATTACTTTCAGGGACATCCAATCACTATGGTTAGCTATGCTCCTTTGGGAGACATTATTCAAAACAGGGAAGCCACAGGGCGAGTTGCCAAGTGGGCAATTTAGCTTGGGTTTCATGGGCTGAAGTATGTTCCACGTACTGCAATTAAGTCTCAAGCCCTGGTTGACTTCATCAATGACTGGACAGAGATGCAGACGCCAGAAGAAAAGCCGGACAACACATATTGGACTATTCATTTTGATGGGTCCAGGCAATTGGAAGGCTCAGGGGCTGGAGTCGTATTAACTTCCCCACGAGGTGATAAATTTTGTTATGTGTTACGGTTGATGTTCCCATGCACTAAAAACATAGTAGAGTATGAAGCTTTGCTCCATGGTCTTCGAGTGGCAAAGGAGATGAGCTTGAGCCGGGTCAGATGTCTTGGTGACTCAGATCTAGTGGCTCAATAGGTATTTGGCAAGTGGGATTCCAAAGACCCTCTCATGGCGGCTTATCTCCGAGAGGTCGACGCTATTGCAGGATATTTTAAAGGTTATGAGGTGGAACACATTGACCGTCGAAAGAACGAAGCGGCTGATGCTTTAAGCCAGCTAGGGTCTCAGCGTAAGCCGGTGCCACCCAACACCTTTTTGGATGTTTTGCTTAACCCCTCTGTCAAGTTGCTCACAGAAGAAGATTTAGCTGTTCCTGACCCGGAGGCGCAGTTGGTAGCGACTCTTCATGTCATCCCAGATTGGACGGTGCCATTCTTGGCTTACATGACCCGGGGAGAGTTGCCAGCGGATGAGACTCTAGCTCGGCAGATAATCCGGCGATCTAAGTCCATGACGATTTCGGATGGAGAGTTATTTCATCGCAGTGTTTTCGGAGTGTTTCAACGGTGTGTTTCCCTCGAAGAGGGTCAAGAAATCCTTCTTGAGATCCATGAAGGCGATTGCGGTCATCACGTCGGGTCAAAATCTTTAGTGGCCAAAGCGTTTCGTCATGGTTTTTACTGGTTGACGGCTCACGCTGATGTAGAATATCTGGTCAGTAGATGTGATGGATGTCAAAAATTTGCAAGACGAGCGCATGTGCCAGCTCAAGAGCTCCGGATGATTCCAATCACTTGGCCGTTTGCGGTCTGGGGGCTTGACATGGTAGGACCTTTCAGAAGGTCTAAGGATAAAAAATGCCTCTCTTGGTGGCTGTTGATAAGTTTACCAAATGGGTTGAGGCGGAGCCTGTGAGTAAGTGTGATGCAGCCACGGGGTTCAGTTCATGAAAAAAGTAATCTTCCGTTTCGGTTTTCCACACAGTATTATCACAGACAATGGCACTAATCTATCCCAAGGGGCTATGGAAGAATTTTGCCAGCGAGAGCACATCCAGCTTGATGTTTCTTCTGTAGCTCATCCTCAATCCAATGGTCAAGCTGAGAGAGCTAATCAGGAAATTCTGAAAGGGCTAAAACCCCGGCTTATGGTTCCTTTACAGCGAACGCCGGGTTGTTGGGTAGAGGAGTTTCCTTCAGTGTTATGGAGCATCAATACTACACCCAACAGGTCTACAGGTTACACACCCTTCTTCATGGTTTATGGAGCAGAAGCAGTATTGCCCAGTGACATCCATCATGACTCGCCCCGTGTGGCGGCTTATGTTGAAGCTAACAATGAAAAAGCCAGACAAGATGCGCTTGACTTGTTGGATGAAGAAAGAGACTTAGCAGCAGCGCGGTCAGCAATTTATCAACAGGACCTGCGTCGTTATCACAGCCGCCGGGTTAAGTCCAGGACTTTTCAGGAAGGCGACTTGGTGCTCCGGCTCATCCAAGATCTTTTAGATGCACACAAGTTATCTCCACCTAGGGAAGGGCCCTTTGTGGTCAGTAAAAATTTAAACAATGGGTCCTACTACCTCATTGACGTTCGAGAGCATGCAGAGTCACGTAAGTCGGAAGAGGAGACCCGCCGACCATGGAACATTGCTCAACTTCGGCCATATTACACCTGAGCCACTGGCTCTCAACATGTACATATGTTCACATTGTATATACGATGATAAGCAATAAAGTAAGACCATAGGTCTCTTTTCTTTTCAAAGATTATGCATCTTTATTATTTTTTATTCACAAATGACTATTAAGGAGCTGATCATATTTGAATCAAGTTTAACCTTTTTAGTCCGGCTTATGATCGTATTCGAATCTAGCTGCAAATCTCAAGGTCTCTTGGGGGCTTCCTGTTCAAACATAGGTCGTATTCGAACCAAAGAGAACATAGCTGTCGTAACCCTCTTGATCGGCTCAAGGCCAAACTCACTTGGGGGCTTCTTGATCATATCCGAATCATAGCTAACCCCTTTTGAGTTCGACTTGGATCGTATTTGAATCAGGGTCGTTAAAAACCTCTCAAGGTCATTTGGGAGCTTCCTGTTCAAACATAGGTCGTATTCGAACCAAAGAGAACTTAGCTGTCGGTACCCTCTTGATCGGCGCAACGCCAAAGCCACTGGGGGCTATATGGTCGTATTCGAACCTTAGCTTAACCCCTTTGGTCCGGTTTACTGATCGTATTCGAATCAGAAACCCCCAGATTTTTTAATACAGAGTTGAACGTATTATCTGTTGCTTGCCTTTTAGTTTTTGTTGTTTCAATATTACAAATAAGATATCCTGGTTTTCTTTACCGGATCAATTATGGAACAACTCAGCCACCCAGGTTATTTAAGCCGGTGGTTCGATGATCCAAAGGTACGAGCTACTAAGATACGATGATCATTAAGTATTCAAGAAGTATTTTATTTTCATACATACTGAATTATCAAGTTCACCACCCGGATTATTAAACCCGGCAGTCTAAGGATCAACAAGGACAATGTATGATTCTTACTTATACGCACTTACCCGCTGCGTCAACTCAAGAATTCGTATTAAACCTTATCCTTTCTTTATATTTGTCTCTGTCTTTCCTATTGAGGTAAAAATATTGGCTGTAAATTAGGGTGTTTAAACCTGTTTGGTTCTAAGCCGCCTTGCCAGTCTTTTCCTTGTATTCATAGGAACAGAGTTCAACCATTGCAGAGACAAACATTAAATGATGGATACATTGACATCTGGACGCAGATTCACATAGACGTACTTTATGCATGATGGCATAAGCAAACATGCGGTGATTTAGCAACTAAAGTTATTACAAGACTTTATAAGCCTATGAAGATGATCATTGTCCCTCCCTCACCGGTTCACCACCGACTGGTTGCTGGAAGTTAGATTTTGAGCAATCAAAGCCGTTCATGGCGACGAATTTGGCTTCTTCGTCAATCAGGCCGACCGGGTCAATTTTCGGAGCAAAGGTATCTTCTCTCATAGGTGGGATCAGATCTGCTACTTATATGAAGGAGTGGCCATCTTCTTATTTTCACTATCAAAACCCGGCTGGTACTTGTCCACATTGGTGTCCTCTCCAAGACTAGTTGCCTTAGGCCGGACTTCACGTACACATGCTATGAAATCGTCTTGGTCAAACGGAGACCCTTCCTCCTTCACAGTAGGATAGCCCCTTGCTACATCCGCCGGGTCTAGGTCTGGCACCCAAGCCTTGGAGCGGCTTAGAGCAGTCAAAGCTCCGGCTCGCGCACAGGAGCGTTTTACTTCTTGGAACCGGGCAGGAAGGATGAACAGCTTCTTCAGGACATCGCTGAGCCGGTTGGGTCCTTGATTAGCAGGAGATATGGCAGCTAGAGCCCATTGTGCACCGATATATAATTGTTCAACCAGAGTGTATACTGCTTTCAGTTTAATCAACGGATCTTGGCTTAGATTCTTACTTCATGGGCCTGCATATATTTTTCACAGAGTTAGTTGGCGGATTATGCCCCGGTTTGGCATAAAATACATGAAAGGTCAAAACAAGGCAGCTTACCAAAGATAGCATCGACCATCTGAGACACCCGGCCCTTTAAACCGTTCAGCTCGGTTGATATTTCTTTCAGAGCTATTTCGGCTGTCTCAGCTCGCCGGGTCAGAAGTGTTTTCTCATCTTCCCAAGTTTCTCTTTGGCAGCAAGGCTGGCCTTCAAATTCTCCATTTCAGAAAGGCTTATTCGCAATTTGGAGGTGGAAGACTTGATTTCTGATTCCTGACTCGCTAGCCGGGTCTTTGTGTCAGTCAGTTGAGAGTTTAGTTCAGACAATGCATTCTGTGAAACATTTAGATAAGTCAAGACTTGGTTTTAAATTCCAGTATCCAAATTCAAGATTTAAGTCCCAAGTACTTTACGAATAAACCACTTGGCACTTGGGGGCTAATGTATGCCAAATCAAATTTTTACGACTCTACCAACATATTTGAAGTCCAAGTCCTTTACAAAGTAACAACACTTGGCACTTGGGGGCTAATGTACGCAGTTCAGCAAGTTTATCAAGGATAAACCGGAATGTTAAGTACTTTGCAGATGGTTTTAAATTCTGAAAGTACCGATTTATTAATGATCAAAATAAACCGGTCCTTGGGGACTATGGGAGAATTCTTGTTCAGAGGTAAAGGTCTCGGCCTATATTTTAAGTCTACAGGTTATTCCGTTTCTCTCATAATCTACAGACTCGGGGGCTGAAGGAATATTGGTAAACCGGAAAGAACGTACCTCATATTTCAACTAAAGCTGCTTGACCATCTCGATCTCAGACTCACGACTGGAGTGTACATGACTGAGATAGCCGGATAAGATATCACTGGCATTAAGACGGTCGTATTTGGCAACATCAAAGCGAACCTTCCGCCTCTCCAATGCTTCTTGCTTAGCTGTGCACCGAGCCAACACCGTTGGGTTCCCCGGCTCAACAAAACGGCTCCCAGTAATTTGAACATCTTGAACACATGGAGATGGCGGGTCAGTTGAGCTTGACAGTCTAACTGTGGAAGGATTCATAGTGGCTTTGTCAAGGGACGACTCCGAAGGATTTGCTTCATTGATAATAGGTGGTCTTCTGGGGCGGCAGTTAATGGAGAAGGCAGCCTAGCCGGCTTAGAGGTTAGTACTGGCGGGTCTTCTGCCGGCTTTGTTACCTTTGCCTTCTTGGATCTAGCCTGGCCACTAAGAAAAAATATTGCAAGATAGTCAGCATCAAGATAACAATTGATCATCCCAGAAGAAAAGAGGATTTCTGATTACCTAGGAGCAGTCTTGAAAGCCGGGAATTGTGTTTGTGATGAGTCGCCTGAGGAACGAGACACCTCCTGAAAAGGTAAAAGAAAGGAGTTAAAAGAAATGCAAGGAGCAGGATTCATTAAAACAAGTTAAGGACAGTAATAAGCAAGCCTCGTTCGGGCGTTTCCGAGGGGTCTGTTGAAGGACGACAGCCAGTTCATCTTCAATCTCAACTTCACAGCGGCTTTCATGCTGCTGCTTTTTCAAATGAAAGTTGGGATCCAAGTGAGCTAAGGGGTTAGAAAACCTGACTTTACGGATCACTCGTCGAACTTTGTGTCTTGGTAAAGGCTCCGAGTCGGAGGAAATGATAGTTACCTCCGCTTCCCGGCTTGACTAGCCCCAGTGTCATCCTGGTAAGGATCAGTGTCAATAAGATTGTTAAAAAGTTGGCCAAGGGAATCAAGGGCTACCTCCGAGTCAGACGAGTCATCAAGTTTCATCAAATCTTCAACATTGTTTTTCTTTTTCTTCTTCGTTCTCCAGGTCGATTTCTTGGCGTTCATAGCGGCAAGTTTCGCCTTCTTGGCAGCTTCGTGATCATATTTCACTTTCCAAAAGTCAGAGTTGGCCTACAAAGACAAGAGGAAGGATCAGTGATAAACAATACGGCTGGACAAAATACAAAGGAAAAAAGATCAGAATGCCCTTACTTCTGGTACCGGGTTAAATTTAAAGAAGGGATTTAACCCAACAACACTGCAATCTTCGTACTTCGCATTCACCAGAACATTTGACATTGCGACAACATCTTCCTCGGTTAGTTGAACCGGGGTATGACGGAGAGAGTCCTCTGGGTCTCCACCATATTCATACATCAACTTTGACGACGGCTTAATGGAATAATCCGCCATGAGATCCAGCAACGGGTTAGGTCGACTCCGGTTAAACCGTTCCCCAACAAACCGTTGATTCTTCTAATAGATGGAAGCAGTTTCTTGCGTTCAACAACGGTAAGTTTATCTGGCAGGGCAAACTTGGTGTCAAAGACGATCGGGGCGGTAACCCGGCAGTGGTTTCTCGTTGGCGGGTGAGATGTCCTGACAGTAAAACCAAGTTTGGTTCCAGTCCTTTGGGTGACTTGGTAAAACTATGAGAGGGAAAACTGCATCCTTCCGGCGCTGGATTGAGATGCCTCCAAGTTCTAAGCTAAGGCCGTTGGTGCACTCATTTTGCCGGTTCAGATAGAAGTATTCTCTAAATAGTTCCACAGTCGGCTCTTGCTGAAGATATACCTCACAGAGCACTTGGAAGTTACAAATATTGGACATGGAATTGGGCCCAATATCCCGAGGATGGAGTTTGAAAAAGTGAAGAACTTCTCTAAAATTTTTTGAGCCGGGCGGTGAGAAGCCCCGGTTCATGTGATCAGTAAAAATGATCACTTCACCATGTTTTGGATTGGGTCATTCTTCTTCCGGGTCAGGAGCACGATAAGACATGATGTTTCTTGAAGGCAGAAATCCAATGAGGAAGAACTCTTTCAGACGCTCCTCAGTTATGGTTGAGGGGACCCAATTGCAGATGGTGGGTGTCTTTGACGGCATGATGTGCAAGGGACTGGAAAAGGAAAAGCAAAATGCCGGTTCAATTAACAGTTAAAGGTAGAAAATGTAAAACAAGCAATGGCGGCTTAACTAAGGGCTAATGACATATAAGGAAAAGGAAGCCGGAGAGATAAGCCGCCATGACTATGGACTTTCTCAAAAAGCAACTACAACTAAGTGTTGGCATAAACAAGTTTCACCAAGCTATCATTATTATTTTGGATCAAATGGTTGTTCTGAAAAGAAAAATATTCTAGACCTAAATATCTAATACAGGCGAGTTCGTCAATTCTAAACAAAGCCTCTGAATAGGAAAATGAATTTGTTTGCATTTAAAGTGGGTGCGAAATAACTACCGCATCGGTTTTATACTATCCAAAGACCAAGAAGAGGCGATGGTGATGAAATCTATGAAGAGTTCATGAAGAACAACGAAGAACACCAAGGAACTCGAAGGTCCTAATGCGGATCTGATGTCGAGGAAGAAAGAGACTTACACATGCAGAGTTGCAGTGGAGGCTCGTTGCGTTTTCTTTTAATCGAATCAGGTTGATGCGGCGGCCTAAGTCGATGAAGACAAGATCTGCGGCGGCGGCAGAGCTCGAACGGTAGAGAAGCAGCGAGAGGAAGAAGACGACAGAAGGGGGAGAATGGAAAAGACCCAGGTCATGCCTATTTATAAGGAAAAGACTGATAAGTGGGCACGAGAAACAAGGAGACCAAAACATGGTTATCCAACTACCCAGGCGCCTCGATTTTCAGAAAGGCATTAAAGATAAAGATCCGTTAAAAGATGACATGGTAGCAGGTTTCCGAAAAATCCGGAGATGACGTCATGGCGGGTTACAAGGAAATTTCAGTAAAGATAAGAAGATGGATTTTTGGCTAAGTATCGAAGATTGACAGAACAAAGTTCAAAGTCAACCTGGGGCCTAATGTTGGGGATATTACTACCAGTATTACCCGCCCAGGAGGGGCCGGGTCAGCTCTGATGGCGGGTTACAGAAGAAGCCCGATAAACATTCAAGATGATGGTTTATTAAATGTATAGAAGGCCCAAAGGCCTGGGGCCGGCTTAAGGCCTGATATTGTAAACCGCCGTATGTAAGGAAATACTTGTACAGAAAGGCATGTAAAGGAAGTCACCGAGCCGGACACGATTATGAACCGGCCGGGACTCTATAGGCCACCAGGCATCAACCCGTGTATATAAGGGGACGACCCGGTGACGGTTTAGGGCAAGAAACAACCAAGTCGATAACCAAGCCGGCGAGTTGAGCCTCTTGGAGACCGAAACCTCAGCAATACCAATCACAACTAGACGTAGGCTTTTACCTTCATCGTAAGGGGCCGAACTAGTATAAAAACTCTCTCGTGTCCTTTGTCCCGATTAACCCCTTTAAGCTTCCTAGTGCGATGGCCCTACGACTAAGTCCTTGCTCTAGGACATCTGCCGTGTCAACTCCACGACACTCTTGTTGCTAGATTTAAATTGCTAGATTTAACTTGCGAGATCGTCATTGATTGCCTTTAAGAACTCATGCTCTTGCTCAAGGTTGAGCTTTTCAAAGCGTAGCTTCTCACGAGTCTTTAAAAGTTCTCGATGATCTTCCAAGGTAGTTTCATGAGCTAACTTAAGAGTGTTTAGCTCTTTAGTTAGACGCTCAATCTCCTTCTTATCATTGTCATTATTTTATCTTGATTAGCATGATTAATAGCAAGTTCATCATAGTTTTCATAACTAGAGTTGTCAACAAGTAAATCATCATCACCTAGCAAATCATCTTCATCACTACTGAAATCAACATACTCAGGGTGTGATACCTTTGGGCCTTTAGCCATGAAGCATCTTCCAATTCCTTCATTTGGTGACTCAAATATGTCGTAGGAGTTGGTTGACACAAGTGCTAGACCGACAACACCTTCATCTTGAGTATATTCGGAGTCAGAGTGATAACTTCTCTCAGAGTGATCGTCGGAGTCAGAGCCGGAGCCGGATACCCATTCACCAACATGAGCTTGATGTCTTCATTTTGTGTAGCTCTTTGATGACTTTTCCTTCCTTTCTGAATCCTTGCTTCTCCGTGATGTTCTTCGTTCATAACGGTCATCTCTACTCCTTCTCTCTCTTGGTGGTGATTCTTCTCTTCTACTTGTTCTTTTGGGAGAATCTTCTCTTCTTTTGTAGGGAGACGTACACTCATTGGAATAGTGTCCAGGTCTTCCACAATTGTAGCAATTTCGTTCACGACTTGAAGATCTCTTGTCATTGTAGGACCTTGACTTGGAACTTCTTTCCTTGCTTCTACTCTTGTAAAACTTGTTGAAGTTCTTCACCATTAGGCTCAATTCTTCGTTGAAGGTTTGTTTCTCACTTTATGATGTGGGAGCATCACATGAGGCTTTGTAAGCACCACTTGACTTGTTGTGAAGCTCTTCCTTATCCTTGAGTGACATCTCATGAGCAACAATTCTTCCAATGAATTCCGTTGGCTTGAGATCTTTGTAATTGGGCATCATTTGGATCAATGTGCACACGATATCATATTTTCCATCCAAGGCTCTTAGGATCTTCTTGATGATTAATCTATCGGTCATTTCTTAACTTCCTAAGCCGGCAATCTCATTTGTGATGAGAGCAAGCCTAGAGTACATTTCAGTGACACCTTCACCATCCTTCATTTTGAACTTGTCAAGTTGACTTTGAAGCACATCCAATTTGGATTCCTTGACGAAGTCGGTACCTTTGTGCATATCAATCAAAGTATACCAAATTTCCTTCGCATTCTCAAGACGGCTGATTTTGTTGAATTCTTTGGGGCACAATCCATTGAAGAGAATATCACAAGCCTGAGCATTGTATTGCAGCATCTTCAATTCTTCCGCGGTAGCTTCACGGTTCGGTTCTCCCCCATCAAAGAATTCACCTTACAAGCCAATACACACAATAGCCCAGACGGCGGGGTTATGTCCAAGAATATGCATTTTCATCTTATGCTTCCAACTAGCGAAATCAGTACCATCAAAGTAAGGACCTGTACGGTGGTAATTTCCCTCACTAGACGCCATACTCTCCTAGGTTGTGAAACCAAGGCTATGATCACCAAAAGCTACAGAAATCAAAGCAAATGGAGACCAAAGCTCTGATGCCACTTGTAGGATCAAAAGTATGTTTAGAGGGGGGTGATTAGACTACTTGACCAAATAAATCTAGCCTTTTCCCAGTTTTAAGTCTTGGTACATTTTAGCAACTTAGCACAATTCAAGTAATCAACCTACACATGCAATTCTAAGAGTATAGCAGCGGAATGTAAAACAATTGCATATGAAGGTAAAGGGAGGAGTTTGGAAGGAGCAAACGCAATGTAGACACGGAGATTTTTGGCGTGGTTCCGATAGGTGGTGCTATCGTGCATCCATGTTGATGGAGACTTCAACCCATGAAGGGTAACGGTTGCGCGAGTCCACGGAGGGCTCCACCCACGAAGGGTCCACGAAGAAGCAACCTTGTCTATCCCACCATGGCCATCGCCCACGAAGGACTTGCCTCACTAGGGTAGATCTTCACGAAGTAGGCGATCTCCTTGCCTGTACAAACTCCTTGGTTCAACTCCATAATCTTGACGGAGGCTCCCAAGTGACACCTAACCAATCTAGGAGACACCACTCTCCAAAAGGTAATAGATGGTGTGTTGATGATGAACTCCTTGCTCTTGTGCTTCAAATGATAGTCTCCCCAACACTCAACTCTCTCTCATACGATTGGATTTGGTAGAAAGATGATTTGAGTGGAAAGTAACTTGGGGAAGGCTAGAGATCAAGATTTATGTGGATGGAATGGAATATCTTGACCTCAACACAAGTGTAGGTGGTTCTCTATCAGAAAATGTATGTTGGAAGTGTAGGCATGTTCTGATGGCTCTCTCCACGAATGAAGAGTGGGTGGAGGGGTATATATAGCCTCCACACAAAATCTAACCGTTACACACAAATCACCAAACTCGGTGGGACCGAATTATAAAACTCGGTCAGACCGATTTAGTTCAAAATGTGAATGTTAGGATTTTCGGTGGGACCGACATGTCAAGTGGTGGGACCGATTCCATTAGGGTTAGGGCATAACGTAATCTCGGTGACACCGATTACACAAACTCGGTCGGACCGATTTTGGTAATAGACAAATAGGGAGTTGGTCAGGCAAACTCGGTGGGACCGATTCGCTCATCTCGGTTAGACCGAAATGTTACGAAGGGGAAACAGGGAGTTTGCATTGCAATCTTGGTGGGACCGATCGCTCATCTCGGTTGGACCGAAACATTACGAAGAGATCCCTATTGGTGAGACCAAATTGATTAGGGTTTCTGGCAGTGGCTATGTCAAGTGAACTCAGTGGCGCCGGATAGAAGATTTCGATGGGGCCGAGTTTGACTTTTGGTTTGGAACATATGTGGATATGAGAAAGTAGTTGAGGGTTTTTGGAGCATATCACTAAGCATTTTGAGCAAGTAACTCATTAAGCAACACCTCACCCCCTTTTAATAGTATTGGCTTTTCCTATGGACTCAATGTGATCTTGGATCACTAAAAGTAAAATGTAGAGTCTCGTGCTTTGAGCTTGAGACAGTCTTTTGTCCTTAGCATTTTGAGGGGTCCACTTTCTAATCCATGCCATGCCAATCATTGAGCTTTCCTGAAATATTTATCTTAAGATAGCATTAGGTCAATGAGCTATATGTTGTTGGGAATTACCAAAACCACCCAGGGATAGTTGCACTTTCAATCTCCCCCTATTTGGTAATTGATGACAACATATAGATCAAAGCTTCGACAAATGATCATAAGATTGAAAAACATCGTCTCTTTGAGAAGTATGTGATAAGCAAGAGCTCCCCCTAAATTTGTGCATTATTTAAGATTTGCTTTTCAATGCAAATGCACAATCGATTAGGATCATGGGTTACTCTTCCATGTCACATACATCTTGGTGGAGCGCTCAAAATGATAGAAATTAAAAGCATGCACTCATCACCAAGCAAGTGAATGATCATATATGAGATATAAAAGATAGTATCATCAAACAAGCATTAAGGTAGCAAATGATAAACCACATGATCAAACAAGTATCTCACAAGGACATAAAGTTCAACCAAAATCAAGAGAGATAAAAAAAGCAAGACACACTCTCTCAAAGCCTATGATCTATACATATTTCTCCCCCTTTGGCAACAAGTTACCAAAAAGTTCGAAAATGCATAGTGCTATGCGTCTCTCAGGCTTGGTCTTTGGGAGGTGGTGTAGAGAGAACTTCAAGGACGAAGGCATCAGTCGATGTAGTTGGAGCTGGTGGAGTAGGTGTTGGAGGTGGCACTGGAGCTGTAGCTGCTGGTGCTGTTGATGTAGCTCTAGCATCTGAAACTGGCACTGCAACAGACCTCGGACCTCGTGGCACACGCTGAAAAGCATCAGTAGTTGCCTTTCCTCTCCTCTCCTCTACTTCCTCCTGAAGCTGTTCAAGTGCAGTCTGAATCTCAGTTACCTTGAGGTCAAGATCACAGAATTTTGTCTCAACAGTCCTCTCCAGGCTCTCCTGATTCTGAGTCAGGGTGGCCAAGCCCTTCTCAATCCTCAGTGTAGCTTGAATCAGATAGCCTAATTGATCTTGCTTTCTCTTCAGGAAAACTTGAGATGCTTCTTCTGCACTTGGCATCCTTGCAGCTTTCTCTTCCTTTTCTTTGGCTCTCTTCTCCTGGACATGAGCTGATGATGGTTCCTCCTCATTCATCACAACAGTGTTGTCTTCAAATTCAAGGTGTAAGGGTAGATGCTCCTTGTCCACCAAATAAGTTCATGTGCCCATCTTGGAGTTGATGAGCTCCTGAATGTGTGGAGCATACCCTCAACTTCTCTTCTGATCAACAGATGTCCTCTTGATTGTTTCTACAATCAAACTCATAACCATGAATTTCCAAGGGACATCAAAAAGCTGTAGCAGGTTGATAGAATGCCCTCTGATCATGTTGTGATATCCTGACTTGGGTAGCAATATGTGCCTTAAGATCCAGTTGATGGTAGGCAGACCAGACAACAAGAAATGTATGGATCCAAGCTTGTGTGTCTCCAAAGCTTTATCTGGGATCTCTTTGTACATGTTTGCCATGGAGTTGTGATCCTTCTTTTTCTTGGCATACACATCCAAGTCATCTTCATGTTCCTCTGGGGCATTGATCAGTTTGGCCCATTTCTCAACTGTGGATTGGTACCTTGTACCCTCAGACATCCATACTATCCTTCCATATGGATAGAAGTGGGCAGTGGAGTAAAACTGCACGATTAGCTCATCATTCCACTTGGTGAGCTTTTGTCCAACAAATTCATCTACTCCACATGCCTTGAAGCTGTCATAAACTCCTGGGAAGTGATCTTCATTATCCTGGATGTATTCCCAATCCATCCATTTCATGTCACATACAAAGGGCTTCTTGTCAAGCAAAATTGTCTCATAGAAGACTTGTTGTTCCTTAGTGTGAAACCTGTAATCAACTGCAGTCCTCCTCCTAATAGCATAGGGATCAGACTGTCTCCACAATCTCAGTCCTACATCTTTCCTGATGTGCATGTCCTCAGCGACTGGATGAGCATCATTGTGGCCAGGAATTTTGGGTTTCAACTTCCTTAAAACAAGTGAATCATCTTCCTCTTCTTCAGCTTCAGGCACTAGGGCCTTGTTCTTTTCCTTAGCAGGTATACTCCTGGTATTTCTCTTGGGCTTTGGGGGTTTCTGAGCTTGAGCTTTGGGAGCAGACTTGGGCTTTAATGGAGCAGCCCCTGATTTAATTGCATCTCCCATAAGCTTCTGAGCTTTGGGTGCTGGTGCAGCATCCTCTTCCTACTCCTCTTCTTCTGGATCTCTCATAATGGAGGATCTACCAAGCACTCTGGCAGTGGTCTTCTTGACCCTTTCATTTCTCTTCTTTCCTTCTCAAGCAGCCTCTTCAGTTGGTTTGGAGGTTTCAGCAGTTGAGGCTCTAAGCTTTAAGGTTGGCACCCTCCTGGCAGGGGCCTTCTTGTGCAAGCCAGGCTTAGTTGATGCAACTGTGCCATATTCCTTTTTCAGCACCTTCTTCTTGGAGCTGACTTCCTCCTCAATAGCCACATAGTCCTCATCTTCAGAATCTGAGGTTTTCTTCTTCCTTGACCTGGTGCCTGCCTTGGGCAAGTTACTTGGTGTGCTCCTGCTGCTCTCATCAGAAGTGCTAGAGGGACTAGTGCCCTCACTCAATTGCACTTGTTCTTCAGACCTATTCTTGTTGTCGCTTTGATCAAACATTTCTGCAAACTTACTGACAGCAGACCCTGTGAATAGTACAGATGAGGTAGAGTGGATGAGCATCACAAAGTGCAGAGTTTTTGCAAAACGGATGACTTAAAAACTTAGTTTTAGTTCTTCACAGAAAGCATTCAGAGCTACCGATTTGTAAACTCGGTGATACTAAAGCAGCTTTTGGAATCTAAACTAGTGAACCCGGTCAGACCGAATCACAGTTCGGTGGCACCGAGACTGCTAGGGTTTCACAAAGAATTGAACTCGGTCACACCGATTTGCAATTTTCGGTCAGACCGAAAGTGCAAGTGCTATGGCCTAAGCCAAATCGGTGAGACCGGTTTCTACAATTCAGTCGGTCCGAGATGAGTCCGGCGGAGACCTAACCCTAAATTTTCAAATCCAATCTAATCTAAAGGAAGTTTTCGGTGGATGGATTGATTGCATACGTGGTCATGATCATGGCAAAGTAATGTGCTACGAATCGGAGCTAAAAGAATAGCACAAAGGATCGAACTCTTACCCTAGTTCGGCGGAGTTCGCTACGGTGGCAACGGAGGGGCAGAATTCCGTTGACGGTGATGGAAACAAGCGGCGGGAGGTCGCTGGCGGCGAGAAGACAATCCAGAGACCCGAGGCGGCAGAGCAGGATACGCGCGTGCTGAGAGGTTTCGAAGAAATTTCCAAAATCTCACCCGTGTGTTTATATATCCTGACCCTGTCGGTGTGACCTAGTGGAACAACTCGGTGGCACCGAGATGCAGAATCGCAAGCGGTTACTGCAACTCGGTGTGACCGAAAAGTTCAAATTGGTTGCACCGAGATTGAAAACCTAGATCAACTTAGTGATCTCGGTGTGACAGAAATGGATGACTCGGTCATACCGAAATGCACAAAGAGGTTTTGGAAGTTTAAGTCTATGACGAATCATGGACTCAAAGTGTTTCTCACACAGAGTGGTTCGAATCTGACTTGATCAAACTTTTCGATGTAGCATGAATAGAGTTTGAGATGAGAAAATCGATGTAGCAGAACACTGCACGCCATCAGCGAAATGACTTGGTGTCAATCAATGACTTCATCAAGTTGTACCCACCAAAGTTCAATCATTCCGTCGAGCCCCTCGACGCGGATGACTGGCTCCGCAGCATCACACACAAGCTACGTTCTGCTAACGTAGCCGAAGCTGATAAGGTTACCTATGCTGCCTATCACCTCGAAGGCCCTGCTAGCCTTTGGTGGGAAAACTTTGAAGCTATGCGCCTGATCGGCCAAATCACTACTTGGGCTGAATTCAGTGAGGCTTTCCGTGAGCATCACATCACGGAAGGTCTCATAGATCGCAAGAGGGAAGAGTTCTGCAATTTCACCCAAGGAAGACTGGCCGTGGATGCATATAGTCATGAATTTGGGAATCTGGCACGATATGCTCCTGAAGAGGTATCCACCGATGCTAAGAAGCAGGCAAGGTTCCGCAAGGGACTTAGCCCTGAGCTTCGCCGCGATCTTCGTCTGCACGAGTGCACCTCCTTTCAGATGTTGGTAAATAAAGCCATCAGTGCTGAGACAAGCCAGTCTGACTATGACGCTTCACGCAAGCACTCTCGTGATTTTGGCTCTTCATCCGGCTCTGGATCTCAGAAGCGCCGGGTGTGGATTCCAAGCACGGCACTACCACCCAGGTTCATTCCGAGGCCATCCTTCGAGGCGCCTCGTCCCAACCAGCAGTTTGCACCGTCCAAGCCCTATGGTGGCCCCGCTGCTAATGCTGCTCCACGCCCCAATGTTGTGACATGTTTCAAGTGTGGAGAGCCGGGTCACTATAGTCGAGAGTGTCCCCAGAACAACAACCCCAATCAGTCTGGAAAGTCCGTTGGTCGTGGTAAGCCAGCGGGAAAGACATTCTACGCCAAGCCGGTCACTACTGCACGTGGTCATGTCAACTATGTCTCAGCTGAGGAGGCTCATGAGGATCCTAACATCGTCGTTGGTACGCTCCTTGTTAATTGCCATCCGGCATCTGTTCTTTTCGATACTGGAGCATCTCATTCATTCATATCTGAGAGCTATGCTCGATTGCATAACACAACATTCTGTGACATGCCCACTACCATGGAAATTCAAACCCCTGGCTCTAGATGGCAAACCTCTAGAGTAAGCCATGGGAATGAAATTCTTGTCGATAGACTTGTCTTCCTTGCATCCTTAATAGCTCTCAAGTCCTCGGATATAAACATCATCTTGGGTATGGACTGGATGTCAGCTCATTATGCTAAGATTGATTGTGCCACTAGAACCGTTCAACTTACTCACCCATCGGGCAAGACAGTCAATGTCTTAACTCGAGTGGCCAAGCGCCAGCTTTACTCCCTAAATGCCAACCCCCTTCCAGACCTTGAAGATATTCTGGTAGTCCGAGACTTCCCGGATGTCTTTCCAGAAGAACTGCCAGGTGTTCCACCTGACAGGGATGTCGAGTTTGTGATAGACCTTGTTCCAGGAACCGTTCCAATTTCTAGAAGACCCTATAAGATGGCACCCTTAGAACTAGCCGAGCTTAAGAACCAACTCAATGAGTCCTTGAAAAAGGGTTTCATACGTCCTAGTTCCTCTCCTTGTGCTTGCCCCGTCCTCTTCGTCAAGAAGAAGGATGGAACGGATCGGATGGTTGTAGATTACCGACCTGTCAACTTGGTCACCATCAAGAACAAGTATCCGCTTCCCAGGATCAACGATCTGTATGATCAGCTCGCTGGATCCTCGGTCTTTTCCAAGATGGATTTGAGGTTGGGCTACCATCAAATAAAAATCAGAAGCGGGGACATTCCCAAAACGGCCTTTGTTACTCGTTATGGCCAATACGAGTACACCGTTATGTCCTTCGGTTTAACCAATGCCCCAGCCACCTTCTCTCGGTTAATGAACTCGGTCTTCATGGAGTATTTGGATAAATTCGTCGTAGTATACCTCGATGATATACTCATCTACTCCAAGAATGAAGAGGAACATGCCGAACATCTAAGGCTAGTATTGACGAAACTTCGAGAGCATCGCCTTTATGCCAAATTCTCCAAGTGTGAATTTTGGTTGCCAGAAGTGACCTATCTAGGCCATGTAATCTCTGGCAAGGGTATTGCTGTCAATCCCGAGCGAGTTCAAGCCATCCTTGATTGGACTCCACCTGATACGGTCAAGCAAGTTTGGAGCTTCCTTGGCTTAGCGAGCTATTGCCGCCGCTTCGTCGAGAATTTCTCCAAGGTTGCTAAACCTCTAACTGAACTCCTCAAGAAAGATAAAAAGTTCGAGTGGACCCCACAGTGCGAGCTCAGCTTTCAGGAACTGAAAAGACGCCTGACATCTGCTCCCGTACTGGTACCACCAGATTTCTCCAAGGACTTTATTATCTATTGCGACGCCTCACGACAAGGACTAGGTTGCATACTCATGCAAGATCGTCAGGTAATTGCCTATGCTTCACGGCAGTTACACCCACATGAGGAAAACTATCCCACACATGATTTAGAGCTTGCAGCTGTAGTCCATGCACTCAAAACTTGGCGACATTACCTTCTCGGTAACCGTTGCGAGATCTTCACAGATCACCAAAGTTTGAAATATATCTTCACCCTACCAGATTTGAATCTCAGGCAATGATGTTGGGTCGAGTTGATCTCGGATTACGATTTAGGAACAACGTACACCCCGGGCAAAGCCAATGTCATGGCTGATGCACTAAGTCGTAAATCTTATTGTAACAACCTGATGTTACAACAGAGTCAACCACTTCTCCACGAGTAATTTCATAAGCTTAATCTTCACATTATTCCTTGAGGATTCCTATCCACCCTCGTGGCGAAACCTACCCTTACGGATCAGATCATCAAGGCACAGAAGGTAGATCCGGGAATCTCCCGTATTAAGAGAAATATTAAGAAAGGAGTCGCGAATTGTTTCTCCGTTGATGATCAAGGTGTCGTATACTTTGGAAACCACTTAGTGGTTCCCAAGGCACGAAACCTGAGGAGGCTGATGTCACACCCTAGCTAGTTCAAGCATTAGAGTGTGCATCATGTTTAAATTCCTCTTAAATTTGAAATGGGGATGACAGAACCCCTAGCACCCCCCTGGAACAACTAGGGTTTACTAAAAACTTTTTCAATGAACCTGAAATGCCCTTCTAAAAAGCCCACCCTTTTTGTTTTGGGTTAAAACCCCTGACAAAAATGGTGCACATTTTTCTAGGACATCTTAAGGTCATTGGATTAATCCTTATAGTATTTGCATTTGGGCATTTAAATGCTATAAAATATTTCAAATGCTCAAATAATCATAAACTAAAATGTTTGCTGCTGGTTATATTCTAAGCAGTAGCCATGATTAATTTTATGATTTATGGAAATGCCCTGGCATTTTTAATAAAGCCCTGAAGTTACATAAATAATAGAATAAATAAAAAACAGGAAAAGAAAGAGAGAGAGAGGAACTTACCGGCGCAGCCCACCTAGCCCACCAGCCGGCCCACCTGGCAGCTTAGCACTGTGCTGGCCCGCGCCAGCCAACTGCTTCTTCCCCGCCAGGCAGGCAGGGAGGTGACGCCGGCGCGCCTGAGCTCGCCATGGTGCCACCTGCTTGCCGCCCGCGCCCCTGGACGCCTGGACGCCTCCATGTCGCACCCCGAAGCCCCTGGACACGCCATTCCCCCTGTCTCTCTCCCTCGCCGTTCCCCACCATGGCCGACGCCCCTGTCGCCGCACCGTCGTCATAGCCGCGCCCTCTGTCGGCCTCGCGCCGCGCCATTGTGTCCACGAGCTCTGCCGTCGTCGACTACATCGAGTAGGCTGAGCCCCGAGTGCTCGCTCGCCCTAGAGACGCTGCACCAAGCTCGTCCTCAACTCCGGCCACCGGAGATCCCCTTCGCCGTCCCCGCCGTATCAGCTCATCCCCGACCTCTCCGACTACCTCGATGAGACCCCCGTGAGTTCAGCCACCTTCCCACCCTCACCGTTCCCTCTCTCGAGCCCCATAGCGACCGCACGTAGCTCACCAGCACGCACCACCGCGGAGCTCGTCGCCGACGAGGCTCCGGCCACCCAATGGCCGCGCCACCCTGTCCACTAGTCCTACCGCACCTCCAGGAGCTCAACGCACCAAACCACGCGCCTCCTCGTGCCCCCTAGAGACTAGTTCAACCTTACCCGAGCTCCGGCCGCCGCCAAACTCGTCGCCGGCGACGTTTCCGGCCACCCCAGCTCCACCCACTGCCACCACTCGACGCGGCTTCCTCCCCGCATCACGTAGATAGTCTTCGCCATCCTTTCGGTCGCCGGAGTGCAAATCCAGCGCTGCTCCACCGCGTCTGGCCTCGCCGGTGGCTAGACGCCGGCGAGTTGACCCTGTTTGACCCCGTGTGGGCCCAGGTTGACCCCCCCTGAGTCTATGACAGGTGGGGCCGGCCTGCTAATTAGTTTAGGATTAGTTTTAACTAATTTTAATTAGTTTAGTCACTGACATGTGGGCCCAGGCCCCACTGACTGTTAATTAGTGTTAATTTAATTATGTTAATTAGCTGAGTCACTGACAGACAGGGCCCACCAGTCAGGTTTGACCTGGCCGACCCAGTTGACCTGTTGACGTCACACCTATGTCATGCTGATGCATTAATTCAATTATTGGATTTATTCTTTAATAGGAAATTCCAGAAAATAGCCAAAACTTCTAAAAATCATAGAAAATCAACCATAGCTCCAAATGCAAAGATTTATATATGAAAAATGATCAAAAAAATTCAATCTATCCATATGTAATGGTTTAATGCATGACAAAACAAGATAATCTTGCTGTTTAAGCAAAATAAGATAATGCACTAATAAGGCTAAGTTAAATGAACTATCATTTGAATCTTTGATTCAAATGGGTTCATTCCTTTCTGTTTTAGCTTGCATTAGGCCAAGACACATCAATTTTGCCATGTCATAGCATGCATCATATTGTTGCATATTGTCATGTGTTGATTATGTTCGGTGTGTTTTTTGTGGTAGGTTCTGCCTCCGAGGATAACCCCGAGTATCCGTCTGAAGGGAAGTACCCTGCTACCACTACAACAGGCAAGAAACCCATTGATCATTCTGATACAAACCCATGTTCTTGCTTCTGCTCTTGTTTACTGCATTAAGACAACGCGATTCAAACTGCTGTGTGCTACGGTAGTTGAACCCTTATCCTCTGCATGACCTGTCATTGCCACAGTAACTAGATGAAACCCACTAGCATGTGTTGGAGTTGATTGAGCCATGTATGTGATTCCTACCTTGCTATGCCTGCTATGCTTAGCGTTGTGTCAGGTCTGGTTCATCTGGGTGATGGGCTAGAGTGAAATGATTATGTCGGTAATGTGAGGGATGTGTTGAACATGTTTTGGTAAAGGTATCGATGAGAGGCCATGTAGGAGTACATGGTGGGTTGTTTCATTGAGGCCGTCCATAAGAACTGAGATCTGTATGCGTGATTTAAGATTCAGCTACTACCACACATTGGGCCCTGAAATATGACCCCGCTCGACTTACTGACCCCTCTCGCCCTCTATCCAGGAGTTGCAACTAGTTTATGGTGTTTGTAGGTTATGTGTTGGCAGCCATGCGTAGCGCTGACCCTAGGGGTGGGCTATGATGCGGTAGATACACTGTGGCCGGGTATGCCGGGCGCCCGTTTGGCGTCTCGGGACCTTGTACACATCGTTTGGGGCCATTGAGGACACCCCGGCCAGATTTCCTTGTGGATGGAACCTGAATAGGCGATAAACCTGGACTAGAGACTTGTGAGGTTAGTCAGGTCGTGGTCTACACCCACGTCGGTTTTCGCTTGAAGTCTGTCGAGCACATGTCGTGTGCAGACGCTAAGTGGTGGAAACATGTGTGATGAAGTACACCCCTGTAGGTTATAAAACTATTCGAATAGCCGCGTCCACGGTAAAGGACTACTTGATTGCCTATACAGTTCATAGATAAGTTAATGGTTACTACTAAAATACTCAAGATAAGTGTGAGTACCGAGGATGGCCCTCTCGTAGGATGACGAGGGAGGATCCCTGGTGGAGTATTGTGTTGGTGAGTGGTGGACTCGTGTGCGGAAACTATTTTACTAGTGGAGTTCCGTAGGATAGCTTAGCCAAGAGTCAAAGCTGGCTTGCTGCAATAACCCCACCACCTTCTTGAGAATGAGCATGTATAGTAGGTCCTGTTGTAAGACTTGCTGAGTACCTTTGTACTCATGTTTGCTTAATTACTGTTTTCAGACGACAACACCGCCCCCTCCGATGGGTTCTACGTAGACCTTGATGTCGATGAGTGACTAGCCACCCAGGTGGTGATCCTGGCGATGGAGGGACCTATGTAGATAGACAGGCTTCGAGAAGCCTTCTTTCTTTCTAGTGTCTGTACTTAGACTATTTGCTTCCGCTTGTTCTTGTATGATTGTATGACTTGAGTGTCGGGTCGTGTGACCCCTATCTGTATGAACATGTTATGTATGGCTCTCTGGAGCCTTTAAATAAAGTACTTGAGTTGTAGAGTTTTGTTGTGATGCCATGTTGTATTTGCACATATCGAGCATATTGTGTGTATGCTTGAAATGCTTGGTATGTGTGGGATCCGACAATCTAGTTGTTTATCCTTGGAAGCCTCTCTTATGGGGAAATGTAGTCTAGTGCTCCTTGAGCCATAGTAGTCCGCTACAGCCCAGTTCACCGGAGTCCTGCTAGCCCAGCACTACTGCTCAGGACACTTGACTGGCCGGCATGTGTTTCACTTCGTTCCTATGTCTGTCCCTTCGGGGAAATGTCACGCGGTGACATCCGGAGTCCTGCCTAGCCTGCTACAGCCCGGGTTCCCCGAAGTCCTGTTAGCCCAGTGCTACAGCCCGGATTCACTCGCTGATGACTGACATGTTTGATGTGATTCATGTATGCCTGTCTCCATAGGTCTGTGCCGCTTTGGGTTCATGACTAGCCATGCCGGCCCGGGTTCTCTATCATATGGATGCTAGCGACACTATCATATACGTGAGCCAAAAGGCGCAAACGGTCTCGGGCCATGGTAAGGCGACACCCGTGGGTTACCATGCGTGAGGCCGCAATGTGATATGAGGTGTTACCGGCTAGATCGATGTGACTTGGAATCGGGGACCTGACAGGCTCCCTTATTATCAGCTGGCCGAGCTTCGATTAGTGCAAATTTGGATGATGCATCTTTTAATTCCTAAATTAAATGAAAGCACAACAATATTAAAACTATAGATGAACATGGAGAGCCGTTTATTTTGAGAATTATGTTAGCTACCTGTGAAATTATTTCTTGCTGCAGTTGTTTGTGACTTGTGAGCAGAGAATCAAGTTATCTGTAACAAGAGAACCAAGTTATCTGCAAGAAAAGGAAACTAAGTTATGCCATGGTTGTACTTTACTTTTTAAGTCCTGAAGCCTTTAGTTTAAGCACTAATGTTGTGCACAACATCCTATAAAAACATTTTAAAAATGTTGATTCTGTATATATATGCACAACATCCTATAAAAACATTTGAAAAATGTTGATTCTTTATAGAGAATTTTTTATCACGTATACGGAAAATGTATATAAAAAATTTGTCATGTATTTAATAAATGTTAATCAAGCATTTGGATTTTTTAAACAAGTATTTGAAAAATGTTGATGAAGCATTTGAGAAATCTTAAATGTGTATAGCAAAAATGTTGACCATGTACTAAAAAATAATGAATTTTTTATCATGTATATAAATATGTTAATCAAGATTTTGAAAAACACGTTGAACAAGTATTCGAAAAATGTTGATCAAGCATTTGAACGATGTTAAATGTGTATTGAAAAAATGTTGACCATGTATTAAAAAATGATGATTTTTTTGATCATGTATATAAAAAATGTTAATCAAACATTTGAAAAAATGTTGAAAAAGTATTTGAAAAATGTTGATCAAGCATTTGAGAAATGTTAAATGTGTATAGAAAAAATGTTGACCATGTATTAGAAAATGATGAATTTTTGTAGTCATGTATATAAAAAATGTTAATCAACCATTTGAAATAAATGGTGAACAAGTATTTGAAAAATGTTAATCAAGCATTTAGAAAGTGTTAAATGTTCATAGAAATATTTTTGACCATGTGTTAACAAATGTTAATATGTCATTTAGAAAATGTTAATCAAGCATTTAAAAAATGTTAAATGTGCATAGAGAAAATGTTGACCATGTATTAGAAAATGTTAATCTTGTATTTAAAAGTTTTAATCAAGCAATTGAAAAAAATTAAATTGTGTATTGGAAATTTTTTGATCATGTATTCAAAAAATGTTCAACTTGTATTTGAAAAATGTTAAACAAGCATTAGATAATGTTGAAAATGTGTATAGAAAAAATGTTGAAAATGTGTATAGAAAAAATGTTGACCATGTATTAAAAAAATTATAGTTTGTATTGGGAAAATGTTAAACATCTATTAGAAATATGTTCTTGGCCTATACGAAAAATGTAGAGTGAAAAAGAACAAAATAAAAACTATGAAGATACAATATTGAAGACTTCGTCTCGTGTCCGAATAGGACTCTACTTGGCGTGGAAGGCAAGATAGGCAATACGGATATGTGTATCTCCTCCTTTGTAACCGACCTTGTGTAACCCTAACCTCTCCGGTGTCTGTATAAACCAGAGGGTTTTAGTCCGTAGGACAACATACAATCATACCATAGGCTAGCTTCTAGGGTTTAGCCTCTCTGATCTTGTGGTAGTTCTACTCTTGTACTACCCATATCATCAATATTAATCAAGCAGGACGTAGGGTTTTACCTCCATCAAGAGGGCCCGAACCTGGGTAAAAATTGTGTCCCCTGCCTCCTGTTACCATCCGCCTTAGACGCACAGTTCGGGACCCCCTACCTGAGATCCGCCGGTTCTGACACCAACATTGGTGCTTTCATTGAGAGTTCCTCTTTGTCGTCGCTGTTAGGCTTGATGGCTCCTACTATCATCGATAGCGATGCAGTCCAGGGTGAGACTTTTCTCCCCGGACAGATCTTCGTGCTCGGCGGCTTTGCACTGCGGGCCAATTCGCTTGGCCATCTAGAGCAGATTGAAAGTTACGCCCCTGGCCACCAGGTCAGGTTTGGAAGCTTAAACTACATGGCCGATATCCGCGGAGACTTGATCTTCAACGGATTTGAGCCTCTGCCTTGTGCATCACGCGGTCACGATGAGTACGATTTAGCTCTACCATCGGACAGTGTTCAGGAGATCGCACAGGCAGCCGCTCCGACCCTCAATTTGGAGCCAGTTGCGCCGTCCATGGACGGGTGGATGGACCCCGCCACGGAGGCCTTACCCTCAGCGGAGATCGAGCCAAACATCGACCTTACCTTGCACGAGAGCCGTGTTGTTAAACTGCCGGATCCTTCTCCGGCCACGGACTCCGAACTGCCTGCGCCCGTTCCTATCGAATCCGATTGGGCGCCGATCATGGAGTTTACCTCCGCGGATATTTTTCAGCACTCGCCCTTTGGCGACATACTGAACTCATTAAGGTCTCTCTCCTTGTCAGGAGAATCCTGGCCGAACTATGTCCGGCAGGACCGGGATGCGAACGACGAAGAAATTCGCGGCCCACCCACCACCCACTTAGTAGCCACTGTCAATGACTCAACCGACATGCTCGACTTCGACTCCGAAGACATCGACGGTATGGACGATGATGCAGGAGACGAAGAGGAACCACTGCCTACAGGGCACTGGACAGCCACTTCACCACATGACGTATACATGGTGGACACACCAAAAGGAAAACGACGACGAGGAACGGAAGGACGCAACGAAGGGTTGTTCCCTCGAGAAGCAGTCAAAACGGCCCACGTAAGTGCCGCCCCAAATCCCGCCTTGGTAGAAACAACGATCACAGAGACCCAGCATTAGAGCAGGGGGAACCATTGCCGGACCACGGCAACACGGAGAATCAAGCTGAACAACCCGACTCTGTAAAAGATCATAGTCCAGATGACGTCACACCGGACAGACACCCGGAGCAACAGAATTCCCATCAAAGGCTCGTTTCCACCGCGAAGAGTCTAAAAAAGCAGAAGCAAAGGCTCAAGGCTGCGCAAAACACACTCCAGATCAGATGGAACAAAGTACTCAACACAGCAGCCAAGTACGGGGTAATCGCCCTACCAAGAGCTACCCGAAGCGGAAGTTGCTACCTGAATTCGATGAGGAGGCCCTAGACCCCCCACAACCAAAAATCAAAACAGCCATCTGGCCGGATAGGCGACCTCACGGCCAACATAGAGCGGCAAACAACGCCGCACATAAGCCAATACGCGATCCACGCGAGGACTCGCATCAGAAGGACGGCACAACCAGATCCATCTATGGACCACGTAAGTACGCTCCAGCATACAACGCAGCACAACAAACATCCGAAGAACGCGGTACACCCGGATACAGGGATGCCGCACACCCCCTATGTTTCACCGATGAGGTGCTGGATCATGAATTTCTAGAGGGATTCAAACCCGTAAATATAGAGGCATACGACGGAACAACGGACCCTGGTGTCTGGATTGAGGATTATATCCTCCATATCCATATGGCTCGAGGAAATGACCCCCACGCCATTAAGTATTTACCCCTCAAACTGAAAGGGCCAGCTCGGCACTAGCTTAAGAGCCTCCCCAAAAGTTCCATTGGAAGCTGGGAGGATCTCGAAGATGCTTTTCGGGTAAATTTTCAGGGGACTTACGTCCGATCTCCGGAGGCGGACGATTTGAGTCATATAACTCAACAGCCCAGAGAGTCCGCCCGAAAACTTTGGAACAGGTTTCTTACTAAAAAGAACCAAATAGTTGACTGTCCGGACGCTGAAGCCTTGGCAGCTTTTAAGCATAGCGTCCGTGACGAATGGCTTGCCAGACACCTCAGCCAAGAAAAGCTGAGAACAATGGCAGCATTAACAAGCCTCATGACCCTCTTTTGCGCGGGTGAGGATAGCTGGCTAGCCAGATGCAGCATCAGCGACCCAGGTATTTCCGAAGTTAGAGATGGAAACGGGAAATCACGGCGCAACAACAATAATAAACGCCGGAATAAAGAAGACAACATGAAGAGCACGGTAGTAAACGCCGGATGCAGAAGCTCTCGGCCAGGTTAGCAAAAGCCGCCCCCTAAAGGCGCCAGAGACGAACTGTCCAGCCTAAACAAAATTCTGGACCAAGTATGTCAGATCCATAGCACCCCTGGCAAACCCGCTAATCATACCCATAGAGAATGTTGGGTCTTCAAGCAGTCTGGCAAGCTCAACGCCGTACACAAGGGGGAGGATACACCAAGCGAAGACGAGGATGAGCCTCTCAAGCAAGACACTGTGGAACAAAAGAAGTTTCCACCAGAAGTCAAAATAGTCAACGTGTTATACATGATCAAGGGGAGAAACAAAGCAGCACTCCCAGAAAAATATGCCCAAGGGCCTATCACCACGGAGTCCTACCACTGGTCGTCTCAACCGATCACTTTCGACCATCGTGATTACTCAGCAAGTATCCGGCGTGCAGGATGGGCTGCCCTGGTATTAGACCCAATAATTGACAGATACCACTTCACACGAGTCCTGATGGACGGTGGCAGCAGTCTAAACCTGATATACAAGGATACAATCCATGAAATGGGGATAGACCCAATAAAAATTTGCCATAGAAACACTACCTTTAAAGGAGTAACGCCAGGCCCAGGGGCTCATTGCACGGGCTCCCTGCTACTAAAGGTTATATTCGGCTTCCCCGGTAACTTCCATAGCGAACATTTAACCTTCCACATTGCTCCGTTCCAAAGTGGCTATCAAGCACTACTTGGACGCGAAGCTTTCGCTCGCTTTAATGCAATACCGCATTACGCTTCCCTCACGCTCAGGATGCCCGATCCACGTGGCACCATTACAGTGAACGGAAATATTGAGCGATATTTGCGCGCCGAAGAGAATGCGACTGCCTTGGCAGCCGCACACTAAAAACGGCCTCACTAACTAAAGCATTTGATAGGTCGTCAAGACCACGGACACGGTTAGACGAGCCCGAGTCAGCTATATGTAATTCATACCAGATTGATGGCCACACCCCTATTACAAATACAAGGGGCTCAACGTGCGCAGACAAGTGGCAATTTTTACTCATCTTTAATTATACATGGTTTCTTTAAAAAACTACCTTTTTGCACGACAACTTTTCACCTAAGTTCCTCTCTTTTATAGATGACCATCGTGCTACACCCGTCCAGGATACGGCACAACGGATACACAGGCGCAGACGTGCAGCAGGGACCTGCTCCAAGGATTCTTTTTAGATTAAGACCCTGCGTAAACCTTTTTTACTGTCTCTTGTTGATATACATCTCTCGGATTCTCAGTACAATTGAGAAGAATGCTGACGTCTTGGCATGTGGCCACGTCAGAATAACGCACGTACCCGGACACAAGGGGCTTCTTACAAAGGGCACTATTTAGGCCCGGTTTATACCATAAAGACCGAATACCTTAGGGAGTGTTCGGCGTCGTGCGTTTGGACTTATATGCATCAGCTCCGAATCATGTCTTTGGTCAAATGTTGGGTTTGCCCGGCTCCTGTGTTTTGGTGCCTTACGTTCCGTTCTATCGGCTAAGGCAGCACCAGGAGAACTACTGCGATTGTGCCCTGGTTCGTTCGGACGAGCACCTCAGTAGAGAAAGCCGAAAACTGACTGTCATGATATAGCGCGAGACTGGTCAACCACTCGATGACCTATCAGAATGTTAGGATTCCTCCGCTTTAACGAAGGGCCATTTCCCGGCCAGGCATATACGCACCCCAAGTTCGGGAGAGTGCGGAGCCACCAGGGGCTATATAGTAGCCCCACCGTCAAACTCCTATGGCTAAGTGAAAGTGTTAAAGCATCATAGTCTGGTTGCCTCGTTCGCTGCGCTATCACCTCCTTAATAGGACCAAGATGTTGGGTTAAGTGTGAACATGCGTTTTTTGCGAGCACCCCCGCATTATATGCGTGGGGGTTGAAGCCGACGACTACAATCTTTCAGGTTATATACATATATACGTAAACGGCCGCACAGGAGGCACCATATTACTTTGCGGCAAAAGTATAAATACAGCCTTACTACATTTCATAAAAACATTGTGTTTACAATGGGAGTACATGTCACTCAAACATAATATTATTCGAGCAATGGGCCTCTATCAAACGAGCACCCTCAAGAACCTCTTCAAAATAGTGCTCGGCAGCTACTCGGCCTATGGCCGAATCTTGCACCGCAACAGTGGTAGCATCCATCTCCGCCCAGTATGCCTTGACACGGGCAAAGGCCATCCGCGAGCCTTCTATGCACACCGACCTCTTCATCGCATTGATGCTCGGTACCGCACCAAGGAACTACTGCACTAAGCTGAAATAGCTGTTCGGCTTCGGCTTCTCCGGCCACAAATGATCTACGATGGACCTCATGGCAACTCCGGACAACCTATTAAGTTCGGCCCATTCGGCTAGCTGATCAGCCATGGGAAGCGGATGCTCTGGAACGTTAAATTGCGACCAGAACAGCTTGTCCACTTCACGATCTGTCTGATCTCGGAAGTATTCGACCGCATCGACAGCGCTTGCAGCCAAGTCCATATATGCGTCTGCCGAACTCCACAGCCGATCCAGAGGGGCATACCGCGGATCTCCGAACTTCCTCTGCAGCAGAAAGGGCTTCCCAGCCACAATATCCCTGGCTTCGCGCAGCTCCTCCTTCTTCGCCCTCATAGCAGAGCGAGTGTCTTTGGTCACCATCGTGGCCTTTTCAAGGCCCGCTGCCTTCACTCGGTTTTCTTCTTCAAGGAACTGGCAACGGTCGGCTGTGCCTTTTAATTCCACGGCCATCTTGGCCACCTTCTCTTTGCTTTCGCAATGCGCATCCTTCTCGGCTCTTAACTCTTCGGCCGCCTTCAAAGAGGCCTCATTACTAGCTCTTGCTTGTTCTTCGGCTCGGGCAAGTTTCGCCCGAAGGGTCTCCACGGTGGCAGCTCCGTCTGCAGTCACAACATATTGAAGATACTGGCATCATGCTGCTCTTATTTTGTGACATTCACCAGAAAACATTACTTACCCCATGACTCGTCAAGCCGCTTGTTAACAAGCTCGATGTCGGCGTCTGCCGCATCCAATTGCCGCTTTAGTTCGGCAAACTCACTAGTCCGGCTAGCCACTGGAGCCTCCACCACCTGCACATAAAGGCAGTCTGGTTATTACCTAGGACTATGATCCTCTGTTTGTCGCCATTCTCGATGACAACCAGAGTGTCAGCGGCTACTATCTACACAGGGCACACCTAACATGTGCAGTACTATCAAAAAGTATGTCATTTCACGTACCTCAAAGCCCATCAGTAGACTCATAAAGGCATCATGTAATCCTCTTTCGGCGGACGGAATTCTTTCCATCACCATACCCATCAACGTACGATGTTCTTCTGAGATGGCCGCTCGCTCCAAAAGCTCCCTCAGAATGTCCAACCGCATACCAGACGGTGCCGGACTCTTTTGTTTGCTCTCTTCGAGAGCCGGATGCTGGGGACTTCGGGTGACTATGGGATTATCTTCTGGCCTCACCAGATCTGGAGAGGCCCTCCGTGACGACACTTCGAGGTCGCCCTCTTCTTGAGCGGGGGAGTCCGGGGGAGGCGTTTCGCTCTCCATCATCTCCGGAAGAAGATCCCCCAAAGACGAGCTCAGCTGAGAAGGGCTAAGATCCGAAGTGCAAGATATATGCTTCGGTTATTTTTCTCAGAGGAAAGGTAGTATACCTTCACTATTAAAGTATTTTTTGATCACTTACAACTCGTGGGAGGGCTGATCCCCGCGCGGACTTTGTGCGGCAAGAGCACCCCCCGAGGCAGGACCCTCTGTTGGAGACCTATTCTCCCGTTTGGAGGTCTCGGTTTATGGATCCTCGGAGGCAGTCCTGTTCCTCCCCCATAGCGAGAGAAGGTCAGAATCTTCTCCTTGGTTATCCTCCCTTATGGAGGCGCTCATTCCCTCGGTTGGAACTGGCAGCGACGGGGGCCCGCTTTCGCCCATATTATCCCCCCCGTCTCTTCCTTCGAGGGCTCCGGGCAAGGTGCAAGCTCGAGCATCTTTTCCAGTACCGGATTTTCCAAACCCTCAGGGAGGGGGGCCGAACACGGAATCATCTTCGCCTTTGTTAGCCAGTCCTGGTCAAAGGGCGATTTCTCAGAAATGACGTCATGGTAAATAAAAGATGGTGTGTTCGGCTAGAGGATTACTTACTTGTTCGGCGGCGCGGTCGCTACTCAGGCCCACGTCATCGGTAGTGTCCGGATACTCTGTTTGAGGTCCGAAGAATGACTTGTACATCTCCTTGTGCGTCAGGCCGAGGAAACTTTGAATAGCGCGCAGTCCTTCTGGGTTGAACTCCCACAAGCGAAGGGGCCGGCGTTTGCAAGGCTGGACTCGACGAACCAGCATGACTTGCATTACCATAACCAAATTAAAATCTCCCTGGAGGAGATCTTGAATACGGCTTTGCAGTATAGGCTCGTCCTTGGCTGAACCCCAGCTCAGCACTCTGCTAATCCATGACATCAGTTGGGGTGGGGGGCCCGAGCGGAAAGCGGGGGGAGCCACCCACTTGGCACTTCTGGGAGCTATGATGTAAAACCACTCCTATTGCCATAATCCGGACACCTCTGGAAAGGAACCTTTTGGCCACGGAGCTCCCGCAATCTTGCTTATTAATGCTCCTCTGCACGCTGCGTGATGCCTCTCGATTGTATTCGGCTTCACATCGAAGGTCTTGAGCCACAAGCCGAAGTGAGGGGTAATGCAGAGGAAGGCCTCACACACGACAATAAATGCCGAGATGTGAAGAAAGGAGTCTGGGGCTAGATCGTGGAAGTCTAGCCCACAGTAAAACATCAAACCCCTTACGAAGGGATCCAGAGCGAGGCCTAGACCTCGGAGGAAGTGGGAGATGAACACGACATTTTTGTTGGGTTCAGGAGTAGGGACGACCTGCCCTTGGGCAGCCAGCTGATGCGAAACTTCGGCGGTCAGATATCTGGCCTCCCTCAACTTCTTGATATCTTCTTCCGTGATGGAGGAGGGCATCCATCAGCCTTGAAGGCTGGATCCGGACATGGTTGAAGATCCGGAGCACCTAACCTGGGCTTTGGGTGTTAAAACTCGAGGCGGGGGAAGGATTCGATTGAGCACGGGAGGGAGAAAAGTGAAAGTCTTGGCCCTTTTATAAAGAGGGTGAATACCAAGCGTCCTCTCCGTGGCCGTTTGGGGCTTGCCTATAATCTAGGAGTCCTAAACACGGTTGGGTTACGCACGCCCGTATTGATGAGAATCCCGTGATAAGGGGACACAATCTTTGCTTTGACGAGATTTGTCAAAAAACTGCCTCGCGTTATGTGAGGGGCTAGTTAAAAGAAACGGTTCGAATAATCACCGGGCCGTGACTTAATGTCATGTTGCCAAAACAAGTCAGCAAATTGGATTTGTGGAAATATTATTCTCTCTACGGTGGTATGTGGAACTTATTTTGCAGGGTCGGACACTATCCTTATATTCAAATTCTTCCGTGATGTATTCGGAGGAGGAACCCGCCTTGCAATGCCGAAGACAATACTGCGCGCCAGACTCATCGTCATTGAAAGCCTGGTTCACGGGCTACTGTGGGAGTCCTGGATTAGGGGGTCTCCGGACAGCCGGACTATCTCCATTGGCCGGACTGTTAGACTATGAAGATACAAGATTGAAGACTTCGTCTCATGTCCGGATGGGACTCTACTTGGCGTGGAAGGCAAGCTAGGCAATACGGATATGTGTATCTCCTCCTTTGTAACCGACCTTGTGTAACCCTAACCTCTCCGGTGTCTATATAAACCGGAGGGTTTTAGTCCGTAGGACAACATACAATCATACCATAGGCTAGCTTCTAGGGTTTAGCCTCTCCGATCTCGTGGAAGATCAACTCTTGTAATACCCATATTATCAAGTATAATCAAATTTCCCTCAACTGGATGACCTAAGGTTTACCAATCCGTGGGAGGCGTAGGATGAAGATGGTCTCTCTCAAGCAACCCTGCAACCAAATAACAAAGAGTCTTTTGTGTCCCCAACACACCCAATACAATGGTAAATTTTATAGGTGCACTAGTTCGGCGAAGAGATGGTGATACAAGTGCAATATAGATGGTAGATATTGGTTTTTGTAATCTGAAAATACAAAAACAGCAAGGTAGCAAGTGGTAAAAGTGAGCGTAAACGGTATTGCAATGCTAGGAAACAAGGCCTAGGGTTCATACTTTCACTAGTGCAAGTTCTCTCAACAATAATAACGTAATTGGATCATATAACTATCCCTCAACATGCAACAGAGTCACTCCAAAGTCACTAATAGCGGAGAACACACGAAGAGATTATTTAGGGTACGAAACTACCTCAAAGTTATCCTTTCTGATCGATCTATTCAAGAGTTCGTACTAGAATAACACCTTAAGACACAAATCAACCAAAACCCTAATGTCACCTAGATACTCCAATATCACCTCAAGTATCCGTGGGTATGGTTATACGATATGCATCACACAATCTCAGATTCATCTATTCAACCAACATAAAGAACTTCAAAGAGTGCCCCAAAGTTTCTACCGGAGAGTTAAGACGAAAATGTGTGCCAACCCCTATGCATAAGTTCACGAGGTCACGGAACTCGCAAGCTGATCACCAAAACATACATCAAGTGGATCACGTGAGTATCCCATTGTCACCACAGATAAGCACATGCAAGACATACATCAAGTGTTCTCAAATCCTTAAAGACTCAATCCGATAAGATAACTTCAAAGAGAAAACTCAATTCATCACAAGGAGATAGAGGGGGAGAAACATCATAAGATCCAACTATAATAGCAAAGCTCGCGATACATCAAGATCGTTCTGAATCAAGAACACGAGAGAGAGAGAGAGATCAAAGACATAGCTACTCGTACATACCCTCAGCCCTAAGGGTGAACTACTCCCTCTTCGTCATGGAGAGCACCGGGATGATGAAGATGGCCACCGGAGAGGGATTCTCTCCCCTCCGGTAGGGTGCCGGAACGGGTCTAAATTGGTTTTCGGTGGCTACGGAGGCTTGCGGTGGAGGAGCTTCCGATCTAGGTTATGTTCTAAAAGTTTGGGTATATATAAGAGGTGTTGGCGTCGGGAACAAGTCAGGGGGGTCTTCGAGGCGGCTATGAGATAGGGGGGCGCGCCCAGGGGGGGCTCCCCCACCCTCGTGATGGCCTCGGGACTCTTCTGGTCCATCTCTGATGCTCCATGGGCCTCTTCTGGTCCAAAAATGATCTCCGTAAATTTTCAGGTCAACTGAACTCCGTTTGGTTTTCCTTTTCTGCGATACTCAAAAACAAGGAAAAAATAGAAACTGACACTAGGCTCTAGGTTAATACGTTAGTCCCAAAAATCATATAAAATAGCATATAAAGCATCTCAGATGGATAATATAATAGCATGGAACAATAAAAAAATTATAGATACGTTGGAGACGTATCAAGCACCCCCAAGCTTAATTCCTGCTCGTCCTCGAGTAGGTAAATGATAAAAATAGAATTTTTGATGTGCAATGCTACTTACCATAATTATCAATGTAATTTTCTTTATTGTGGCATGAATGTTCAGATCCGCGAGATTCAAGACAAAAGTTTAATATTGACATAAAAACAATAATACTTCAAGCATAATAACCAAGCAATTATGTCCTCTCAAAATAACATAGCCAAAGAAAGCTCATCCCTACAAAATCATAGAGTTTGGCCATGCTTAATTTTTGTCACACAAAATGCTCCCATCATGCACAACCCCAATGACAAGCCGAGCAATTGGTTCATACTTTTTAACGCGCTTCAGCCTTTTCAACCCTTACGCAATACATGAGCGCAAGCCATGGATATAGCTGTCACACCCTGATTTTCATGCCACAACACTTAAAATAATAAATCATGATAAAATGTGGTTTGACAAAAACTTTTGAGTGTTTCGGACCTTGCCTTGATTTGGATTTTTGTTTGTTGTTTGCAAGTGCTCTAAAAATCAAATAAATCCTCCAACTCCTATACTTCATCTCCTTGCTCCAAACTCTTGAACCAATGATCATGCCATGTGTATAGGTCATAAAAATAATTTCTTACAAAAATAATTTGGCCAAAAAGTATTTTAAAAAATTAGTTTTCGAAAAACCCCTGAATTAAGATTTGTACTACAAGTACTTAATTCAGGGAAGTAAAAATCTTTCAAAAATATGTTTGACTCCTATTACATATAGGATACCCAGAAACCACAAAAATATAATTTTAAAAGTTATTTTCCTATTTGATTTAAAGGCTTTTTCTTAAGGCCAGAAATGGTCTTTAATAGGTTAAAATTATTTTAAAGCTTTAAAAAAATTTGAGAAAAATTAGGGAGACTCAATGGACATATATTTTCCATATATATGAGTTTCAACATATGGTCATGATCAAAATATTGGACAAAACCTCCCAAAACCATTTCTGCTCATTTCAAGGATTTGAAATATTTCTGCAGGAAATATTTTCATAAAAATCCAAGAAATTACTAACATGTCACATATGACATTTTTGATGATCTTGCCAAGTACCATGTCATGGAGAATAGTATAACCCCATGAAACCCTCTCAAAACCACTTCTGTCCTTTTTCAAGTTTGAAGAACTTTACATTATCAAACTTGTCCAAATGCTCTATACCTTGGTCCACGTGCTATAATGCTCTAATAAATCATCTAGACCAAGTGGCACAAGTTGGAGAACAAGTTAACTTGATCAAAGTGCCCTAAAACCATTCCTGTCCAGAACCAAGTTTGAACAACTTTACATTGGAAACTTTCTTTCCTTGACCCAAACTTTTGTGAGCATGTTCAAATGACCAAATGAGGACACTAAACCAAGTGGTTCATCAAGGGGAAGTGATTTTCTCAACTAGATCTACACAAGTTGATTTCTGCTAATTTCTAGGGTTTACAAAAGTTGCATTGGCAACTTTGCCCAAATAAGCTCCAAATTGGTGGAAAGCCCTAATTTTATGTGTCATTTCACCCTATGGAGTCTCATGCCAAATGGAATCCTTTTCCTTGCCCAAACAAGCAACAAACACCTTCTGCAAAATTTCCAAAACCACCTTTTTGACCACTTCCACTAATCTCCATGACCCTATCTTTTTACCACAGCCCCTCCTAGTTCCCTTCTACCTCCAGTAAAAAGCTCCAACCCTGGTTTACCCCTCCCTTTTCACCATGGCAGCACCTCTTTTCCCTCCCCCTTCTTTCTTATGGACTTGCCTTAACTATTAAGCTTTATGGAGCATATCAGAAACTCCCAGGAGCTAGTGGACAGGCTTGGCCACGCGCAGGAAGCCATTTGCATGCCATGGCATGCAATGG
>NC_053026.1:594070069-594082175 GCF_003073215.2 Triticum urartu
CTGGGCCGGCCCAGTGGCGTCCTGCTGCTAAACCTCGCCATGTGCGCCTCTTAAGGGTAAAGCCCTTGTCCGTTTCTTTCTTTTTCCTTTTCCAGATATCTTGTAAAATCCACAAATTATTCAAATTAACTCCAAATTTGATGATTCAAATTTCTAGTTGTTTCTAAAATCATTCCCTACCATAGGGTGCTATTGTCACATTTTTACAGAAGCTTTTCCTTCACAAATATCTATCAAATCCTATTTTTCCTATTTCTGTGATGTACTTTAGAAAATCACAGAGAGCTCAAATTTGATCCAAATGCCATGATTCAAATTCCTAGATGTTTCTAAGTTCATAACTTAGTTTATGAACATTTTTATTAATACTTTCTGCACCACATAAAATAATGAGCCATTTCTTCATATTTGTCAACTTTGCAAATTCATAGGAAATTCATTTGAACTCCAAATCCAGTGAAACCAACTCCTAGATGCTTCTAAAATCATTTTTTGTTAAATGGGTGCCTTTGCTCATTTTTCATAAATATGTTTTTGTACACTTCTTGCAAATCCATAAACCCCTTGATTCAATCATATCAAAATGTTTAGAAATATCCACTGACCCAATTCCAATGAAACCACTATGGTTAATTTTCCTATAACCAGAGATGTCCTAGAAAAGTCAAATCAATATTTTTGGAGCACTTTTATTTCTACCTTGTTGTGTTGCTTATTATGGTTGCTTTCAACGATAGTTGACGAAGTAGACGAAATGCTCGGAGTTGGACCAGAGATATTTGAAGACCTCAAAGACTTTGTTAAAACAGGCAAGCAGCCCTTTGACCATGATGAACCATTTTACATCATGATGGCATTTTCGTTGCTTCACTGAGTGCATGATATACCCTGAATGGCAACCTTGCTAGGCTTGCCTCCGTTGCATACTCCATTGATACTTGCATTTTTCATGACTCTACCATTGCTTAGAGTTGTGTTGGTGGGTTGTAGAAATATGCTATAGTAAATGGCTACGCAAAGTCGGTCAGGGTTATGCATGAAAAGAAACAAGTGTGGTTTGACATACTTGCAAATAACCCAATGGGTGCCACTAATGCCCCTGGGAGATGATGATGAACTAGGTCACTACTTGGTGGAGAGGTGGTGTTCCGAGTCTCGATAAAAGTGTTGTTTACAGAGACAGATTAGATTTAAGATTTGTCGACTGTCCCAACCTTACATGCGCAACCACTCTACCCTTGTATGGGATAGGGCATTATTGATTACCTAGGCCGATACTAGCTTGGAGCCCGCATTACTAGTGACAGGGGAGAGTTGGTGCTCTCTCTCGGGACAGGGTCGTGCCACGTAGGGCGGCCAAGAACATTTTTATGGGGCACCGGACACACCGTTGGTACCCCGTGCCAGTGGTATGTGATGAATATGGGAGCAAGGCTCCACAATTTTAAGTTGTGAAAGGTTGGGCACGGGGGTTACTACCAATCGAGTGGACTCCATGTTAGTGTCGTCTAGGGAAAGATAGTGATCGGGTGCTTACCCCGGGTACTTGAAGTACCACGGGTCGTGGATGACACGGAAGTTCCCCGGATCTTGTGGGTAAAGTGTGCAACCTCTGCAGAGTGTAAAACTATTCGAATAGCCGTGTCCATGGTCAAGGACAGTTGGGTGCTGCTGCTTAGACTACGTCCATATGTTTCTGACAAACAACACGGTTTGGTAAATCTGTTGACGTGATTCGTGAGGAAGTCACGATGAGCTTGAGTATGAGTTGTTCACAACTCTATCCCGATGTTGATGTCTAACCTCCTGATACTTGTTGCAGACGCATTCATATCCTTGATAAATGTTGATCATACTTGCATGAGAAAAACTAGCTTTCCGCAAAAATGCCAAATTAGCAGTAGTGCCTTGCATAATTATTCTGTTATCACCCTTGGGTTGCTTGCGAGTACATTCAAAGTACTCATTGGCTTGCCACTGGTTATTTTATTGGCCAGGCATGAAAGAACATAATATGAAGAACAGTACCTCGGTGACGAACATGCGAGCTAGGACGCTTCCCAGTCAGAATGCCTGTAGGGTTAAGGCAGATGGCACGGGTCCAAGTTATCGACGAAGATTTCCGCTGCGATGTTATACTCAAGACTTGACCATAATGGTCCTACTTGTGTAATACGGTATGTATGGATGTAAGACTCTTGTTATTCAGCTTCTGTGTGTTCAGTGAGCATTAATCTCTTGGATCACTGTACACGTGCATTCGGTGATCACGACTTATGAGTCGGGGTCCCCACAATAGCACTATAGGTGGAATAGCATATGATGATGGGGGTTATGTTAGAGGACAAAAAAGGAGAAAGTCTCACATTGGCGCGGCTAATCAACGGGCTATTGAGATGCCCATCAATTGATGTCAATGCGAGGAGTAGGGATTGTCATGCAATGGATGCACTAGAGCTATAAGTGTATGAAAGCTCATCTAAAGAAACTAAGTGGGTGTGCATCCAACTTGCTTGCTCACGAAGACCTAGGGCATTTTTAGGAATCCCATCATTGGAATATACAAGCCAAGTTCTATAATGAAAAATTCCCACTAGTATATGAAAGTGACACAATAAGAAACTCTCTACCATGAAGATCATGGTGCTATTTTGAAGCACAAGTGTGGAAAAATGATAGTAACACTGTCCCTTCTCTCTTTTTCTCTCTCTTTTTTTGTTTGGGCTTCTTTGGCCTCTTTTTTTCATAGTCTCCATCCTTCTTTCCTCACATGGGACAATGCTCTAATAATGATGATCATCACACTTTTATTTACTCATAACTCAATGTTACAACTCGATACTAGAACAAAAATATGACTCTATGTGAATGCCTCCGGCGATGTACTGGTATATGCGATGAATCAAGAGCGACATGTATGAAGGAATTCTGGAAGTGCCTTTGCCACAAATACGATGTCAACTACATGATTGTGGGAGTCCTGGATTAGGGGGTCTCTGGACAGCCGGACTATCTCCATTGGCCGGACTGTTAGACTATGAAGATACAAGATTGAAGACTTCGTCTCGTGTCCGGATGGGACTCTACTTGGCGTGGAAGGCAAACTAGGCAATACGGATATGTGTATCTCCTCCTTTGTAACCGACCTTGTGTAACCCTAACCTCTCCGGTGTCTATATAAACCGAAGGCTTTTAGTCCATAGGACAACATACAATCATACCATAGGCTAGCTTCTAGGGTTTAGCCTCTCTGATCTTGTGGTAGATCTACTCTTGTACTACCCATATCATCAATATTAATCAAGCAGGACGTAGGGTTTTACCTCCATCAAGAGGGCCCGAACCTGGGTAAAACATTGTGTCCCCTTCCTCCTGTTACCATCTGCCTTAGACGCACAGTTCGGGACCCCCTACCCAAGATCCGCCGGTTTTGACACCGACATTGGTGCTTTCATTGAGTTCCTCTGTGTCGTCACCGTTAGGATTGATGGCTCCTACTATCATCGATAGCGATGCAGTCCAGTGTGAGACTTTTCTCCCCGGACAGATCTTCGTGTTCGGCGTCTTTGCACTGTTGGCCAATTCGCTTGGCCATCTGGAGCAGATTGGAAGTTATGCCCCTGGCCACCAGGTCAGGTTTGGAAGCTTAAACTACACGGCCGATATCCGTGAATCCTTGATCTTCGACGGATTTGAGCCTCTGCCTTGTGCGTCACGCGGTCACGATAAGTACGATCTAGCTCTACCATCGGACAGTGTTCAGGAGATCTCACAGGCAGCCGCTCCGACCCTCAATTCGGAGCCAGTTGCACCGTCCATGGACGGGTGGATGGACCCCGCCACGGAGGCCTTACCCTCAGCGGCGATCGAGCCAAACATCGACCTTACCTTGCACGAGAGCCGTGTTGTTAAACTGCCGGATCCTTCTCCGGCCACGGACTCCGAACTGCCTGCGCCCGTTCCTATCGAATCCGATTGGGCGCCGATCACGGAGTTTACCTGCGCGGATATTTTTCAGCACTCGCCCTTTGGAGACATACTGAACTCATTAAGGTCTCTCTCCTTGTCAGGAGAATCCTGGCCGAACTATGTCCGGCAGGACCGGGATGCGGACGACGAAGAAATTCGCGGCCCACCCACCACCCACTTAGTAGCCACTGTCGATGACTTAACCGACATGCTCGACTTCGACTCCGAAGACATCGACGGTATGGACGATGATGCGGGAGACGAAGAGGAACCACTGCCCACAGGGCACTAGACAGCCACTTCACCACATGACGTATACATGGTGGACACACCAAAGGAAAACAACGACGAGGAACGGAAGGACGCAATGAAGGGTTGTTCCCTCGAGAAGCAGTCAAAAGGGCGGTGTAAGCGCCGCCCCAAATCCCGCCTCAGTAGAAATAACGATCACACAGACCCAGCATTAGAGCAGGGGGAACCATTGCCGGACCACGGCAACACGGAGAATCAAGCCGAACAACCCAACTCTGTAAAAGATCATAGTCCAGATGACGTCACACCGGACAGACACCCGGAGCAACAGAATGCCCATCAAAGGCTCGTTACCACCGCGAAGAGTCTAAAAAAGCAGAAGCAAAGGCTCAAGGCTGCGCAAAACACACTCCAAATCAGATGGAACAAAATACTCAACACAACAGCCAAGTACAGGGTAATCGCCCTACCAAGAGCTACCCGAAGCAGAAGTTGCTACCTGAATTCGATGAGGAGGCCCTAGACCCCCCACAACCAAAAATCAAAACAGCCATCTGGCCGGATAGGCGACCTCACGACCAACATAGAGCGGAAAACAACGCCGCACATAAGCCAATACGCGATCCACGCGAGGACTCGCATCAAAAGGACGGCACAACCAGATCCATCTATGGACCACGTAAGTACGCTCCAGCATACAACGCAGCACAACAAACATCCGAAGAACGCGGTACACCCGGATACAGGGATGCCGCACACCCCCTATGTTTCACCGATGAGGTGCTGGATCATGAATTTCCAGAGGGATTCAAACCCATAAATATAGAGGCATACGACAGAACAACGGACCCTGGTGTCTGGATTGAGGATTATACCCTCCATATCCATATGGCTCAAGGAAATGACCCCCACGCCATTAAGTATTTACCCCTCAAACTCAAAGGGCCAGCTCAGCACTAGCTTAAGAGCATCCCCAAAAGTTCCATTGGAAGCTGGGAGGATCTCGAAGATGCTTTTCGGGCAAATTTTCAGGGGACTTACGCCCGACCTCCGGAGGCGGACGATTGAGTCATATAACTCAACAGCCCAGAGAGTCCGCCCGAAAACTTTGGAACAGGTTTCTTACTAAAAAGAACCAAATAGTCGACTGTCCGGACGCCGAAGCCTTGGCAGCTTTTAAGCATAGCGTCCGTGACGAATGGCTTGCCAGACACCTCAGCCAAGAAAAGCCGAGAACAATGGCAGCATTAACAAGCCTCATGACCCGCTTTTGCGTGGGTGAGGATAGCTGGCCAGCCAGATGCAGCATCAGCAACCCAAGTACATCCGTAGTTAGAGATGGAAACGGGAAATCACGATGCAACAACAATAACAAACGCCGGAATAAAGAAGACAGCACGAAGGGCACGACATTAAACGCCGGATTTCGAAGCTCTCGGCCAGGTCAGCAAAAGCCGCCCCCTAAAGGCGCCAGAGACGAACTGTCCAGCCTAAACAAAATTCTGGACCAAGTATGTCAGATCCATAGCACCCCTGGCAAACCCGCTAATCATACCCACAGAGAATGTTGGGTCTTCAAGCAGTCCGGCAAGCTCAACGCCGTACACAAGGGGGAGGATACACCAAGCGAAGACGAGGATGAGCTTCTCAAGCAAGACACTGGGGAACAAAAGAAGTTTCCACCAGGAGTCAAAACAGTCAACGTGTTATACGTGATCAAGGGGAGAAACAAAGCGGCACTCCCAGAAAAATATGCCCAAGGGCCTATCACCGCGGAGTCCTACCACTGGTCGTCTCAACCGATCACTTTCGACCATCGTGATTACTCAGCAAGTATCCGGCGTGCAGGATGGGCTGCCCTGGTATTAGAACCAATAATTGACAGATACCACTTCACACGAGTCCTGATGGACGGTGGCAGCAGTCTAAACCTGATATACCAGGATACAATCCGCGAAATTGGTATAGACCCAACAAAAATTTGCCATAGCAACACTACCTTTAAAGGAGTAATGCCAGGCCCAGGGGCTCACTGCACGGGCTCCCTGCTACTAAAGGTTATATTTGGCTTCCCCGATAACTTCCGTAGCAAACATTTAACCTTCCACATTGCTCCATTCCAAAGTGGCTATCAAGCACTACTTGGACGCGAAGCTTTCGCTCGCTTTAATGCAATACCGCATTACGCTTCCCTCACACTCAGGATGCCCAGTCCACGTGGCATCATTACAGTGAATGGAAATATTGAGCGATATTTGCGCGCCGAAGAGAGTGCGACTGCCTTGGCAGCCGCGCACTAAAAACGGCCTCACTAACTAAAGCATTTGATAGGTCGTCAAGACCACGGACACGGTTAGACGAGTCCGGCTCAGCTATATGTAATTCATACAGGATTGATGGCCACACCCCTATTACAAATACAAGGGGCTCAACGCGCGCAGACAAGTGGCAATTTTTACTCATCTTTAATTATACATGGTTTCTTTAAAAACTACCTTTTTGCACGACAACTTTTCACCTAAGTTCCTCTCTTTTACAGATGACCATCGTGCTACACCCGTCCAGGATACGGCACAACGGAGACACAGGCGCAGACGTGCAGCAGGGACCCACTCCAAGGATTATTTTTAGATTAAGACCCTGCGTAAACCTTTTTTACTGTCTCTTGTTGATATACATCCCTCGGATTCTCAGTACAATTGAGAAGGATGCTGACGTCTTGGCATGTGGCCACGTCAGAATAACGCACGTACCCGGACACAAGGGGCTTCTTACAAAGGGCACTATTTAGGCCCGGTTTATACCATAAAGACCGAATACCTTAGGGAGTGTTCGGCGTCGCGAGTTTGGACTTATATGCATCAGCTCCGAATCATGTCTTTGGTCAAATGTTGGGTTTGCCCGGCTCCTCTGTTTTGGTGCCTTACGTTCCATTCTATCGGCTAAGGCAGCACCAGGAGAACTACTGCGATTGTGCCCTGGTTCGTCCGGACGAGCACCTCAGTAGAGAAAGCCGAAAACTGACTGTCATGATATAGCGCGAGACTGGTCAACCACTCGATGACCTATCGGAATGTTAGAATTCCTCCGCTTTAACGAAGGGCCGTTTCTCGGCCAGGCATATACACACCCCGAGTTAGGGAGAGTGCGGAGCCACCAGGGGCTATATAGTAGCCCCACCATCAAACTCCTATGGCTAAGTGAAAGTGTTAAAGCATCATAGTCCGGTTGCCTCGTTCGCTGCGCTATCACCTCCTTAATAGGACCAATTCGTTGGGTTAAGTATGAACACGCGTTTTTTGCGAGCACCCCCACATTATATGTGTGGGGGTTGAAGCCGACGACTGCAATCTTTCAGGTTATATACATATATACGTAAACGGCCGCACAGGAGGCACCATATTACTTTGAGGCAAAAGTATAAATACAACCTTACTACATTTCATAAAAACATTGTGTTTACAATGGGAGTACATGTCACTCAAACATAATATTATTCGAGCAATGGGCCTCTATCAAACGAGCACCCTCAAGAACCTCTTCAAAATAGTGCTCGTCAGCTATTCGGCCTATGGCCGAATCTTGCGCCGCAACAGTGGTAGCATCCATCTCCGCCCAGTATGCCTTGACATGGGCAAAGGCCATCCGCGAGCCTTCTATGCACACCGACCTCTTCATCGCATTGATGCGCGGTACCGCACCAAGGAACTATGCACTAAGCTGAAATAGCTGTTCGGCTTCGGCTTCTCCGGCCACAAATGATCTACGACGGACCTCATGGCAAGTCCGGACAACCTATTAAGTTCGGCCCATTCGGCTAGCTGATCAGCCAAGGGAAGCGGACGCTCTGGAACGTTAAATTGCGACCAGAACAGCTTGTCCACTTCACGATCTATCTGATCTCGGAAGTATTCGACCGCATCGACAGCGCTTGCAGCCAAGTCCATATATGCGTCTGCCGAACTCCACAGCTGATCTAGAGGGGCATACCGCGGATTTCCGAACTTCCTCTGTAGCAGAAAGGGCTTCCCAGCCACAATATCCCTGGCTTCGCGCAGCTCCTCCTTCTTCACCCTCATAGAAGAGCGAGTGTCTTTGGTCACCATCGTGGCCTTTTCAAGGCCCGCTGCCTTCACTCGGTTTTCTTCTTCAAGGAACCGGCAACGGTCGGCAGTGCCTTTTAATTCCACGGCCATCTTGGCCACCTTCTCTTTGCTTTCGCAATGAGCAACCTTCTCGGCTCTTAACTCTTCGGCCACCTTCAAAGAAGCCGCATTACTAGCTCTTGCTTGTTCTTCGGCTCGGGCAAGTTTCGCCCGAAGGGTCTCCACGGTGGCAGCTCCATCTGCAGTCACAACATATTGAAGATACTGGCATCATGCTGCTCTTATTTTGTGACATTCACCAGAAAACATTACTTACCCCATGACTCGTCAAGCCGCTTGTTAACAAGCTCGATGTCGGCGTCTGCCGCATCCAATTGCCGCTTTAGTTCGGCAAACTCACTAGTCCGGCTAGCCACTGGAGCCTCCACCACCTGCACATAAAGGCAGTCTGGTTATTACCTAGGACTATGATCCTCTGTTTGTCGCCATTCTCGATGACAACCAGAGTGTCAGCGGCTACTATCTACACAGGGCACACCTAACATGTGCAGTACTATCAAAAAGTATGTCATTTCACGTACCTCAAAGCCCATCAGTAGACTCATAAAGGCATCATGTAATCCTCTTTCGGCGGACGGAATTCTTTCCATCACCATACCCATCAACGTACGATGTTCTTCTGAGATGGCCGCTCGCTCCAAAAGCTCCCTCAGAATGTCCAACCGCATACCAGACGGTGCCGGACTCTTTTGTTTGCTCTCTTCGAGAGCCGGATGCTGGGGACTTCGGGTGACTATGGGATTATCTTCTGGCCTCACCAGATCTGGAGAGGCCCTCCGTGACGACACTTCGAGGTCGCCCTCTTCTTGAGCGGGGGAGTCCGGGGGAGGCGTTTCGCTCTCCATCATCTCCGGAAGAAGATCCCCCAAAGACGAGCTCAGCTGAGAAGGGCTAAGATCCGAAGTGCAAGATATATGCTTCGGTTATTTTTCTCAGAGGAAAGGTAGTATACCTTCACTATTAAAGTATTTTTTGATCACTTACAACTCGTGGGAGGGCTGATCCCCGCGCGGACTTTGTGCGGCAAGAGCACCCCCCGAGGCAGGACCCTCTGTTGGAGACCTATTCTCCCGTTTGGAGGTCTCGGTTTATGGATCCTCGGAGGCAGTCCTGTTCCTCCCCCATAGCGAGAGAAGGTCAGAATCTTCTCCTTGGTTATCCTCCCTTATGGAGGCGCTCATTCCCTCGGTTGGAACTGGCAGCGACGGGGGCCCGCTTTCGCCCATATTATCCCCCCCGTCTCTTCCTTCGAGGGCTCCGGGCAAGGTGCAAGCTCGAGCATCTTTTCCAGTACCGGATTTTCCAAACCCTCAGGGAGGGGGGCCGAACACGGAATCATCTTCGCCTTTGTTAGCCAGTCCTGGTCAAAGGGCGATTTCTCAGAAATGACGTCATGGTAAATAAAAGATGGTGTGTTCGGCTAGAGGATTACTTACTTGTTCGGCGGCGCGGTCGCTACTCAGGCCCACGTCATCGGTAGTGTCCGGATACTCTGTTTGAGGTCCGAAGAATGACTTGTACATCTCCTTGTGCGTCAGGCCGAGGAAACTTTGAATAGCGCGCAGTCCTTCTGGGTTGAACTCCCACAAGCGAAGGGGCCGGCGTTTGCAAGGCTGGACTCGACGAACCAGCATGACTTGCATTACCATAACCAAATTAAAATCTCCCTGGAGGAGATCTTGAATACGGCTTTGCAGTATAGGCTCGTCCTTGGCTGAACCCCAGCTCAGCACTCTGCTAATCCATGACATCAGTTGGGGTGGGGGGCCCGAGCGGAAAGCGGGGGGAGCCACCCACTTGGCACTTCTGGGAGCTATGATGTAAAACCACTCCTATTGCCATAATCCGGACACCTCTGGAAAGGAACCTTTTGGCCACGGAGCTCCCGCAATCTTGCTTATTAATGCTCCTCTGCACGCTGCGTGATGCCTCTCGATTGTATTCGGCTTCACATCGAAGGTCTTGAGCCACAAGCCGAAGTGAGGGGTAATGCAGAGGAAGGCCTCACACACGACAATAAATGCCGAGATGTGAAGAAAGGAGTCTGGGGCTAGATCGTGGAAGTCTAGCCCACAGTAAAACATCAAACCCCTTACGAAGGGATCCAGAGCGAGGCCTAGACCTCGGAGGAAGTGGGAGATGAACACGACATTTTTGTTGGGTTCAGGAGTAGGGACGACCTGCCCTTGGGCAGCCAGCTGATGCGAAACTTCGGCGGTCAGATATCTGGCCTCCCTCAACTTCTTGATATCTTCTTCCGTGATGGAGGAGGGCATCCATCAGCCTTGAAGGCTGGATCCGGACATGGTTGAAGATCCGGAGCACCTAACCTGGGCTTTGGGTGTTAAAACTCGAGGCGGGGGAAGGATTCGATTGAGCACGGGAGGGAGAAAAGTGAAAGTCTTGGCCCTTTTATAAAGAGGGTGAATACCAAGCGTCCTCTCCGTGGCCGTTTGGGGCTTGCCTATAATCTAGGAGTCCTAAACACGGTTGGGTTACGCACGCCCGTATTGATGAGAATCCCGTGATAAGGGGACACAATCTTTGCTTTGACGAGATTTGTCAAAAAACTGCCTCGCGTTATGTGAGGGGCTAGTTAAAAGAAACGGTTCGAATAATCACCGGGCCGTGACTTAATGTCATGTTGCCAAAACAAGTCAGCAAATTGGATTTGTGGAAATATTATTCTCTCTACGGTGGTATGTGGAACTTATTTTGCAGGGTCGGACACTATCCTTATATTCAAATTCTTCCGTGATGTATTCGGAGGAGGAACCCGCCTTGCAATGCCGAAGACAATACTGCGCGCCAGACTCATCGTCATTGAAAGCCTGGTTCACGGGCTACTGTGGGAGTCCTGGATTAGGGGGTCTCCGGACAGCCGGACTATCTCCATTGGCCGGACTGTTAGACTATGAAGATACAAGATTGAAGACTTCGTCTCATGTCCGGATGGGACTCTACTTGGCGTGGAAGGCAAGCTAGGCAATACGGATATGTGTATCTCCTCCTTTGTAACCGACCTTGTGTAACCCTAACCTCTCCGGTGTCTATATAAACCGGAGGGTTTTAGTCCGTAGGACAACATACAATCATACCATAGGCTAGCTTCTAGGGTTTAGCCTCTCCGATCTCGTGGAAGATCAACTCTTGTAATACCCATATTATCAAGTATAATCAAATTTCCCTCAACTGGATGACCTAAGGTTTACCAATCCGTGGGAGGCGTAGGATGAAGATGGTCTCTCTCAAGCAACCCTGCAACCAAATAACAAAGAGTCTTTTGTGTCCCCAACACACCCAATACAATGGTAAATTTTATAGGTGCACTAGTTCGGCGAAGAGATGGTGATACAAGTGCAATATAGATGGTAGATATTGGTTTTTGTAATCTGAAAATACAAAAACAGCAAGGTAGCAAGTGGTAAAAGTGAGCGTAAACGGTATTGCAATGCTAGGAAACAAGGCCTAGGGTTCATACTTTCACTAGTGCAAGTTCTCTCAACAATAATAACGTAATTGGATCATATAACTATCCCTCAACATGCAACAGAGTCACTCCAAAGTCACTAATAGCGGAGAACACACGAAGAGATTATTTAGGGTACGAAACTACCTCAAAGTTATCCTTTCTGATCGATCTATTCAAGAGTTCGTACTAGAATAACACCTTAAGACACAAATCAACCAAAACCCTAATGTCACCTAGATACTCCAAT
>NC_053026.1:594083175-594095995 GCF_003073215.2 Triticum urartu
AAATCATTGGGTATATTATTCAAATAGCCAACATGGCTGGATTTTTATTATGGTTATCAATAACCAGTAGTATGATTGAAGTTTTCAAAGTCGCTTTAGCGCAATGTCTATTATTTTATCAAAGGATGTGATTTATTCTACAATGGAAAGAATAGTCCCGAGTTGCTGCAGGCTTACAACCCGGCACTTGGGGGCTACATTATTCAAATCAAGATTACATGCAAGTCTCATGTCACTGCAAGCATGCATCATGACACTTGGGGGCTAATGCAAAGTCATTTTTTACTAGTCTTATTGAAGACCCGACTCATCATATTATAATGAGCCGGCCCTTGGGGGCTACACATCACTGCTAAAATCTACATAATTATATTTACAAAGTTCCTGCTCATTATTGCGTAATGACCCGGCCCTTGGGGGTTACACTGATTGAAGTTTTTATAAGCAATTACAAGTCCCAGGTTGCTGCAAGCATGACAACCCGGCACTTGGGGGCTACATATATGGAGTATTCAGTTTATATGATGAACAAACCGGATTTCTTCAAGGTTGAAACACTTATTGGAGCAAGTCTTAAGTTATCACTATGTTCTCCTCTTAAGACTTGGGGGCTACAGGTATTATGCATATAAAGGAGGAACATCTTCATTTTATTAGTTTTGAGCAAATCAGAAAGATCAATTACATGACCCGGTGTCGACAACAATTATGACCCGGTGCCATCAATATTTATAAACCGACCAGTTTGGTAATATTAAACCGGCAAGTTTTACATCTTCAAACCGGCTGAATATCAGATAAGTATTTCAAGACCCATATTTCTTAAACCGACGCTTTGGAAGCCGACTCAAGTGGATTATTCTTCACAATGTTTCTATATGAAAAACCAATGTCAACAAATTGAGTATGAAGCTGGTTTGTTAACCTAGATTTTCTAGAAGAAGGAAATGACAAGGACTTAAGGATCATCAGGTACCGGTTTACAAGAATTCTTAACCCGGAGCATAACCTATCAAATTTGTTCTTGTGTTTATTTTGCAACATAAGTTTACCATGGATAAATCCAAGCTAAACTTGGGGGCTAATGTCGGGGATATACCCCGCGGCGTAAACCGGCCGGAAGTATAACCCGGCCGGACTAGGCGTTTCATTGGTAAACCGCCAGAGGATTGGCGATTTACGTGTCTGGCGGTTCACTGGTATGATGATTCATGAGCCTGAAGACTCATTGGTGACCCGGCTGGACTTAGCGGTTTACTTGAGACCCGGTTTACACTTGGCGATTCACTGGCGACCTGCCCTCACCTGGCGGTTTACAAGCAACCCGCCAGAACGTTATGACACACTTGTGACCCGGCGGACGGGTCAGATGAATGACAAGGCCCAAGGCCCAGAAGGCCGGTTTATGTCAATGGTGGGCCGGTTTAAGAGGAAAGGCATGAGGAACATTTATCTTACAAGGAGTTAAGACCTGGACTTGTATCTGGTTTGTATTAGAGATAGACTAGTCCTAATCCTAATAGGACTCTACATGTAACCCGCCCCTCCAACATATATAAGGAGGGGCAGGGCTCCCCAAAAGGAAAAAGATTCACAAGTTCTGCAAGTTGGATAAGTTAGGTTTAGACAATAGCTCTCGAGATAGAGCACTCTTGTAACCGTGATCATGATCATCAATATCAATGAAGCAGGATGTAGGCTTTTACCTCCACCGTGAGGGGCCAAACCTGGGTAAAACATCGCGTCTCTCGTCCCGCTCAACCCCTCTCAAGCTACCACATAGATGCGTTGGCCTCGCGACTAAGTCCTGACACTAAGGACATCTGCCATGACAATTCCACGACAGAAGGGCTAAATGATGAGATGAGCATGCAGTTGATGGTAGCAACCTTCAACAACTACCAGGAGTTAGTAGATAAGGCTCTTATGATTGAAGGGAAGTAGCAGCAGATTGGGAGCCGTAAGAGGAAGTACGGACAAGGGAAGTATAACTCAGGAGCTCAGCAGAAGCCTCACCTAACCCCGAACTCGGGAGGACTTGTTCATAACCATGGAGGTCACAACCACACTGGAGGAGGATCGCATAATCACAATGGTGCTAAGAATGGAAATGGGAACGGAGCTAACAATAATCAGAACCGCTCCAACCCAGCCACACCCGCCAAAAGAGACCTAAGTCAAGTTACTTGCTTTAAGTGCGGGAAGACAGGGCACTATGTGTAACATCCCAAATTTTCAATTTGGAATGTTATACACTAGATCATCATTGCATATCATATTTTATTGCATTTTGGTTGATCCTAGAAATTCTACGCAACTCAAGGACCCTCGGAGAGAGTTGGGGATTTCGTTATTTTCATATTTGAGTTCTCTCAAATTTTGAAAATAGGATCATTTGATTTTATTTATTTTATCTTCAATTACTAAAATATGAGAAAGGGAATAAAATGACTTTCCCAAAATAAAGAAATATTAAGGATTTAATAAAAAATCAAATAAGATTTTATTTGAGTTTTATTTGCTATTTTATTTGAATTTAGGAAAAATGTGTGTTTTTCGAAATTTCATTTAGGCCCCAAATAAATGTTCATCGTGTGCGGCTTGATTTTAGAAGCCGGGGAACATTTATTTCAGGATTTTTGAAGTCCGTTTAGTATTCCTTTTGTTTTTTTCTGAGCGTAACTATTTAAAAAAACGCAAACCGACCTATCAGGCCGTGTCCGACCCGGACACCTGGCCCGGCCGGCCTTATAAGCCGGGGAAGCCCAGCTGAGCCACCCCCAAACCCTAGCGTGCCGCCGCCGCCCGCGCCGCCGCCGCACCGCCCGCCGGAGCCGCGCCGCCGCCGCCCCTCGCCGCTCGCCGGAGCCGCCGCCCGCCGCCCCGCCCGCCGGAGGTTGACCCCGGCCCGCCACCGGTTTTTCTCGAAAAACCATTCGGTTTTCCGTCGGTTTTCCATTCGGTTTTTTAGATTCGTTTTTTTATAGATCGGTTTTTCCGGTTTATTTAATTAGCGAGCGTTCGCTCGTTCGTTCGTTTTAACGAACGAGTTCGTCGTTTAGATCCAGATAACGAACGTTCGTTCGTTAATCTGTTTGTCGTTTTTCTTTTTCTCGGATTAAATCCGCAATTTTCCTGATCGCGATTCCCGATTCGATTTTCGTTCTAGTATAACTTTTCACTCGTTTATCGGAATCAGACGATTCAAGCGCCTGGAGTTTCGTCTCGAAACCCTCTTTCCGTTTAACCAACTCAAACAAGTTTTTACCTTTGCAAAAATTGCTCTAGATCTAGAATAGTAAACGAAGCATGTTTCTTTTGCCATTTGTCTTTCGTGGTTTCGTTCGATTTGGTTCTTTTTGCTAACCGGAGTTCTTAAGTTGAACTTATCTGGTTAGATCTCTTATTCGAGTTTTACCTGTGCATTAGTCGAGTACTTATTGTATGCTTGTTTGTTTGCGATAGAGTACCCGGAGTGCGCCGCTTGCTACTTCGAATCGCTAAGTTTCCTGGATCGTCAGCAAGGCAAGTAACACTTTGATCATACTTCCTACTACCCAGTTTTTATTGCATTAGATCAATCCTCACACATTGCAAGATTAGGATCTAATTAAATTGTGGGTTTGGGAAGTAGTTGAGGTAGTACCTATTACCTGTTCATTATCAAACCTTTGGGAGTTACTTCTACGTTTGCTTATCATGCCATGCTATGCTAGTAGACGTGGATTGGGCAAGTGAAATCCATGATAGATGTGAGATTGTTAAATTAATGGTTTATCTAAGGTGGCAACTTAAATACACATCAGGGTGGATTAAGACACCTGGGTATTCCAGCGATTGCCTGTTTTTCTTTATGGACCGCCACCCAGGCCCAAAGGGATCATGAGATTATTCATGCTAGAAATTTCCGTGTGCAGTCACAAGCTACTATGGGCTCTAGCATAGTTGACTAAGTTGTGCGAACTCTTATAGTGGTAGACTAGCAGATGTAGGGGAAAGTAGGTGTAACGGTCTACCCAATCGTAAGGTGCTAGCGCTTCTGAAAGACTATGTCTCGGTCATCCGTTTCTCAAAAACTGTGTACTGTGAGAATCCCAACGGAGGAGATCGAGTCTTGTGGGGAAAAGTACGCAAACCTCTGCAGAGTGTATAAACTAATCATGGTTAGCCATGTCCCCGGTTATGGACATCTTGAGTATCTAGTACTTGGATTATCATGTGAATCTCATCATATTACTCTAATTAATTTTGTTGGGTTTTTAATGATGATGCTTAATTGGGATTGAGAATGCTGTCAACCATTCTCAATGTTTAACAACTACCATGATAGTTAAATAAAATTTATTCCTGTGCAGTAGGGAAAAATTGGCGTTACGCAAAACTGTAACCATAGAGCTTTCCACCAGCCAAATATGCATGTAGTATAGTCTTATTCATTCATTGCTCTCTATGTGTTACATTGCGAGCATATTCCATGTGCTGACCCGTTTCGGGCTGCAACATTCATGTTGCAGACTTTTCAGATGACGAGTAAGGTGCTTTTAGGTCGTGGTTCTATACTCAGTGATGCCGTTGGAGTTGATGGACTCACTTATCTTCCAAGCCTTCCGCTGTTATCGTTATTAAATGGCCTTAAGCCATATTTATTGTAATAAGTTCTCTTTTGAGACACTCGATGTATTAAGTGTGTGATTGCTACTCTGTTATAAATCCTTCAAGTACTGTGTGGTGTCAGCATTACTGATCCAGGGATGACACTGGAGCACAGAGATTGGACCGTTTGAGGTCTGGTCGCTACACTATGCTAATGATTGTCCCGAAGGAAGGAATGGAAACGGAAATGGGAGCGCTGGGAAGAAGCCTAATCCATTCAACAAAGGACAAGTTAACCACGTTAATCTGGAGGAGGTTGAAGAGCAGCCGAACGCGGTAATAGGTAAGTTTTTGGTTAAGTCATTTACCGCTCTTGTTCTTTTTGATACTGGTGCATCGCATTCATACATATCAAGGGGATTCGTGGAAAAGTTTAAACTACCAACCCAAACCCTTAGGACCCCTCTCCTAGTGAGTGCACCCGGAGCAGAGTACATGGCTAGCAGATGGTGCGACCAGATACCCCTAACCATCGGCACACATGTTTTTCTGTCCGACCTAATTATCTTGGAGTCACAAGGATTGGATGTGATATTAGGTATGGACTGGATGTCAAGGTATGGAGGAAGTATTGACTGTGCTAGTAAGTCGATTTATCTCACCACCCCGGAGGGAAAAGGATTAAGTATGTATCTAGGCATGTGCCGAGGAGGAGCCAAGTGAATGCCCTCACGGGAGTTGTTCAGGAGGAAGTGCCTATAGTAAAGGACTACCCAGATGTTTTTCCAGAGGAGTTACCAGGCATGCCACCGGATAGAGACATTGAATTTTTGATAGAGCTATTGCCAGGTACAGGGCCAATATCCAAGAGACCCTATCGGATGCCCGCAAATGATCTGGAGGAAATTAAGAAACAGATCAAGGAGCTATTGGAGAAAGGTTACATTCAAAGAAGCTCGTCACCTTGGGGAGCCCCAGTACTTTTGGTTGAGAAGAAGGATAAATCCCTAAGGATGGTTGTTGATTATCGAGCTTTGAATGAAGTGACGATTAAGAACAAGTACCGACTGCCGATGATCAATGATCTGTTTGATCAGCTGCAAGGATCTAAAGTGTTTTCGAAGATCGATCTACGATCGGGATATCATCAGTTGAAAATTCTAGAGAAGGATATACCAAAGACAGCGTTCACCACGCGGTATGGATTATACGAGTATACAGTCATGTCGTTTGGACTGACTAACGCCCCTGCCTATTCTATGAGCATGATGAACAAGGTGTTCATGGAATATTTGGACAAGTTTGTTGTGGTGTTCATTGATGATATTATGGTATACTCGAAGAATGAAGAGGAGCACAAAGAGCATTTGTGGTTAGTTCTCGAGAAACTCAGGGAACATCAGTTGTATGCTAAGTTTAGCAAATGCGAATTTTGGTTGAAGGAAGTCGGATTCCTTGGACATGTTATATCAAGAGAAGGTATAGCAGTAGACCCTAGCAAGGTTCAGTCAGTCACTGAATGGTTGGCACCCACTTTAGTTAGCGAGATCCGCAGTTTCCTTGGACTCGTAGGATACTACCGGAGATTCATTGATAATTTTTTCCAAGAGTGTGAAGCCAATGACTGAACTATTGAAGAAGGACACTAAGTTTAAATGGACAGAAGATTGCGAGGCAAGTTTCCAGGAGTTGAAGAAATGTTTGACTACAGCCCTAGTGCTAACACTGCCAGATATACATAAGGATTTCCAAGTGTATTGCGACGCCTCTCGCTTAGGACTTGGATGTGTGCTTATGCAGGACGGAAGAGTTGTTTCGTATGCCTCACAACAACTAAAACCTCATGAGTTGAACTATGCCACACATGATTTGGAGCTAGTAGCCGTAGTGCATGCGTTGAAGACTTGGAGACATTACCTTATTGGAAACCGTTGTGATGTGTACACGGATCATAAGAGTTTGAAGTACATCTTCACACAGAAGGAGCTGAACCTTAGGCAAAGGAGATGGTTGGAGCTTATAAAGGATTACGACATGAAGCTACACTATCATCTAGGAAAGGCCAATGTCATAGCAGACGCTTTGAGCCGGAAGAGTTATGCCAATATCCTTGAAAGTAAATATTGCCGAAGGAGTTAGCAGAGGATATCATGGAACTTCGATTGGAGATCGTTCCAAGAGGTTTCATTGCAACAATGAAGGTTCAGTCTACATTATTAGGCAAGATTCGAGAAGCTCAGAAGGATGACAAAGAGATTGTCGAGATAAAGGAGAAGATGAGCAAAGGAAAGGCCAAAGGTTTTCGTGAGGATGAGCACGATACCTTGTGGTTTGAGGATCGAGTTTATGTGCCCAACAACCCAGAGATCAGGAAGTTAATACTTCAGGAGGCTCATGACTCACCATACTCGATACACCCCGGAAACACCAAGATGTATTTGGATTTGAAGGAACGTTTCTGGTGGACTGGTATGAAGAAGGATATCGTCGAGTATGTAGCCGTATGTGATGTTTGTCGAAGAGTGAAGGCAGAGCATCAGAAACCAGCAGGACTGTTATAGCCTATGCCGATACCCGAATGGAAGTGGGATAAAATTGGCATGGATTTTATCACCGGATTGCCCAGAACCAAAGCAGGATATGATTCTATATGGGTAGTAGTCGATCGCTTGACCAAAGTGGCTCACTTTATCCCAGTGAAAACCACCTATACAAGTGCGAAGTTGGACAAGATATATATGTCCAGGATCGTATGTCTGCATGGAGTTCCGAGGACCATCGTATCAGATAGAGGAACACAGTTTACCTCAAAGTTTTGGCATTAGTTACATCAGACTTTGGGAACAAGATTGGAGTTCAGTACAGCATTTCACCCGCAGACGGATGGACAGACTGAGAGAGTCAACTAGATACGCGCTAGATTATGGATCTAGTTGGGATGACAATTTGCCTTACGCAGAGTTCTCATACAACAATAGCTACCAAGCCAGTTTGAAGATGGCACCGTTTGAAGCCCTGTATGGACGCAGGTGCAGAACGCCATTGATTGGGATGAGGTAGGAGACCGGCAGTTGTTTGGACCAAACTTGATCAAGGAGTCTAAGGAGAAGGTTAAACTGATTCATGATAGACTAAAGATTGCTCAGTCCAGGCAGAAGAGTTACACAGATTCAAAACGCAAGGAGGTAACATATAAAATTGGAGATAAAGCATATTTGCGAGTATCACCTTTACGAGGAGTGAAACATTTTGGAGTTAAGGGAAAGTTAGCCCCGAGATTTGTAGGACCATATCGTGTTTTGGAACGGATGGGAGAAGTTGCCTACAAGTTGGAGTTACCTGAGGGATTGTCAGGAGTTCACGATGTGTTTCACGTTTCACAGTTGAAGAAGTGTCATGCTGAGATGGCCGATATACCGTTAAGAGATACAGTACCCTTGGAGGCGATTCAGTTGGACAATGATTTGACTTATGAGGAGAAGCCAGTTAAGATTCTTGAGTTTGCCAGCCGAGTCACCCGCAGCAAGGTTATCAAGTTTTGCAAAGTTCAGTGGAGCCACCATACCGAGGATGAAGTCACCTGGGAATGAGAGGATGATCTCCGCAAATGTTTTTATGGTTTTTATGCATTAGTTCCAATCCTCAAACATTGCATGATTAGGATGTCATTAACTTGTGGGTTGGGAAGTAGTTGTGAGGTAGAACCTATTGCCCTGTTACTATTCAAACCCTTGGGAGTTACTTCTACGTTGCTTATATTGCTGCATGCTATGCTCGTAGACGTGGTTTGGGTTTGAGTGAAATCCATGACAGATGTGAGATTGTTAATTAATGGTTCAACTTAAGGTGGCAACTTAATCAAACAACATCTGGGTGGATTGAGGCACCTGGGGAACCCAGTGTTGTCTGTTTTTTTGGAAATCCCGGGGTACCCGTGTGATCTTCCTATGGACCGCCACCCAGGCTCAAAGGGAACTGGGATGATTCATGCTAGAAACTTCCGTGTGCAGCCACAAGCTATTATGGGCTCTAGCATAGTTGAGTAAGTTACGTGAAGCTCTTGAAGAGGTAGATCAGCAGGTAGTGGGTTTTGTAGGTTTGGTATGGTCTACCCGGAGTAGAGAGTTAATGTTTCTGAAAGACTGTGTCTCGGTCATCCGTTTCTCAAACACCATGTAGTGCGAGAAATCCAACGGAGGCGATCGAGTCTTGTGGGGAAAAGTGCGCAAACCTCTGCAGAGTGTACAATCTAATCATGGTTAGCCGTGTCCCCGGTTATGGACAATTTGAGTATCTAGTACTTGGGTTATCACATGTATCTCATCACTCTTTAATTAATATTGTTGGGTTGTTAAACTTTAATTTGGGATTGAGTTGGGGTTACCTTCTCAATATTGTTCAACCACCATGATAGTTAAATTAAAATCTATTCCTTTGTTGTAGGGAAAAATTGGCTTTTCGCAAAACTATAAACATAGAGCTTTCCACCAGCCAAATATGCATGTAGTGATAGCATTATTCTGTTCTTGCTCTACTGTGTTACTTTGCCAGCATATTCCATGTGCTGACCCGTTTTCGGGCTGCAACGTATTATGTTGCAGACTTTTCAGACGAGGAGTAAGGTTCGTTAGGTCGTTGCACTCAGCTATGCCGTTGGAGTTGATGGACTCACTTTATCTTCCAAGCCTTCCGCTGTCTTCCACTGTTATCGCATTAGATGGCCTTAAGCCATATTATTGTAATAAGTTCTCCCTTAAGACTTTTCGATGTAATGAGTGTGTGATTGCTACTCTGTTATAAATCCTTCGAGTATTGTGTGTGTCAGCATTACCGGTCCAGGGATGACACTAAAGCACAGAGACTTGACCATCTGAGGTCGGGTTGCTACAAGATGGTATCAGAGCACACGCTGAGTGTAGGACACGACCACTAAGATAAACCATAGGTCACTCTTCTCTACTCATTTCTGACTCCTCTCCATTTTCTACTCTTTAGGATGACGGAGATGAAGAACAAGTTTGCACAACCGGATGAGGACACACCTTTTGGACGTCACTTGAAGGAAGTCACTAGGTACTTGAACATTGGAATACCAAGCTTCACCGGGACGTACAACGCTACCCTACCAGAAAAAGAGCGCTGGATGATTCAAGTACAAGTTCCAGGAAGGACGTTCTCGCCAACCTCTAAACCCATAGAATTTTCCTTCGACACACCAACCTAGAGTTTAGGAAAGAGTATGGCAGCTCACATCACCATGGGACGCATTGGAGAAGTGTATCACATGGATCTCAAGGACACTATCTACCAAATATGTGGGCGCCGAGACGAGCAATGGGAAGTGATCAGCACTAAGAAGGATAGATCCATTGCAGCTTTCATCCAGGAGTTAAACCAGCACATTCGACGTCAGGAGGACCAGATGTGCGCGGACATGATGGACTTGAAGAAGGCGAAGACTAGGATCATCGAGCTGGAGGAAGAACTCAAGTTTACACGCGATGGATATGAGGAGGAAATCAAGACACTACTGGAGAACAATGACGACCTAGTTAAGAAGATCGGAGTATTCATGGGAGACCCCACACTAGTAGAAGAAGATGAAGAACCCAAGGAGATTCGCCCCGAGGACTACATCATCATCGACGACACCGATTCAGATCCTAGCGAGGATGACTTTGAAGACAAAGCTGGAGCGGACATCATGGAGTCTTCCACCAATCAAAATTTCTAGATGACCACCATATATTATTAGTATTCCCCCATGTAATCAGTAGTAGTTGAGCACTTTTGCGATAGTTCTAGACCGCTTGTATGCCCTTGCTTGATTGATTGAGTGAAATGATTGTGTTTGTCTCATGCACATATGGGTAGTGCTTTCTCATTAGACCCCTTTTCTATTCTGATCTCTTCCATCTAAACCCATCAGGTGCCTCCGAGACGTGACACCGGTTTTGCTTTCCCGCCCGAGCTCACTCAGTTGATCCAGTGGCAGAATACCCTGATGCGGTTGTTAGTTCAGAACCAAGGCAACAACAACAACAACAACAACAATCCACCACCACCACCACCGGTTGACAACCTAGCCCGTTTTCTGAGGTTACAGCCGCCGGTGTTTTCCAGTAGCACCGAGCCTATAGTTGCTGATGATTGGCTACGCCATATTGGAAGGGAGTTGACCACCGCAGGTTGCACAGATGCTGAGAAGGTGCGCTTTGCCGCACACCAGTTGGATGGACTGGCAGCCTCATGGTGGGAGAATTACACGGCCACTTTTCCTGTAGCCAATGTCACTTGGGACCAGTTTCAACAAGCTTTCCGCACAGCCCATGTATCAACTGGAGCCATGCAGATGAAGAAGCGGGAGTTCCGCAACTTACGCCAGGGGAACCGTACTGTAGCTCAGTATGTGGATGAGTTTAGCAAGTTATCTCGCTATGCCCCTGATGATGTGGCCACAGATGCCGCGAAGCAGGAGAAGTTTATGGAAGGTGTCGGGGATATACCCCGCGGCATAAACCGGCTGGAAGTATAACCCGGCCGGACTAGGCGTTTCATTGGTAAATCGCCAGAGGATTGGCGATTTACGTGTCTGGCGGTTCACTGGTATGATGATTCACGAGCCTGAAGACTCATTGGTGACCCGGCTGGACTTGGCGGTTTACTTGAGACCCGGTTTACACTTGGTGATTCACTGGCGACCTGCCCTGACCTGGCGGTTTACAAGCAACCCGCCGGAACATTATGACACACTTGTGACCCGGCGGACGGGTCAGATGAATGACAAGGCCCAAGGCCCAGAAGGCCGGTTTATGTCAATGGTGGGCCGGTTTAAGAGGAAAGGCATGAGGAACATTTATCTTACAAGGAGTTAAGACCTGGACTTGTATCTGGTTTGTATTAGAGATAGACTAGTCCTAATCCTAATAGGACTCTACATGTAACCCGCCCCTCCAACATATATAAGGAGGGGCAGGGCTCCCCAAAAGGAAAAAAGATTCACAAGTTCCGCAAGTTGGATAAGTTAGGTTTAGACAATAGCTCTCGAGATAGAGCACTCTTGTAACCGTGATCATGATCATCAATATCAATGAAGCAGGATGTAGGCTTTTACCTCCACCGTGAGGGGCCGAACCTGGGTAAAACATCGCGTCTCTCGTCCCACTCAACCCCTCTCTAGCTACCACATAGATGCGTTGGCCTCGCGACTAAGTCCTGACACTAAGGACATCTGTCGTGACAATTCCACGACAGTTAGCGCCCACCGTGGGGCCTGCACACGGTGGTGTTAAGTTCTTGAAGGGATTTTATCTAGGGTTCGAGGAGTTCGCTTTTGGCCGGATGAAGAAGAGCCGGCTTGAGGCAATCATATGGGATAACCAGGGCTGGTAATACGGCAGAAGGGAGCAAGATCCGTCTAAACCGCCTGGTTGCAAGTTTCGCCGAGGTAAAACAAGATTTTTCAGCTACCGCTAAGCAGAAGCAGTAACACCGAGCTGTATTGGAGTTGGATTCGGTCCCACGCCCGTATTGAGTATTCAAGCTGGACGATGCATACCGGATTGATAAAAAAAGGGACGGGCGTTTTGTCGCGAGCGATCGGTCTAAACCGATTGATTTGACAGCGATCAGGAGGCTTTGATCTAGATAATACTAGCAATTATATCAGCGATGACCAAGTGTCTGGGTATAGACAGCGACATCTAAAAGTAATGAGCGGCGGCAACGAATCTGCTATTACTGCTATCGCCTACGACAAAAAATAAACTACAGCAGCAGACGCCCAAGGCACCCAGACAAAAACATGTTCGAGGCATGTGCCCGCTAGCTCCGTTTGATGGTGCACGCACATGCAGTGGCAATCTGCAGAAGTCAAAGGCCGAAAGAAAAGGAGAATAAGGAAAGGACTATTACTAGTACGAGAGGTCTAGTACTAGTACTATTCATCAAATGAATTAGCACAGGGCCCAAAGTCTTACAAGGATGTGATATCAAAGGATCGTCAGCCACGTACCTCCAGATAAATGTCAGAACTAATGAGGACATGCGACAGCCTTTGCAAAAAAAAAGATGAAAAAAGGGAGGAATAGCTACGACCTGAAGCCGTCCTCTGCTCCAAGTCACCGAAGTCACGGGCTGGCCGCGTTTCCGCTGACCTCACCACGGCGTTTCACCGCTACGCCTGCCGGTTTGCCTGCCTCTTCTGCCGCGCTTCACTCCCAAATTT
>NC_053026.1:594096995-594170449 GCF_003073215.2 Triticum urartu
ATGCTCCTCTTCATTCTTTGAGTATACCAGGATATCATCAATGAACACCACGATGAACTTATCCAAAAACTCCATAAACACTTTGTTCATCATGTTCATAAAGTATGCAGGTGCGTTAGTCAGACCAAATGACATAACGGTATACTCGTACAGCCCATACCTGGTGGTAAAAGCCGTCTTAGGTATATCCTGTTCTCGAATCTTCAACTGATGGTATCCTGATCGCAGATCGATCTTGGAAAATACCTTAGCTCCTTGCAATCGATCAAACAGATCATTGATCATTGGTAGTTGGTACTTGTTCTTGATGGTTACTTCATTCAATCCTCGATAATCAACAACCATCCTTAATGATCCATCCTTCTTCTCCACTAGAAGTACTGGCGATCCCCAAGGTGAAGAACTTGGGCGAATATAACCTTTATCCAGTAACTCCTTAATCTGCTTCTTAATCTCCACCAAATCCTTTGTGGACATCCTATATGGTCTCTTAGATATTGGCCCTGTGCCTGGCAAAAGCTCAATCAAAAACTCAATATCTCTATCCGGTGGCATGCCTGGCAACTCTTCTGGAAATACATCAGGGAAATCCTTCACTACTGGTACTTCCTCCTGCACAACTCCTATTAAACAATTTACTTGAGTCCTCTTTGGCACATGCCGGGATACATACTTGATCCTTCTCCCTTCTGGGGTGGTAAGCAAAATTGACTTACTGGCGCAATCGATGTTTCCTCCATACATCGACAGCCAATCCATACCCAGGATTACATCCAAACCTTGTGATTCCAAAATGATCAAATCTGAGGGAAACACATGCCTACCTATACTCAATGGTACTTGAAAACATCCCTTGCTAGCCATATACTCCGCTCCTGGTGAGCTCACTAACATAGGTGTTCTAAGAACTTTGGTGGGCAGGTTATACTTATCCACAAATCCCCTTGATATGTATGAATGCGTTGCCCCAGTATTGAAAAGAACGAGTGCAGTAAATGACTTAACCAAAAACTTACCGATTACTTCATCTGGCTGCTCTTCAACCTCCTCCACGTTAACGTGGTTCACCTACCCCCCTGTTGAAAGGGTTCGGCTTCTTCCTAGAGCTTCCGTTGCCATTTCCATTCTGGGATTCAGGACATTCATTGGCATAATGCCCGGTCTTCTGGCATTAAAACAAATGACTTGGCTCAGGTCTCTCTTGGCTGGGGTTGATGGGTGGGTGCGGTTCTGGCCGTGGCTTCCTCCATTCCCATTACCGTTCTTGGTGCAATTGTGATTGTGTGAGCTACCTCCTCCATGGGTATGCTGAAAATGTCCACCCGGTCTAGGGGTAAAACGTGGCTTCTGCTGAGCTCCTGAATTGTACTTCCCTTGTCCATACTTCCTCTTGCGGTTCTCAATCTGCTGCTGCTTCCCTTCAATCATGAGAGCACGGTCTACCAACTCCTGGTAGTTGTTGAAGGTTGCTACCATCAACTTCATGCTCAACTCATCATTCAGTCCTTCCAGAAACTTCTCCTGCTTAGCTGCATCCGTAGCAACGTCATCTGGAGCATAATGTGCTAGCTTACTAAAGTCCTCCACATACTGGCCAACTGTCCGTCCTCCTTGGCGCAAGTTGTAAACTCACGTTTCTTCATGGCCATAGCTCCTGCTGAAACATGGGCAGTACGGAAAGCCTGCTGAAACTGGTCCCATGTGACAGTGTCGACAGGGAAAGTGGCGGTGAAATTCTCCCACCATGATGCTGCGGGTCCTTCAAGCTGATGTGCGGCAAACTTCACCTTTTCCGCATCTGTGCGTCCTACCGTGGTCAACTCCCTTGCTGTCTTGTGGAGCCAATCATATGCTACTATAGGCTCGGTGCTACTGGAAAACACCGGTGGATTCAGCCTAAGAAAACAGGCTAAGTGGTCAACAGGTGGTGGTGGCGGCGGGTTGTTGTGGTTCCCCTGATTCTGATTCTGGACTAGCAACTGCATCAATGTGTTCTGCTGCTGGATCAACTGGGTGAGCTCCGGTGGGAAGGAAAATCTGGGGTCACGTCTTGGAGGCATCTGAGGGTTTTAGAAAAGATGAGATTTAAGAATAGAGAGGGGTCTAGAGAGAAAACACTACCCATATGCACATGAGGAAAAACAAGCAATTCACTCATTCAATCAAACTAGGGCATACAATCGATCTAACTATCACAAAAGTGCTCGGAACACTATATTTACATGGTGGACTACTACTACTGATGGGGCTGTCTACTAGAAATATTCTTCGGTTGCAGACTCCATGATATCTGATCCAGCTTCATCCACATAGTCATCATCGCTATCATCTGGATCCGAGTCGGTGTCGTCGATGATGATGTAGTCTTCCGGGAGAATCTTCTTGGGTTCTTCGTCTTCTTCTACTGGTGTAGGGCCTCCCATAAATATTCTGATCTTCATTGTTAGGTCAGCATTTTTATCCACTAGTACTTCGATTTCCTCTTCATAATCTTCACGTGTAGCCTTGAGTTCTTCCCCCAGTTCCTTGATTCTTGTCCTCGCCTTCTTCAGATCCATCATGTCGGCGCACATCTGGTTCTCCTGACATCGAATGTGCTGGTTTAACTCCTGGATAAAAGCTGCAATTGACCTATCCTTCCTGGTGCTAATCATCTCCCAGTGCTCATCTCGGCGCCCACAAATCTGGTAGATAGTATCCTTGAGATCATTGCGGTAAACTTCTCCAATGCGTCCCATGGCGATGTGAGCTGCCATGCTCTTTCCTAGATTCCAAGTTCGTGCATCAAAGGAAAACTCTATGGGCTGAGTGACTGGCATGAATGTCCTTCCTGGGACTTGAACTTCAATCATCCAGCGCTCTTCTTCAGGTAAAGTGGCGTTGTAGGTTCCGGTGAAGCTTGGTACTCCTATGTTCAGATATCTAGTGACTTCCTTCAAATGACATCCAAAGGGTGTATCTTCATCCGGTTGTGTGAACTTGTTCCTTGCATCCGCCATCCTAAAAGAGTAGAAAAGATGAGGAGACAGAATGAGAAAAGTGAGTGGTGATCTAGGCCTTTAGCTTAGTGGTCCTGTCCTACAGTCAGCGTGTGCTCTGATACCATCTTGTAGCGACCAGACCTCAAGAGGTCCAATCTCTGTGCTCCAGTGTCATCCCTGGATCAGTAATGCTAACACCACATAGTACTTGAAGGATTTATAACAGAGTAGCAATCACACACTTAATACATCGAGTGTCTCAAAAGAGAACTTATTATAATAAATATGGCTTAAGGCCATCTAATAACGATAACAGCGGAAGGCTTGGAAGATAAGTGAGTCCATCAACTCCAACGGCATCACTGAGTATAGAACCACGACCTAAAAGCACCTTACTCGTCGTCTGAAAAGTCTGCAACATGAACGTTGCAGCCTGAAACGGGTCAGCACATGAAATATGCTCGCAATGTAACACATAGAGAGTAATGAATGAATAAGACTATACTACATGCATATTTGTCTGGTGGAAAGCTCTATGGTTATAGTTTTGCGTAACGCCAATTTTTCCCTACTGCAAAGGAATAAATTTTATTTAACTATCATGGTAGTTGTTAAACATTGAGAATGGTTGACAGCATTCTCAATCCCAATTAAGCATCATCATTAAAAACCCAACAAAATTAATTAGAGTAATATGATGAGATTCACATGATAATCCAAGTACTAGATACTCAAGATGTCCATAACCTAATCACGGCTAACCATGATTAGTTTATACACTCTGCAGAGGTTTGCGCACTTTTCCCCACAAGACTCGATCTCCTCCGTTGGGATTCTCGCACTACACGGTGTTTGAGAAACGGATGACCGAGACATAGTCTTTCAGAAGCGCTAACACCTTACGATCGGGTAGACCGTTACACCTACTTTCCCCTACATCTTCTAGTCTACCACTAGTAAGTGCAAAGTTTCGTTTCATTCCGAGAACTTTTATTTCTGCACAAAAACAACACCATGGTAGTTCTGCTGAAAACAGCGTCAGTCCGGGGTTAGTTTCATTCAAATCATGCAAATTAGAGTCCAAAACAAGAGGAAAAGCATTAGGAAAAGTAGATACATTGGAGACGTATCAACTCCCCCAAGCTTAAACCTTTGCTTGTCCTCAAGCAATTCAGTTGATAAACTGAAAGTGAAAAAGAAAAACTTTTACGAACTCTTTTGCTCTTGTTTGCATAAATAAGCTTAAACAACACCCAGGTTTTCAGCCAACATTATAACTAACCATGCCGACAATAACTCTTAAAGATTATATTAACTCATATCAATGACATAATCAGCTAGCGAGCAATAATAAGACATCTCAAACGGCAACACGTTGTCAAAACAACCATGATATAATATGACAATAGTGGTATCTCGCTAGCCCTTTCTGAGACCGCAAAACATAAATGCAGAGCACCTCCAAAGTCCAAGCAGCGACTAAACATTGTAATTCATGGTAGAAAAGATCCAGTCATGATGCACCCAACATTAGCTACACACAATGCATAAGTCATGACAGTTGTGCTCTCTAGGTTTCTAGCGCTTGTTTTAGAAGGTGATGACACAACATAAAAGTAAATAGATAGTCCCTTCGCAGAGGGAAGCAGTGATTTGCAGAGGTGCCAGAGCTCAAGTTTTAAAACAGAGATAAATGATATTTTGAGACATGCACCCTTCTCATTTACTTCACGACTATCAGTTATCAATATCTCCCATGCTAAACAGGCTAGTGGGTTCCCAAGCGATAAAAGTAAAGGTTTTGACTCCATTGGGAGTTTTTGTTTGATTATTCGAGCGATTAACTCTTTTTGTATTTTGCAGTTTGGGACTGGGCATCCCTATTACCGCCCTTTTCTCGTGCGATGGCGAGTGAATAAACACTCGACCTGAGAATAACCCGCTTAGCATGGAAGATACCGACCACCTCCTGTCGTTCCATGAACGATCCAGGCACACAAAAAGGATATTTTTTTAGAAGTTTTTAGAGGTGGCACATGCAAATTTACTTAGGACGGCAGGGTAATACCGCATATAGGTAGGTATGGTGGACTCATCTGGAATAACTTTGGGTTCAAGGTTTTTGATGTACAAGCAGAATCCCCACTTAGTACAGGCGAAGGCTAGCAATTAGATTGAGAAGCGGCCAGCTAGAGAGCAACAACGATCATGATCATGCATTATGCATAAGTAACATTGGACACTAGCATGAGTAGGATATGAACACCATGAACATAAATATCATAGAGGCTATGTTGGTTTTGATTCAACTACATGCATGAACATGTGCCAAGTCAAGCCACTCGAACATTCAGAGGAGGATACCATATCATCATACTACATCACAATCATTTTAACGCAATGTTGATATCCAAGATAAATCATTATCCACTCCCAGCTACTTATGCATGGCATGAGAAACTATAATCTCTAATTGTCATTGCAAACATGTTTAATCATAATGGGCTGAATCATGGATACTAGGTTAAACATATTTACACAAACAGAACAAGTCGAGTTCATACCCAGTTTCTCTCTGCCATGGCCAGTTCATCGAATATCGTCATTATTGCCTTTCACTTGCACGACCGAACGATATGAAAATAATAATAGTGCAAGAGTGCGTGGACTAAGCTGGAATCTGCAAACATTTTATTCAACAGGAGAAGACAAGGTAAAATGGGCTCTTTATTAGTTCAACAATTATTCATATGAGAGCCACTCAACATTTTCATCGTGGTCTTCTCCTTGGTACAACTCGAATAAAAAGAAAAGAAATTCAGAGAACACATGAAATATTTTTGGAGTTTTTGGTTTTCTTGAACAAGCAAATAAAAGGGAAAAGCAAAAACGAGAAAAACTATTTACACGGGAAAGCTCCCAACAAGCAAAAGAAGAACAAGGAAATCTTTTTGGATTTTCTTTTAATATTACTAAGCATGCATAGAAAGTAAACTAACTACAACTAATTTTTTTGGTTTTTCTAAAGTTTTCAAACACACAAGAAGAAAGCAAGAAAATAAATCTAAGCATGGATGATACAATGAAAAAGTGTGAACACCGACAAGATGGAATAAGTGGATGAATGTAATGTCGGTGAGAAACACGTACTCCCCCAAGCTTAGGCTTTTGGCCTAACTTGGTAATCGATCAGTAATCTGGATGGTAGTAGGGGTACTGAGGAGCGGGCATCCACTGATCCCACTGCGAGGCTCCTCTTGTGCTGCCTCCTCAGCAGCCTGAGCGTTCCGGTAGGCGATGATGTCTGGCATGATCTTATATCCGCCCCTGGCAACAGAATCAAACAAAGCAGGAGCAGGCAGGAATAATATCACGAGTTTCAATGCTAAAAACCAGGTTATAAGGAATAGGAATGTCAGGATAATCTCGTGCAAGAAAATGATGGTGTTCCATGGCTGCACGGTCTAGGTAAACCTTGGTCAGAGGGTAATCATGAGGGCGTATCCCAACATTAAAGTGGGCCACCAAGCGAGTAGCATAAATCCCACCATGATTTTACCCTGAGATTTATTAAGATGGAGGCGACGAGCCACAATAGCTCCCAAGCTATAAGTGTTGTCCCTCTAATGCACGAGTAAAACAGCAAGGTCTGGTGAACTAAGTGCACCCACCTTCTCTCTAGCAAGCAAGCATTTTGCAATGAAAAGTGCAAAGTAATGAACAACAGGAAAATGCAAGCCAGTGCAGTGGGTAGCTGACACCCCTCTCTCATCTCCCACGGTCAAAGTGCGATAAAATGCCTCAAACCCAGTCCGGCCTAGGCTCGGCCAAGCTCCCATCAGAAGGGATCATGCATATGTTACAAAATTCAGTAAGTGGTATCTGATGGTTTTCAAGCATATAAATCAAAGCTCACTTCAGGAGGATTATTCCTAGGCAGGAAAGTAAAGCTCTGAACAAAGTATTTGTGAGGATTTGGTGCTGTCACACTCATCTGCAATGAAGTCGGTGAGGCCGGCATTTGCAGCATATTGCATGAACTCCTGAAGATTCCAGCCTCTTCCAGGAACGGGGTGTGCGGCCATTCACACGGCCGTACCTCCGCCAACCTCCGAGGATGGAGATCACTATCAGATGACTCCCCAATAACACCCTTGGAGTTCTTCTTGGAGCCAAACTTCCTAAAGATATTCATGGTTTTCCTATGAACAAAATTCTGAAATTTATTAGCCCACAAAATTTTCTCAACAAAACTTCACAAAAATGATACCAACTACTCATAGGGATACATAGAGGCCATAGCAAGCATTCAAACTACTTAGAACACTAAGAATTCAACATGCAAGCACATCTACAACAGCACCAAGAGTAGCTAATTATTCAAAATATAAACCACTAAAACAAAAACTAATTGGACAAACGGTGGAGTCACATACCAAGCAACAATCCCCGAAACAGTTTCGGAAACGGAGCTTCGAGCAAAGAGATCGAAATCCGCGGGTTTGAGCTCAAGAACACGGGAGAGAGAGCAATGGAGATTTTTTTCTGGAGGTAAGTGATGATGTGGTGAAGAGATAAGTGAGGGCCCACGTGGGGACCACAACCCACCAGGGCGCCTGGGGGTGCTGGCGCGCCCAGGTGGGTTGTGCCCACCTGGTGCACCTCCCTCTGATGTTTATTGCACCAAAAATTCTAAATATTCAGAAAAAATCGTATTAAATTTTCAGGGCATTCTGAGAACTTTTATTTTTGGGTCATTTTTTATTGCACGGGAAATTCAGAAAACAGACAAAACATGGCATTTTATTTTATTTAACTAATAAAACAGAGAATAAAAAGTAGGGACAGAAAGTAGTGCTTACTAAATTCATCAACTTCATACCGTTCAAAAATGATCCATTAATAAGGTTGATCAAGTCTTATTAACAACCACTTTCGATTAGCATGAAACCGAAGAACTGTAAATCACTAAGTTACCTCAATGGGGATATGCATTTCCCCAACAATAAGCATTTCATATTTCTTTTTGACAGTAGGTAGAGGTATTTGAAAACTTCCAATAGTGATTGTCGGAGATTTTTCAATAACATTAATACCATTCACTGGAATTGTTTCTTCGGAAAGTGCACCGTATGCTCATTACCATTGATATGAAAAGTGACCTTGCTTTTATTGCAATCAATAACAGCCCCTGCAGTATTCAAGAAGGGTCTACCAAGGATAATCGACATGTTGTCGTCCTCGGGCATCTCAAGTATAACAAAGTCAGTCAAAATAGTAACATTAGCAACAACAACGGGCACATCCTCACAGATACCGATAGGTATGGCAGTTGATTTGTCAGCCATTTGCAAAGATATTTCAGTAGGTGTGAGTTTATTCAAGTCAAGTATTTTATATAAAGAGAAAGGCATAACACTAACACCAGCTCCTAAATCACACAAAGCAGTTTTCACATAATTCTTTTTGATAGAGCAAGGTATAGTTGGTATTCCCGGATCTCCAAGTTTTTTAGGTACTCCATCTTTAAAAGTATAATTAGCAAGCATAGTGGAGATTTCAGCTTCCGGTATTTTTCTCTTATTTGTGATGATGTCTTTCATATACTTTGCATAAGGAGGCATTTTCAAGATATCAGTCAAGCGAGTACGCAAAAAGACTGGCCTCAGCATTTCAGCAAAGCGTTCAAATTCTTCATCATCATTCTTTTTAGTTGACTTAGGGGAAAGGCATAGGTTTTTGAACCCACAGTTCTCTTTCTTTACCGTGTTTTCTAGCCACAAAGTCTCTTTTATTCATACCTTTTATTCTTAGGTTGTGGGTTATCAAGATCAACAGGTGGTTCTATCTCAACATCATTGTCTGGTTCTTTATTATTTGGTTGAGAGTCTTCATGAACATCAACATTATCTTTTTCATTATCACTAGGTGAGTGTTCATTACCAGACTGAGTTTCAGCATCAGAGATAGAAACTTCATTATTATGTCAGGAGGTTTCTCTATTTCAGGTTCACTAGGAGCATGTGAAGTCCTATCTTTTCTTTTTCTTTTAGAAGGACTAGGTGCACTAGTGTTAGCTCTTTTGTGAATCTTGTTCAATTCTTTTTGGGTGTCCCTCAGGATAAAGTGGTTCCTGAGTCATTTTACCTCCTCTAGTTGCAACTCTAATAGCAAAGTCATGCATATTATATTCATTTCATCAAGCAATTCTCTTTGAGATTTAGCAACTTGTTCTAACTGAGTTTGAACCATAGAAGCATGTTTTCCAACACCTCTAACATCATTTGATATTCTAAATAACAAGTCACTCAAGCGAGCAATCATATCAGAATTATATTTCAATTGTTTCATAACATTTGCATTGAAGTGATCTTGTTTTCTAATGTAGTTTTCAAACTCATAAAGGCATTGACTAGGATGCATATTGTGAGGATTATCATTATCATTGAACTTCATAAGAGAATTTACCTCTACCACCTTAGGCAGTGGTGGTGTATTAAGCCCATGTATTTCTTCAATAGGAGGTAAATTTTTAACATCCTCAGCTTTAATACCTTTTTCCTTCATAGATTTCTTTGCCTCTTGCATATCTTCAGGACTGAGATATAATATACCCCTCTTCTTCGGAGTGGGTTTAGGTGGTGGTTCAGGAATAGTCCAATCATCATAATTTTTCAATATGTTATTCAATAATTCTTCAGCTTGTCCAACAGTTCGTTCCCTGAAAACACAACCAGCACAACTATCTAGGAAGTCCCTAGAAGCATCGGTTAGTCCATTATAGAAGATATCAAGTATTTCATTTTTCTTAAGAGGATGATCAGGCAAAGCATTAAGTAATTGGCAAAGCCTCCCCCAAGCTTGTGGGAGACTCTCTTCTTTAGTTTGCACAAAGTTAAATATTTCCTGTAAGGCAGCTTGTTTCTATGAGCAGGAAAATATTTTTCAGAGAAGTAATAAATCATATCCTGGGACTACGCACACAACCAGGAGCAAGAGTATTGTACCAAGCTTTAGCATCACCCTTTAATGAGAAAGGAAATAATTTGAGAATAAAGTAATAGCGAGTTTTCTCATCATGAGTAAAAAGGGTGGCTATGTCATTCAACTTAGTAAGATGTGCCACAACAGTTTCAGTTTCATAACCATGGAAAGGATCAGATTCAACCAGAGTAATTAACTCTGGGTCGACAGAGAATTCATAATCCTTATCATCAATAAAGATAGGTGAAGTAGCAAACTTAGGATCACATTTCATTCTAGCATTCAGAGATTTTTCTTTATACTTGTGTAGTAAATTTCTCTAGATCATCTCTATCATTACAAGCAAGAATATCTCTAGTTGTTTCTTCACTCATAACATAACCTTCCGGTACCTTAGGCAATTCATATCTAGGAAGGCTAGTTCTAGCAGGTGTTTCAGGAGATTCAGTTTCAAGCTCATCATCAGATTCAACAACATCATGTTGTATAACTCTAGCAATTTGTTTATCAAGAAATTCACCAAGTGGCACATATCATCATTAAGCAAGGTACTAGCATCATCATAAGCATTATCCATAGCAGTAGTAGCCATCAATCAATAACTTGCGACATATCAGAATTAATAGCATGTGGTGGTGTTGCAAGTTTACTTATAACAGAAGGTGAATCTAAAGCAGAACTGGATGGCAGTTCCTTACCTCCCCTCGTCTTTGAGGGAAATATCTTAGTCTTAGCATCCTTCAGATTCTTCATAGTGATAATATGATAATAATCCCAAGTGACTCAACAAATATAGCTATGCTCCCCGGCAACGGCGCCAGAAAAAGGTCTTGATAACCCACAAGTATAGGGGATCGGAACAGTTTTGTAACGCCCGGATAATCAAGCTCAGTAATCCCCTACTAATGATGCCAGGTCATCACATTACGGTTGCTAATCCTTACTTGATCCAAATCTTAGCTCAAACTCAAATTCAAATGAAAGCCCAGAATTCTAATTTCTCAATCACGTAACATAAAATGTTCTAACTGTGGAAAATATTCCATAAATACTTAAGGTGGTGACCCAACACTTTTGGAATGTATTTTAATGCTCTTTTCTGAATATAACAGTAGCTACAAATAATTATTAAATGCTTTTAAAATTATAAAAATGCTAAACTATTTTATTTAAACCTCAAACTAATTATGTAGTGGCATAATTACTAATGCTAATTTAGGAGTTAGTTATATATTTTATAAAACTAAGAATAAAATAAAAACTAAAACTTAGAGGCAATAAAATACAAAAAAAGGGGGGAGCCCCCTGTCTGTCCTAGTGGGCCTCGGCTCACCCGGACCAGCCGGCCCAGCTCCCCCTCGGTCGCCTTCCACCTCGCTACAGGGGAAGACGACCGAGCGAGCGCGTGCTCCCGCCGGACCCCATTGCCGGCAAGAACGCGTGAGGGGATAAGGGCACTCCGACGCCACGGTCTCCCCTCCCCCACCTACCGCCGCATCCACTCGCCCACTCGCGCATTGTCTCCCTCCTCTCGCTCGCTCCATCTTCCCCACATTGGCTGAGCGCCATCGTCGGCGTCTCCACCTTGATTCCCCGGCCACCAGCCGCCCCGCGCCGCCCGGAGGCATCTAGGAGGACTGTCGTCGTCGTCCGCGTTGATTCCCCCTTCGGTTCGAGCCCGGGATCACCCCTTCGCCGGATCGGGTGGCTCCCTCCGCCTCCGCAATCCCGTCACCTCAAGTCGTCGCGCCCGGTCATCCCCGGCCCCGTACGAGCTCGCCATCGGCCCTCCCGAGGTGAGCAGCACCGATCCCCCGCCTTTTTCCCTAGTTCCCGTCGACGTAGCGACCGCCCCATGACCTCCGTCATCCATGGCCGCTAGAGGTCACCGTCCACCCCGCGCCCGCATACTGTTGCTGCTCCTGGACGCGCCTAGCATGCCTAGCTATGCCTACGCACGCGCACCAGTGCGCCCAACTGCTGCTCCTTGTCGTTGGCTCGCGTCTCCTGTTGCCCAACTCCTACTGCTCTTCGCTGCGCCACGCCGCGCCGCAGCCTCCCAGCACCCGCTTGCCGCCGTCACCGCCCGCCCCTGCCTGCGCTCTCCCCCCCCCCTCCGCCATGAGCCCTCCCCCCGCGGCCTCCCCCCAGCGCCACCCTGCGCGCACTGCCGCGCGCCGCCCGCTCCTGGCCTGCTCATTGCCGCAAGCACCGGGCGAAGGCCACGCCACATCCTGTGCCACGGCAGCTCGCCCCTGCGCTCGCCCCGCTACCGCCCCCTGCCGCCGCCAGCCCTGGCGCCGCCTACCAGGAGCCGCCGCCGCCCATTGGCCTCCCCTGTTCACCTCGCCCTTTGACGCTGTTGAGCGAGGCCGCCGGCGCCTTGCGCCCGCGCGAACCCAGCCGGCCCCATGCTTCGGTTAATTAGCATGCCAACCCCCCTCGAATTAATCAAATGGCCCAATGACTGATGGGCCCCACCTCTAATTATCCTTAGATAGTTAAAGTTTAATCCGTGTCCATGACACCCGGGACCCGCTGAATAGTGGTAGTTGACCAGTCAATCATTGACCAGGTCAACAGGGCCTTGGACCCCACCTGTCATACCCAATGTATAAAATGATGGGTACACTTCTGTGTACCCATAGCATTTTATGTTTATTATTATTTTTAGTTAAATCCAGAAAATTTTAGAAAACCTTTAACATCTTTAAAAAAATCATAGAAAACAAACCGTAGCTCGGATCGAAAAACTTTGTACATGAAAGTTGCTCAGAACGACGAAGACGAATACGAATACGCAGCCTGTTCGTCCGCCAAACATCCCTAGCATAGCGAACACGCAACTTTCCCCTCCGGTTCATCTGTCTGAAAACGCGAAACACCGGGGATACTTTCCCGGATGTTTCCCCCCTTCGCCGGTATCACCTCCTACCGCGTTAGGTCACCCGGCACATCTTATTGCCATGTTATGCTTTGTGGTGCTATGTTTGCTTTATATTTATTGTTTCTTCCCCTCTTCTCTCCGGTAGATCCCGAGACCGATGCCCTTGTGATCGACTACGCGACGACGACCCCCCTCCTAGCCAGAGCAACCAGGCAAGCAAACCCCCCTTGAGCATTCTGATATCGCCCATTTCCTTTCCCTCTCATGCTTGCATTAGAACTGCTACTGCTTTATGTATGATCCTACTCTGATGCATAGCCTGTTACCTGCTTTCATACCTTACCTGCTTATTCTAAACTGCTTAGTATAGGTTGGTTAGAGATCCATCAGTGACCCCACCTTGTCCAAGTTGCCTCGCTTTATGTTTGATGACTCGATCAACGTAATCGACGTCCAGGCCACGACACCGCACATCACCCCCCCTAGTTGTACGACTCTGCATAGTTACCATCGAGTGCCGAGGGTGGAACCTCTTACATCACTCCTGATGAGGTCTCCATAGCATAGATATATAGGTCGAGGTCATCGAGGGTGATTTCCTCCTTAACCACTTCTGTTACGGCTCTGTCGTGCAACCCATCAAACGTGAACCTCGAGGGTGGATTCTCTTACGTTCACCTTGATGACAACATCGAGTGGAATTCACCGGGGGTGATTCCTCGGGTTTTCCCTTTGGTGTTAGACACACAGTTACTATGGTTACTATGACTTTACACTGAACCATGTTACTAAAGATGGGTCAACCCTGAGGGGTACCCACATGACCTTAATAGCGAGTGATGTGGAGTCGGGTTTGACCTGGAAGGTGCCCGCGAGAGACTTACGAGGCGTGGCCGGGCATTCTTAGCCCTTGCCGCAAGTACTTGAGACGGGGCGACGGGGTCACACCGATTGTGAGTCTCTACTCGTTACCGCGTGCTCCTAATCCACTACGATTTGGATATTTGATCCGAGGGGCCTCTGGCCTGATAGCACTAACCATCACGTGGGCATAGTATGGGCGTTCTGCGTCGTATACATCAACCGAAGCTTAATAGACGTCAGCCACTGAGCGGCGTGCGCCGGGTTGGATTGCGTAAGCTCCTGCCTTGTTGAAGGAGGTAGCTAGGTCTGCTCACCGGCCACGTACGCAACGTGCAGGAGTTCCCGGGGAGATGGCCCATGACCCCTGGGGGCATAGGTTAAGTCCGGTGTGCTGGCCTCTCTATTAAGCCCAGGTCGGGTTGCGGCGTATTGTTTGGCCGAGGCCGGGCATGACCCAGGAAAGTGTGTCCGACCAGAGTTAATCGAGCGTGGTGGGTAAGTTAGTGCACCCCTGCAGGGAAAAAACATCTATCGATAGCCTGTCCTACGGTAATGGACACTTGGAGTTGTATCCCGGTCGATACAACTAGAACTGGATACTTGTGATGAGAACTGTATGGTGATGAGAATTGGAATGTGTTGACACTTGGATAGTATGGATCTGGGATTGCTTTATCGCAGGGAGTCAAGAAAGGATCTCTGGCCGAGGTTGATAACACTTCTACTACTTTACTTTATGCTACTCTACTCCCTCCTGTTGCTGCAAGATGGTGGTTTCCAGAAGATGCTAGTCTTTGATAGGCTAGGCTTTCCCCTTCCCTTCTGGCATTCTGCAGGTTAGTCTACAGATACAACCCATTCCTTTGATACAGATGCATACTTAGTTTAGATCTGATGTAAGTCTTGCGAGTACTTTGGATGAGTACTCACGGTTGCTTTGCTACATCTTTTCCTCCCATACCCGATTGTTGCGACCAGATGATGGATCCCAGAAACCAGACGACACCACTGATGACTACTGCTACCCCGAGGGTGCCTACTACCACGTGGAGACTTCTGATGACTTGGAGTAGTTAGGAGGCTCCCAAGCAGGAGGTCTTGCCTTTTCGGTCGTTGTTGATTTTGTGCTAGCCTTCTTAAGGCAAACTTGTTTAACTCATGTCTGTACTCAGATAATGTTGCTTCCGCTGACTCTGGTGTATTCGAGCTTATGTATTCGAGCCCTCGAGGCCCCTGGTTTGTAATATAAAGCTTGTATTATTTTCATTTGTGTCTAGAGTTGTGTTGTGATATCTTCCCGTGAGTCCTTGATCTTGATCGTACACATTTGTGTGTATGATTAGTGTACGATTGAATCGAGGGCGTCACAAGTTCGTATCAGAGCAGACTGCCTATAGGTAGCCCCCTTTCCAACTCCTTGGCCGAAGTTGAGTCTAGTCACTACAATTTTTTTACTAACATGGCTGTGTGGCTTACGGGCCCACGTCGCCATATGGGTGGTATTAGGATCTTTTACTCCTCGTCTATACTCTGGGACTCTGTTCTCTCTTTTATTCAGGGTTAAATGAATTTACTAACTACATTAGGTTCTCGTAACGACTTTCCCCGGAGAGCCCCTTCATTCCGGATGGTTGCCTGCTTCACCAGAAGAATTCGAAGATACTCTCTGATCTACTCCCGACAACTTGTGTTCATTTTTTTGCAATCCCTTAACACCGTTGAATCCTTATGGATAAACGTGTACCGTCGCCGTTCTTACTTCCATCCCTAGTCGTTCTTGTTGTTACAAGATACTCGAAAGTATTCTTTGACTTTCGAAATTTTTGAAATCACTACGTTCCCCAACAGCGAAGACATGCACGCCGGCGAATCTTACCCAGCTTCGGGGCTCTCCGGGGAGATAACACCCCTACTGCTGCTCTGTGGGGTCTCCGCATGATCACAATGGTCAAGTGTTTACATGGCTGCTCCTTGAGCTGGGTCTGGTGGTGGGAGAGGGCAAGGCTAGCTCTCTCCCTCTATCTGGTGTGGTCTAGAACTACTGGGATCCAACCCTTTGCATGGGTGCCCTGGGGGTTTATATAGGCCTACCCCCCAGGGGTACAATGATAATTCGACTGGGCGCGGGCCCAGCCGTTAGTGCCTCCGACCTCCGGCTTCTGCGCCGACTGCTGGGGCCCGCTGACTGGTGGGCCCCGCCGACTGGTCTGGTACGGACCCGACAGGCCGCGTCCGCCGCGGGCGGGTCTTGCCGGCTGCTGATTACTGTAGACGTGCTCCTGATGACGCAAGCTCGGTCATGGGGTCGTGGCAACAGCCCCGCCACCTGGCGGGCGATCACTGTGGCCACTCCCCATCTCTTCTTGATTAATGGCGCGTGGACCCCGGGGGAGGGCTCGGCCGACTCCCCCGGGCCGAATCCCAACGGGTCCGACTGGCGGTTCTCCCGCCGTCTCCCGAGGTCTTGCTGGCTGGTGGGCCCCACTGCCTCCAGGCCGTACAGACAAGCCGTCGTGGGCACAGGACCAGGTACAGAGATCCTGATGTCAGGGCCGGCTGGGCAACAGTGCCACGCCGTAGGGAGATCTTCCCTAGTACGGCGCGCTGTAGCCATGCCTGCCCTTGGTAAGGGGCGGGGAGTGGGCTTCATTGTGGCTACCACCCTGCCCCGTCCACCTCGATGAGGTCACGGTTTGTTGGAGTCGCCGGCCGACTCCCCAAAGCCGGCTTCTCTGGAAGTCGCCCCTGGGACTCGGCTGTGAGCGGGCAGTCGGCCGTCTTGCCGTAGACTCCCCAGGAGGCGGCTCTTCGCCCTGTGGCCTTGAGGGGTGTAGCCTGCCCTGATGTCTTGAAAGGTCATGGGCTTTAGGTTGGCCTACCCGTGGCCCATTACTCCGACAGTAGTCCCCGAAGCTGGTGAGGCGCCGCGGACGATCGGCCGAGAAGCCTTAGCAGTTTCTCTTTTCGGGTGCTCAACACACGGGCTTGATTGACTTCTGCCGGGCTGACTAGAAGGAGTCGGACTTGCCCAATTCGGACTCACTCAATTCCGACTTGCTCAGTAGTTCGAACGTCTCGGCGTAATTTCAAGTGGCGTGCTAGCTAAGCTTCCAGGCCGCCGCCCGTTCTTGGCCTGTCACGCGAGAGCACGTGGCCAGGCCATCCTGCCAGCCCACGCACGCGACGGGACAGGCCCGTAGGCGGGGCCCGCCACTACCGCGCCTCGGCGCCTAAGAGGATACGCTGCGGCCCGGTGGACGGTTGGGATTCCCGTGAAGTTACTGCGCGCAGTAACTTTACGTGGATCATCGGGGCGTGGGGTTGCGGGCACAGTAAATCCCCATGTCCGCCCCCTCGGCTTCGCAGCCCATGGGGCTATAAGTAGGGGGAAGAGGGGGGCACGCGCGCCCCTCCTTCCCACTACCCCTTGCTTTCTCCCTCCTCGCAGCTCCTCGCTCTCCTGCTTCCTCTTCTCTTCTTCGCCCTACCGCACGCCCAAGCTCCGGAGATCACCGCAGCGACAGCTCGCGATGAGCTCTTCCTCTGCGGCCGCGCCTCCCTCGATGCGCTCCAACACCTGGGACGGTTCCGAAGTCCATGAAGACCACATCGAGTTCCTCCACCGGACCCGTCGGGTTCCCGACGAGGACCGCGTGCAGGTGCGTCTCACGCCGGAGGGGGAGATTTCCCCCGCCCCGCAGGAGGGCGAGCGGGTCATATTCCGCTCGCACTGCCTGCGCGGGCTGGGGCTGCCGGTGAGTAGCTTCTTCCGGTCGTTCATGGAGTTCTACGGCCTCCAGCCGCACCACCTCACCCCCAACACAGTGGTGCTGCTGTCCGCCTTCGTGGCTCTGTGCGAAGGCTTCCTCGGAGTCCTCCCCACCCTCGAGCTCTGGGGGGAGTTCTTCTTCTCCAAGATCGGCACCCAGACCGCGGGCGTGCCGGCTCAGTGCGGCGCCTTCATCGCCGTGCGAAGGACAGGAGCCGACAACCACTTCCCCTCCATCGCGCTATTGAAGTCGGTGAAGATGTGGCAGTGGTCCTACTTCTACGTTAGGAACGTCGCCACGAGGGGCGACTGGGTCAATCTGCCGGCTTTCGAAGCCGGCCCGCCGGCTGGCAGACTGCCCAACTGGTCGTACCGGGCCAGGTCGCTGACGCCTGTGGGAGCCGGCGCCATCACCTAACTCCGAGTGCTGTCACAGTCGGAGGGTCTGACTGGTCCAGACCTGCTGGCCACCTTCGTCTCGCGCCGAGTTCTTCCACTCCAAGGCCACCCTCACCTGATATGCCAGATAAGCGGGGGCCACGACCCGAGTCGGATGTGCACCAAGGACATGCCTCATGGAGAGGTGGCCCTTATGGTGAACTACCTCTCAAACAGCAGGCTCCCGGGGGACTGGCGATTCGGCAAGGAGCCATACTCCCGCGCCAACCCCCGCCCATGGTGAGTCGTCTTTCTTTTCTTTCTTTGGATTGTCTTCTTCTTGCCGAGTTTTGTTCTGATCAGTCTGCTTTGGTTAGAATCCCCTTCTTCACCCACCAGCCGGCACCTCGGGGCCGGCCCGTGAGTTCATCGCCGATCGGGCGGAGAGCGACGTCGACGACCCCGATCTGGGGGCGGCGGCTCTGGAAGACAACGCCGAGGGAGGAGGAGGGACGATAGGCGACTTCAGGCCCTCGGCTACCTTCGCCGACTGGCCTGAAGACGACGCCGAGGGAGGAGTCGCCCCTCGCCATCGGCCAGGAGCCAGCCAGCCGGGCGCGGGCTCTTCTGCCGCGTCGGGCGCTCCAGGCGGCGGGAAGAAGCGCCGGGCTGCGCCGACTTTGTTCGGCAACCGGCTGAAGAAGCCCTAGGGCTCGGCTGCGGCGACCCGGTGGGACGAGGCAGCCGCGAAGGCCATCCGCTTCCGTAAGGAAGTGAAGAAGCCGCCGTTGGTCTCTGCGTAAGTATTCTGACTTCAAAGTTTATTCTTTCTTCGTGTTTTGTCTGAGTCTCTGCTCGCCCCTCTTTCTTCAGGGCTCCCCTTTCTCTTGAGCGGGTCGCCGCCGCCTCCGTCATGGGGTCAGCGGAGACGCCCGCCACCATTCGGCGGATAGATCCCGCAGCTGACCTCCGGGAGGCGACGGAGCGGAATGCGCAGGAGAAGCGCAACAAAGACGAAGCCCTCCGCCTGGAGAAAGCGGAGGCCGACAGGGCGGAGGCCTCCGGTAAGAAAAAACTAGCGGAGGCCGAAGCCGCCGCCGCGGCGAAGCAGCGGGCTGAGGAAGCCGCACGCCACCAGTCGGCCTTGCTTGTTACCCCGCTGAACTCTGCGCCGCCGCCCCCGGAGTTCACGGGGCAGACTGGAGAAGCCAGCGGGGAGAACCTCGTCGAGGAGAGGGAAGGCGGCGAGCCCTCTACTCCGGGCGCAAACGTTCCGCCACCGCCTCCGCCACTGTATGAAGGCGTGCAAGGCGAGCAGCCAGCGGACCCTCCGGTGCCGCCGACCGAAGACGAGGCCGTGGCGAGGCTACTCCTCCAAGTCGGCTCGCCAGCGCGCCGTCGCCTGGAGAAGGCGACTTCGGCACCCCACCCCCTGGAAGCCGGCACCGCCAGCTCGGTGGCTCCAGACACCGAAGCGACAAGCGTCGCGCCTGTTGGGTGGGTACGGGGAGGCGGCACAGGGCCACTGAACCGGGCGCTCCTGGACGTCCAGGCGACGCTCCGCGCTGAGGGCGACGCCCTCCAGAGCTGCACCAAGGCGTTCCTAGCGTCGTGGGCAGCCGTCCGGGTATGTATTTTCTTTGGGCCTTTGCTTTTCTTGTTCCTCTCTGTGGGGGCGCGCCAGTGCACCCACTGGGTGTAGTCCCCAAGTTTCGGGCCGGCTGCTGAGCAGGCGGCCTGGAACTCCAATTGATGAACTTCTGGGTACTAACTTTGTCTGAAATGCTTGTTGCAGGATTACCACAACCTCCGCGTCACTTCCTTCAACCGTAATGTTGAAGAGTTGGGCAAGCGGACCGCCGACTTGGCGGAGAGCCGGAGTAAGTCCTTCCCTCTTTTTTCTTCTCTACGGGGGCGCGCTAGCGCACCCGCGGGCTGTAGTCCCCGAGATTCGGGCCGACTGCTGAGCAGTCGGGCCGGATCTCCCTGGCGACCTTCTTTATTGACGACTATTGTATTTCTTTCTTTCCTTCAGGAGCCAATGCTGCTCTTCAACAGCAGATGAGCAAAGCCAACTCCGCCCTGCTTGCCAAAGGGGAGGAGTGCAGCAGGCTCGCCACAGAGCGCGATCTGCTGGCCACTCAGTTGGCGGAGCAGAAGGAGCTGCTTGCGAAGTCGCAGCGGGAGGCGGAGGAGACGGAAACCGCCCTCTTGGCCGAGTTCGCGAGCGAGCGCTCCTCCTGGTCTAACAAGGAGGCGCTGCTGTCCTCCGGCTTCCACGAGATTGAAGACATCGTTGATGGTGAGTCTCTTTATTTTCTTTCTTCGAGCTACCGACTTAGATCGTGCCGATTCCTGGTTTTTGAGTTGCTTCTTCGTTTCTTCGTGTCTTTTGCGTACTTCTTCCCTGGGCAGTCACAGGCCGCTATCCAGGCCATCGAGGCCGATCGCGAAAGTCGAAGGGCGGAGGGCGCGGAGATCGCCGCCGATGCCCCCCAGACTCTTGATGAGCACATCTTGAGCATCGAGGCTCGCCTTCGGCCGGCTCACCGGATGCTGCGCCGGCTTCAGCGCGGCGGTGCCCAGGCCATTTCCGCCCTTTGGCCGGATATGCAGGCTTCGCGTACCCCCAGCCTGACGGCCAACTGGTTGGAGGTCGCGGCTGGTCGCCTCGAGGCCTGGAAGGGCTCTTCGGCCCGGGCTGGAGCGCGCCGGGCCTTGGAGTTCGTCAAGGCGTGGTACCCGGGGCTGGATCTAGACCGGTTGGCCACGCTTCGATCGGAGGCCTAGCCGGAGCTGGCGGCTGTGGAAGACACCCTCGTCAAGTGTGCTGCGGCGATCGCCTAGTACACTGACACGAGCATCTTCATCCCCGAGCGGTCTGAAGACGGCGAGGAGGTACCGCCGGAGTGGTTTGGGATGAACCCAGACTACGGAGAAGACTCGGCGGAGGTGATTGGCTCCAGCGTCGAGGAGGAGGACGAGGCGGAGGATGAGGGCGAGGCGGAGGCACCAGAAGACAGAGCAGACGGCCAGCCTCAGCCCGACCGCGCCTCCAGCAACGAGCCGCATGCGACCGACCCGACTGCTGCCGGAGGCGATCAAGCCGAGACTAGCCGGCCGACCGCCCCGACGCCTGACGCTGGCACCTCCTCCGACCCCCCGAATCCGTCTGCCGCCTCCTAAGCTGCCGCTGTGTCTTTTGTTTTATCTGCTTCACTAGTCTTTTAAGAACTTGTTAATTCGCACAATTCCACCCGCGGGGTGTATTTTGAACCTCTACTCGACGATTCAGCCAAGGGCCTATGTTATATATATATATCTATCTTTTCTTGCTCATTGTTCTTTTGGCTGTTTTCCTTTGCCGCTTTCTCTTAGTTGCCTGTCTTGCCAATCGGACAGCCGCTTCTGCGGACTGTTGCTGGATCAGGTGCTAGGCTACTTTGGGAAAGCAAGTACTTAGCCGATTCAAGATTGTTTGAGCAAATTGGATACAAAACGACAATCCGACTGTCCGAGAGTCAGTTTGCGAGAAAGGCTGGAAGCCGTCTTGAGCTATGTTTTACGCTTTGAGTCCTTAGCCATTTTTCGTGCGAGCACCCATTCTACCTTACCTCTGCCCACCGTACAGTCGCTCTGCAAGCTGCGCTTCTGACAAAAGACGGCTTAGGTGTTACACACTACTTGTCCGACTGCAGGAAGCATTTCATAGTGCAAGGCGGCAACTCCCCGGGCGACTTGTCGAGCCCGGTGCCAAGCGGCATGACAAAGAGTAACATACTTGTAGGCATAATTTTTATCATACAGACAAAAGAGGGCAGTCCCCGAGCTCGTCTCGGGGGGCCCGAAGTCTTGGTACTTTAATACAAAAGGTAGCGTGGTACATACTGCATCAACTGTAAAATATTCGGAGAAGATTTGCATTCCATGGCCGCTCTGTCTCCTTGCCGGAGTCGTCCCTCTTGCGTGCTCGGGGCTTCTGAGCGTCGATCAGGTAGTAGGAGTCGTTGCCTAGTACTTTGCTGATGATGAAAGGGCCTTCCCAAGGCGGCGACAGCTTGTGCTGGCTGGCTGTTCGCTGGATCAGCCGGAGTACAAGGTTGCCTTCTTGGAAAGATCTTGGCCTGACCTTCCTGTTGTGGTATCGGCACAGGCTCTGCTGGTAGATGCTGGACTGGCTGAGTGCCAACAGCCGGCCCTCTTCTAGCAAATCGACACCATCTTGCCGTGCTTCTTCTGCTTCCTCCTCGGTGTACATGGTGACTCGTGGGGAGTCGAACTCTATGTCCGTTGGGATGACGGCTTCGGCACCGTAGACGAGGAAGAAGGGCGTGAAGTCGGTTGACTTGTCTAGAGTCGTGCGCAGACTCCAGAGGACGGCTGGCAGCTCGTCGAGCCAGCAGCCAGCCGAGCGCTCTAGAGGCTTGATCAACCGAGGCTTGATGCCGGACAGGATGAGGCCATTTGCTCGCTCCACTTGGCCATTTGACTGCAGATGGGCGACGGACGCTAGGTCCAGTCGGATGCCTTGTGTTGCGCGGAAACGGGCCAAGGTGCCTTTGGCAAAATTTGTGCCGTTGTCGGTGATGATGTTGTGTGGTATGCCGTACCGAATTGTGATATCGGTGATGAAGGTCACGGCAGTCGGACCGTTCAGTTTCTTAATTGGCTTCACTTCCACCCACTTGGTGAACTTGTCCACTGCAACAAGTAGGTGAGTTAGACCACCTCGTGCTGTTTTGAATGGTCCCACCATGTCTAGACCCCAAACTGCGAAAGGCCAAGCAATGGGGATGGTCTTGAGCGCAGAAGCCGGCTAGTGCGGCTTGGAGCTGAACTTCTGGCACCCTTTGCATTTTTGGACCAACTCCTTGGCCTCTTCCAAGGCAGTCGGCCAGAAGAAACCGTGCCGAAAAGCTTTGGCGACGAGTGCTCTTGAAGCCGCATGGTGGCCACATTCGCCTTGATGGATGTCTTTGAGGATCGCCTGGCCTTGCTCTGGCTCTACGCAGCGCTGGTAGACACCAGTGATGCTGCGCCTGACCAGCTCTCTGTTGATTATGGTATAGGCTGCTGCCCGGTGTTGTACTTGCCGAGCTGAGGTCTCATCAGTTGGTAGCTCTTTGTTCACCAGGAATTTGAGGATGGGCTGGGCCCAAGAGGGTGCTGCTATTTCTTCGACTACCAGAACTGCGACTTGGACGAGGGCGGCTGGGCTGGGAGGCGGCGGGCTGGAGTCAACAGCCGCTTGCTGGGCTGATGAAGTCCCCAGGCCGACTGGCTCGGTCCTTGGGCCGAGTTCTGGAATCTTCGAGTCCGTCACCGCAGTCCCCGGGCCGGGCTCGACTGTGGCAGCCTTGGAGTCGCCCGCCAAAGTCCCCATTCCGACTGCCGGAACTCTGGAGTCGGATCCGCCGTCTTCAGGAGGAGCCGGCACAAAAATGGAGTCTGATTCTGGTGAAGGCTTGACAGATGGCTTGAGGGTGCATTGAAGGGCGACGCCAGATGGTATTGCTTGGCGGGTAGAGCCGATTCATGCCAAGGCGTCTACTTGGTCGTTGTCGTTTCTTGGCACATGGAGGAACTCGCACCCTTCGAAATACCCGCTGAGTTGCTGCACGAGGAAACGGTAGCTCGCCATGTTTGCGTCTTTCGCCCCAGTCGCCAGATGACTGCTGGACCACTAAGTCCGAGTCGCCATAACACAAGATCCGGCGGATGCCAAGTTCTTTGGCAAGCCGGAGCCCGTGAATGAGCGCCTCGTACTCGGGCCACGTTGTTGGAGGCGGCAAAATGGATTTGCAGTGCATATTTGAGCTTGTCGCCTTTGGGAGAGGTGAGGACGACGCCGGCTCCCAAGCCGGTGCGCATCTTGGAGCCATCGAAGTGCATCCGCCAATGGGTGGAGTCAGACGCTGGAGGCAGGTACTAGGTCTCGGCCCAGTCGACGAGGAAGTCGGCTAGTGCTTTTGATTTGATAGTGGTGCAGGGCTGGTAGTAGATGGTGTAAGGAGCCAGCTCTATGGCCCACTTGGCCACTCGACTAGAGGCATCTTGGCTACCGATGATCTTGGCAAGTGGAGCCGTGCAGACCACTATGATTGGATGCTCTTGAAAGTAAGGCTTCAATTTCTTGGCAGCAAAGTGCACGCCATAGCACATCTTCTGGTAGTGGGGGTAGTTCTGCTTGGAGGTCGACAGTACCTCGCTCAGGTAATATACTGGTCTCTGGACAGGTAGCACCTTGCCTTCGTCCTTGCGCTCTACTATAATGACTGTGCTGACTACTCGGCTGGTGGCGGCAGTGTACAGGAGCATAGGTTCCTTAGGAGTCGGAGCCGCCAGGACAGGTGGAGTAGTCAGCATCTTCTTCAACTGGTGGAAAGCTTCGTCCGCCTTATGGTTCCACTCTAAAAAAGTGGTCTTCTTCATGAGTTGGTATAAGGGGAGAGCTTTCTCGCACAGCTGACTGATGAATCGGCTGATGGACGCCAAGCAGCCGTTGAACTTCTGCACATCCAGCAGTCGGCTAGGTACCTCCATTCTCTCGATGGCCTTGATTTTTACTGGGTTGCCATTCTATGCCGCGTTCAGAGACCAGGAAACCTAGCAGCTGGCCGGCTGGTACTCCGAAGACACACTTCTCGGGGTTGAGCTTGATCTGGAACCGGCGCAAGTTCTCAAAGGTCTCCTTGAGGTCTTCTAGCAATGTTCCTTGCTTTTCTGTCTTCACCACCATGTCGTCCACGTAAACGTGGGCGTTCCTGCCGAGCTGCTTGAGGAGGCACTTCTGCATGCAACGCTGAAAGGTGCGCCGGCATTTCCTCAGACCGAACGTCATGGTGAGGTAGCAGAATGCTCCAAACGGCATAATGGAAGGCGGTCTTCAATCTGTTCAGCCGGGTAGCTTGATCTGGTGATATCCTGAGTACGCATCCAGAACTCAACAGCTCGCATCGGCTGTGGAGTCTATCACCTGATCAATTCTCGGCAGAGCAACGGGGTCCTTGGGCAGGCCTTGTGAGGCTCGTGTAGTCAATCACATTCGCCATGCACTTGTTCTTCCTTTAAGCACCAGGACGATTTGCACAGCCACTCCGGGAAGAAAACTTCCATAATGAAGCCGCTGCTAGGAGTCGGGCTATCTCTCTCCGACAACTCCTTCTCTTCTCCTGATAAGCGGCGCAGGGGCTTGCTTGACCGGCTTTTGCATCAGATCGGACGTGTACTATGTGCTCGGCGAAATCCGTCGGCACACCTGGCAATGTCCTTGGGAGACCATGCGAAGATGTCCCGATCTCACAAGGAAATCGACAGCTCACCTTCCTATTTGCTATCAGGTTTGCACCTATGACGGCATACCTCTCTGGGTGCTCCGGATCCAAGGGTATCTTCTTTGTCTCTTTGGCCAGCTTGAACGAACCTTCGGCTTCTGACTCCTTCGGGTCGGGCGATATCCCCGGCTGCTTGCCAGCCATCGCCACACTCGCTCAAGGAGTCGCTTCTCGACTGCAATCACCAGGGACTCGGCCAGCCGACTGCTCTCGCCGCGCAAGCGACGACTTCCGGTAGTCGCCGGCCACAGTCAGAATTCCCCTGGAACTGGGCATCTTCATCTTGAGGTAGGCGTAGTGGGGGACCGCCATGAACTTGGCCAAGGCGGGCCGGCCAAGTAGCGCATGGTATGGGCTCTCAAGGTCCACCACCTCAAACCAAACAGACTCTCTTCGGAAGTGATCTTTGTCCCCAAAGAGGACGTCAATCAGGATCTTGCCGATTGGTGAGCAGGAAAGCCCAGGAACAATGCCGTGGAACACAGTCCGGCTGTTCTGAAGCTGTCTCTGCTTGATTCCTAACTTCTCCATGGTGTCCTTGTACAGGATGTTGATGCTGCTGCCCCCATCTATCAGAACTCGCGAGAAACGCGCGGCCCGTTTGTCCGTGGCAAAGGTGGCGTCCAGGACCAAGGCGTAGGAGCCCGGACTCGGCATCACTTCTGGGTGGTCAGCCCTGCTCCAGCTGATGGGCCTCTCAGACCAGTGCATGAACTCTGGCGTCTCTGAGGCTACTGCGTTCACCTCTTGTCGCTGCAGCCGCCTGCTGCGTCGATCATCAGCCACACTGGTGAACACCACATAGGCTCCATGCTCTTCAGGGTATTCGTCTTGTACTGCGCCGACTGGCCTGACTGCCGGCTGCTGGGGCGGAGGCGGCTGCCCAGCAGGCGGGGGTGGGCAGGAGGCCGTCTCCCTTGGCGATCCTGGTGAGCCAGTGGCACTTCCGGGTGGTGTGATTCGACGGCTTCGCGCCGCTGTGGAACTTGCAAGGTCCATCCAAGGTCTGCTCGTAGGAGAAGGCCGGCAACCAGTTCGGCTTGCCGCCTTTTCTGTCGCTTGGGCGGAGGCTGCTCTTCTGGCTGCTGGGCTTCAACGGTCGCGACCTGCCGGCTGCGGAAGCCGGCTGCGGGGCCTTGCGCTTGTTGTCGCCCTGCTGTTGTCGCCGGCCGCGTCCGCCGGAGTTCTTGGAGCCTGAGGAGCTACTTTGCCAGTCGTGCTGATTTGAATTTCCGTCTTCATGGAGGAGTCGGCCGTAGCGTACTTGTCCGCTATGATCAGCAGCTCGTCGAGGGTTTCTGGCTCGTCGCAGAGGAGCTTGTGCTTGAGGAGGGTGCCTTCTCGGCACCCGGCTGTGAAGTACTCGATGGCCTGCACCTCGTGCACGCCCTCGCAGGAGTTCCGGAGCTCAGCCCAACGCGTGAGGTAGTCGCGAGTCGACTCGTCAGGACCTTGCACGCACAAGGAGAGCTGACGAGGCTTGGGAGGACGCTTGTACGTGCTGGTGAAGTTGCGGACGAACGCTTCAGTGAAGTCGACCCAGCTGTTGATGCTGCGGGGCTTTAGGCTGTTCAGCCATGTCCGGGCCGTGCCCTGGAGCATGAGCGGAACGTACTTTACGGCGACACGCTTGTTGCCGTTTGCTATGCTGACAGCCGTGGAGTAGTCGACTAGCCAGTCTTCCGGCTTCACGGAGCCGGTATACTTGGGCGTGTCTCTTGGGAGCGTGAACCCTCTGGGAAAGGGCTCGTCCCGAATGCGGGGCCCGAAACAAGGCGGACCCAGCTCGTCTTCTTCTTCCAGCGCCAGGGACCGGTGAAGTCGGTCGATCCGGTGGCGGGCGTCATTCTCTCCAACTCCCTCTCGGCGGCCAAGGCGGTCACCGAGAGTCGGATGGTCAACAGGCGGCGGGGAGACTCGCCTCTCCTTGCGGGGAGGGGGAGGCGGACAGTCGTCCCGTCGTTCCACTGCTCTCGGGCGGCCGTCTCGGTCGCGCTCTATGGTAATGCGAGTCCGACTGTGGCTGACAGCCGGCTCCTTGTCCTTTCTTCCTCGGGCACCGCCAGTCGGCGTCCGAGACGTCGCGCCTTGATCTCGGTGCGGGTCGTCGTTTGGCCGCTGCGGCGCCTCCGTGCGGCAGCCGGCCTCGTTCTGCGCGGCGGCCGCGTCGAGGAGCCGCTGGACTCGCTCCATCATGAGGCGGCGCTCTTCGCCCTCGAAATTGTCCAGCTCATCCGCCGCTGCCTGGGCGGCTCGGATGTTCTCCGCTGGCGTGGCATACACGGGGCGGCTAGCCCCAAACAGGCTGGCGATGGCTACGCCGCGCTGCTGAACCGCGCCAAGGCGGTTGGGCCCTGCCGGGGCCGGCGAGCCGCCAACAGCGCGATCCATCTCCCTCTGGTAAGCTTCTGACAAGCCTCTCATGCTGGCCAGCTTCTTCGCTCCTTCAACAAGCTGAAGGCGGAGCGCTTCTAACGTCTCTGCGTCAGCATCTTCCGGAATGGGCGCAGCTAGGTCTTGCAGCGCCGCACCGAGCGAGTCGGGCGCCCCTCCACCAGGGAACTCGTCATGACTAATGACCAGCACCTCAGTGACGGTGCTTCCGTCGCTCTCCACGTGGGGGAGGGGTTCGTCGTAGACCACCACGTTGGTAGGGAACGCGTCGACCGACGCGGTGTCGGAGTCGACCAGCATCGGGTCGGGGGAGCCTACGGGCTCCAAGCCGAGGAAACGTGGAGTTGATCGAGGAGGCCCGCGAGGAGGTTTTCGGGGCCGCCCGCGCCTGCGTCGGACGCAGGTTCGTCGGAGAGGCAGACCTCGCCGACAAGTTCGGCCAAGGAGCTGACGGCACAGGCGATCTCCAACGCCGCGCAGCGCGTCAATGCAAACTTCGTCCAGCATGCCTGGCTGGCTGCGCTCGCCAGGGAGGAAAAGGGTTCCCGTCCAGAACAGATCTCCGGACGGCGGTGCACCATGCCCCACGGTGGGCGCCAAATGTAGGGCGTTGGGTGCGACATATGCCAACGGATGGCCTATCATGGTGGGGGCGAGTAGAACGTCGCCGGTGCCTGGAAACGGGATGAGGCGAATGAAGGAAATATGCCCTAGAGGCAATAATGAAGTTATTATTTATTTCCTTATTTCATGATAAATGCTTATTATTCATGCTAAAATTGTATTAACCGGAAACATAATACATGTGTGAATACATAGACAAACAAAGTGTCACTAGTATGCCTCTACTTGACTAGCTCGTTAATCAAAGATGGTTATGTTTCCTAACCATCGACATGTGTTGTCGTTTGATTAACGGGATCACATCATTAGGAGAATGATGTGATTGACATGACCCATTCCATTAGCTTAGCACCCAATCATTTAGTATGTTGCTATTGCTTTCTTCATGACTTATACATGTTCCTATGACTATGAGATTATGCAACTCCCGTTTGCCGGAGGAACACTTTGTGTGCTACCAAATGTCACAACGTAACTGGGTGATTATAAAGGAGCTCTACAGGTGTCTCCAAAGGTATATGTTGGGTTGGCGTATTTCAAGATTAGGATTTGTCACTCTGATTGTCGGAGAGGTATCTCTGGGCCCTCTCGGTAATGCACATCACATAAGCCTTGCAAGCATTGCAACTAATGAGTTAGTTGCGAGATGATGTATTACGAAACGAGTAAAGAGACTTGCCGGTATCGAGATTGAACTAGGTATTGAGATACCGACGATCGAATCTCGGGCAAGTAACATACCGATGACAAAGGGAACAACGTATGTTGTTATGCGGTCTGACCGATAAAGATCTTCGTAGAATATATGGGAGCCAATATGAGCATCCAGGTCTGCTATTGGTTATTGACCGGAGACGTGTCTCGGTCATGTCTACATTGTTCTCGAACCCGTAGGGTCCGCACGCTTAAGGTTTCGATGACAGTTATATTATGAGTTTATGAGTTTTGATGTACCGGAGGAGTTCGGAGTCTCGGATGAGATCGGGGACATGACAAGGAGTCTCGAAATGGTCGAGACATAAAGATCGATATATTGGACGACTATATTCGGACATCGGAAAGGTTCCGAGTGATTCGGGTATTTTTGGAGGTACCGGGGAGTTACGGGAATACGAGGAAGAAGCAATGGGCCTTAATGGGCCTTAGTGGGAAGGACCAGGAGGTGGCGCGCGCCCCTCCCAAGCCCAGTCCGAATTGGACAAGGGATTTGGGGCGCGGCCCCTCTCTCCCTTCCTTCCCCTCCTCCCCCCTTTCCCCTCTTCTCCTAGTTGGACTAGGAAAGGAGGAAACCTACTCCAACTAGGACTAGGAATCCTACTCCCTGGCGCGCCCCTCCTAGGGCCGGCCTCCTCCCCCTTGCTCCTTTATATACAGGGGCAGGGGGCACCCCAAAGACACACAAGTTGATCCACGTGATCGTTTTCTTAGCCGTGTGCGGTGCCCCCTTCCACCATAATCCTTAATAATATTGTAGCGGTGCTTAGGCGAAGCCCTGCGATGGTAAAACATCAAGATCGTCACCACGCCGTCGTGCTGACGGAACTCTTCCCCGACACTTTGCTGGATCAGAGTCCGGGGATCGTCATCGAGCTGAACGTGTGCTAAAACTCGGAGGTGCCGTAGTTTCGGTGCTTGATCGGTCGGGCCGTGAAGACGTACGACTACATCAACCGTGTTGTGCTAACGCTTCCGCTGTCGGTCTACAAGGGTACGTAGATCACACTCTCCCCTCTCGTTGCTATGCATCACCATGATCTTGCGTGTGCGTAGGAAATTTTTGAAATTACTACGTTCCCCAAGCAGCGAAGACATGCACGCCGGCGAATCTTACCCAGCTTCGGGGCTCTCCGGGGAGATAACACCCCTACTGCTGCTCTGCGGGGTCTCCGCATGATCACTATGGTCAAGTGTTTAGATGGTTGCTCCTTGAGCTGGGTCTGGTGGTGGGAGAGGGCAAGGCTAGCTCTCTCCCTCTATCTGGTGTGGTATAGAACTACTGGATCCAACCCTTTGCATGGGTGCCCTGGGGGGTTTATATAGGCCTACCCCCAGGGGTACAATGGTAATTCGACTAGGCGCGGCCCCAGCCGTCAGTGCCTCCGACCTCCGGCTTCTCCGCCGACTGCTGGGGCCCGCCGACTGGTGGGCCCCGCCGACTGGTCTGGTACGGAGCCGACAGGCCGCCGCCGCGGGCGGGTCTTGCCGGCTGCTGATTACTGTAGCCGTGCTCCTGATGACAAGCTTGGTCATGGGGTCGTGGCAACAGCCCGCCGCCTGGCGGGCGATCACTGTGGCCACTCCCCATCTCTTCTTGATTAGGCGGGGCGGCCCCCCATCTCTTCTTGATTAATGGCGCGTGGGCCCCGGGGGAGGGCTCGGCCGACTCCCCCGGGCCGACTCCCGACGGGTCCGACTGGCGGTTCTCCCGCCGTCTCCCGAGGTCTCGCTTGGACTGGTGGGCCCCTGCTGCCTCCAGGCGTACAGACAAGCCGTCGTGGGTGCAGGAGCAGGTACAGTGATGCTGATGTCAGGGCCGGCTGGGCAACAGTGCCACGCCGTAGGGAGATCTTCCCTAGTACGGCGCGTTGTAGCCATGCCTGCCCTTGGTAAGGGGCGGGGAGTGGGCTTCATTGTAGCTACGCCCCTGCCCCGTCCCCCTCGATGAGGTCACGGTTTGTTGGAGTCGCCGGCCGACTCCCCAAAGCCGGCTTCTCTGGAAGTCGCCCCTGGGACTCGGAGCGGGCTTGCCGTAGACTCCCCAGGACTGGCTCTCTGGAAGTCGCCCCACTCGGCTGTGAGCGGGCAGTCGGCCGTCTTGCCATAGACTCCCCAGGAGGTGGCTCTTCACCCTGTGGCCTTGAGGGGCGCAGCCTGCCCCGATGTCTTGAAAGGTCATGGGCTTCGGGTTGGCCTACCCATGGCCCATTACTCCGACAAGTCGAACCCTGAAATTTGACCTTCCTGCTCATACTTCATTCTAGACATGAGTTGGATCTCGGCCAATCATGTTGTAATGATTGTCCACCTAGTTCCCTTCAACTTGAACGTCGAATTATTCATTGTTTCTATAATCTATTGCCTTTGCATTCTTTCCCTCTTCTGATTGAGTACTGATACTCACATCAGATCCATTGAGGACCGCTGAATCCTTTGTTGGATTATTATCCGGCAATGTCCTTCATATTCAAAATCTCGTGCGCTCCCTGATACATATTGCCTTCGGTAAATTGTATCCTCTGCTTATTGTCAACCATGCTCTGCTATTGAGCTGATGTTATATGCTCTGGAAGTTAGTGGTAGGTGTTCCTAAGATACCCCTACGGGTTGATACCTATGCCTTCCCTAATCCGTGTGAACTCAAAAGAGATGTGAGTCTTACTCTTCTGGTACTTCGCCAGATAAATCTTCTGCACTACAATTTCTTCGAAACGAGGAGTGAATGAAAGGTTATGCATTGAAGAAGTGGGAGTCGACCTTGAACCTTGTGTTCATGCCCATGGACCCGATGTAGAACTTATCATGGAAGCTGCTCGTAAATAATTATTTTTGGTACAAGCTCATCTTGTATCTATGAATTGATCCTTTGCAATGGTTCCGACCATATTTTCCTCCTTGATCTCATTCACTGGGTAAGTTAAAATTACTATCCTCTGCAAATCATTTCCCCCATCCAACCTCTACTCCGATTTACCTTCTGGCATTACACCTAGTACTTGATACTGGGAAGCTTTATACCCCATCACATCATTCCTAGCCTGACCGGCTATATTTTATCATGTCAACTTTAAACTGTGCTACCTGGTCCTTATGCCCGGAGCAACTTCCGACGATGAGCTAAGCTTACGTCGATCTTCCTCATCTTATCATTTCACCTCGAACAACAAGCTTGACTTTGAGCTTGTGTCGAATCCGTGGTTCTCATAGCCTTTCACTTCATCCTCCCTTTTCTGCTCGAGGGCATCTTCATAGAGTCTCTCGACAAACTTGTCTTGATCACCGTCACACTTTGGCTTCTTCAGAGATGTCAATTGAATTCATGACTAGAAATACCATCCTGCCTCTCGATGACTTGTGTCAGCATCAACAACATTCTTGTCTTCCCCCCAACACAAACTTGATCATATTAATTTTGGGAATACATCCTTTTTGGACATGTCGATGGTTTGCTACTGAGCCCATCGGCCAAACCCTCATCTTTTCCCTGCTAAAATTGTATGACTTATTTTCTAAGTTGTTTCCGATGGATCCTTATGAATCCAAAGTCCGACCTTTACCTGATGACCATGTCAATGCTATCCCGAAGCATGATTGTGGTACTCAAACATCAACAAGAACATTGGAAGCATAATGCTAAATGTTTCTTGTTCATTATCCAAACAACACCGTTGTACGTGTAACTTCATGAATTCCCCTTTACCTAATTGGTTATCTACTTACTATCCTGTCATGGATATCATCCTCTGCTTGTCCTTGGGAAGGATATACTCCTGATAATTGTGTTTAAACACATTTTCCTTTCCATTGTTCTGATTAATATACTAATCATATTTTCCTTTCCATTCTTTTGTTTAACCTTTCCGGTAAACTAACTTATCTCAGTAGAGATAATTTCTGCTTAGGTAAGCACCTCAATGTACAACTCTGTCAGTAAAGACCCTGTTACTATTGTGATGACATTCCGGTAACCCACCGATGGACGAGAACTTTGCCTATTGGCCCGCCTCGTTCAACGAGCAGGAAAATGGTTCTCTTCGTCCCTCGCCCTTGGTACCGACGTTGTTGCCGACATAACTGACAGGCTATCCCTCTGCTATCGCCTTGCTATCATGACTGTGCAAAATATATAGCGCCTTTCCTTCTTTTAACCCACATGGTGGGCCCATAACCCACAGTTCCACAGGATCGAAACCTGACTCTCCTGTACAACCTTGATGCCGAAATATTCTTTACACTTGGCTTCATATCATGTCATGAGCCACCTTCGAGAGATGATCTATTCCCGATGCTCTGAACCCCTTTCTCACACTCTGTTCAGGTATCAATCGTGTTCATTCAGTTGAAACTTCCTATTGTACCTTCATACTTTGCTCTCGATGTTTATTAAGTTTCAACTCGAGAGATACTTCTGCCTCATTCCCTGAATTGTTCACAAGATAATTAACCCTATAAGGGTCAGTTCTCCCGAAGTTACTCTTTACTTCCCCACTTAAATCTCGGGACGAGATTTCTTGTAGTGGAGGAGATTTGTAACACCCCCAGTGTCATGCTACAGTAATCCCCTGTTGATGGTGCCATGTCATCACACTACTGTTGCTAATACTCACTTGATCCAAATCACTGTTCATGTTCAAACTCAAATTCAAAGTCAAAAATTCAAATTTGCCAAACATGAAAACTAAAATGTTCAAAGTGTGGCAAATAATCACTGAGTAATTGTCATGTTGGAACCAACCTCTTTTGGATTCCCAAAGTGCCCCTGAAATTTTATTTAATGGTCCAACAACTTTTAAATCTGGCCTTTTCTATTTCTAAAAATGGTTAGACAACTCCTTTGGCCTCGAACTTTTTGTGTCTCCTAGAAATAATGTGCTTGATTTATGTGGCACGTCTCCTTTCTAACAAAACTCTTTTAGTTTTACGAATTAATAGAAAGCAGTAGCTAAAAAAGAGAAAAAGAAAGGGAAAGAAAAACAAAAGGAAAAGTCCCCCCTCCCTGCTGGGCCACAACCCAGTCGGCCGGCCCATGGGCCCAACTGCGCCCCTGGCCTATATGGCCTGCCGACGCTCAAACCCTATCCCCATCTCTCCCATGACCCCCCCACGAACCCCACTCCCTCCCTCGTCTCTCCCCCACTCGCCTGGATCCGGGTCGGGAAGGAGCCCAATCCCGCGCCGCCGGCCCTGACGCCCCCCATCCGCGCGCGCTCGTGGTTGCCTGTCCGTAGCTCGGCCGTTCCACGATGACTACAGCGCTGATCTTATGTGTGCTCAGTACGGATACTTTAATGCCACTGCTACAGATGCAATTACACCACCTTCGTCTCTACCTCATGCCGGGCCACTCCCCTGACATACTGTCCGCGCAGTACGCCGGGCATACATTACATTGTATCTCTATTACGTGTTAGTTCTACTCTGCCGTTCTCAATGTAAATGTTGGATTTTGTTCCATACGCTAGAAGCGTCAAGATAAATATCCTGTTTTGTATGACCTTGAATAGCTCATTTCAACTTAGGTTGTCCGTACTCTTCCATGTTAGGTTCTTTTACGGGTTTATATGACTGCTTAGACGAGAAGTGGACTCACATTCTCGTCACTCCGTAACCCGCGTCATCTTTATAAGGTGGTTGCGTCTTAGTGATCCACTGGAGATAAAATGGGCTGGTTAAACGAGTGGCAGTATTGGGATTTTCTTGATATAGGCTAGTATTAGGGGTTTTTCAATAGGGATCCCAGTCCCGATGCGTTATGCAACTATCAATATTATTTGCGAAACAATCTTGCCCGTGGAGGACGTGTTCTTATGTGTAGTTGTGCGAGGGCCTACTGGCGTTTTGTTCTTTGAGAGGACATTGAGCAAGGTGTGAGATCATACCTATAGTGTATTATCAGATGGCGGTTATGAATCGGGTCCGACGTATGGCCGAGTGGTAGTATAAAATATAAACTTCTCACCATTATAAATGCAAATCGAGAGACACAGCACTTTACGATATGATGTATCGTGTATGCATGCGAGTACTAGCGATTACTTATCATCTCATTCGCGATTGTTAATAATTTAACGAGATGAAAGTATACCGCTCAAATGTTATATTCGTTACCTGTTTCAAAAACATTCCTGTTTCAAAACAGCCTCTACAAATCCCTGCTTCCCTCTGCGAAGGGCCTATCTATTTACTTTTATGCTGAGTCATCATCCTCTTATTAAAAAGCACCAGTTGGAGAGCACCGCTGTCATTTGCATTCATTACTGTTTGTTTACATTGAGTATGACTTGACTAGATCTCTTTTACCATGAATTACAATGTCTAGTCAGTCCTTGGTCTTTAAAGGTGCTCTGCATTTATGTTTTGTGGTCTCAGAAAGGGCTAGCGAGATACCATTTGTTATATCATATTATGATTGTTTTGAGAAAGTGTTGTCATCCGAGATTTATTATTATGGCTCGCTAGTTGATTATGCTATTGATATGAGTAAACTTGAGACCTATGCGTTATTGCGAATGTGGTTAGTTATAATCTTTGCTGAAAACTTGAATGCTGGCTTTACATATTTACAACAACAAGAGCAAACAGAGTTTGTAAAAGTTTTTCTTTATCACTTTCAGTTTGTCAACTGAATTGCTTGAGGACAAGCAAAGGTTTAAGCTTGGGGGAGTTGATACGTCTCCAACGTATCTACTTTTCCAAACACTTTTGCCCTTGTTTTGGACTCTAACTTGCATGATTTGAATGGAACTAACCCGGACTGACGCTGTTTTCAGCAGAATTACCATGGTGTTATTTATGTGCAGGAGCAAACGTTCTCGGAATGACCTGAAACTTCACGGAGACCTTTTCAGAAAATAAGAAAAATACCTGCAAGATGAAGGCCAGGGGGCCCACGTCTCTCCACGAGGGTGGGGGGCGCGCCTGCCCCCCTAGGGCGCCCCCTACCTCGTGGGCCCCCTGTTGCCTCTCCGACTCCAACTCCACCTCCATATATTGAGTTTCGGGGAGAAAAAAATCAGAGAGAAGAAATCATCGCGTTTTACATGATACGGAGCCGCCGCCAAGCCCTAAAACCTCTCGGGAGGGCTGATCTGGAGTCCGTTCGGGGCTCCGGAGAGGGGAATCCGTCGTCCATCATCACCATCCTCCATCACCAATTTCATGATGCTCACACCGTGCATGAGTAATTCCATCGTAGGCTTGCTGGACGGTGATGGGTTGGATGGGATCTATCATGTAATCGAGTTAGTTTTGTTAGGGTTTGATCCCTAGTATCCACTATGTTCTGAGATTGATGTTGCTATGACTTTGCTATGCTTAATGCTTGTCACTAGGGCCCGAGTGCCATGATTTCAGATCTGAACCTATTATGTTTTCATCAATATAGAGTTCTTGATCCTATCTTGCAAGTCTACTAGTCACCTATTATGTGTTATGATCCGTTAACCCCGAAGTGACAATAATCGGGATACTTACCGGTGATGACCGTAGTTTGAGGAGTTCATGTATTCACTATGTGTTAATGCTTTGTTCCGGTTCTCTATTAAAAGGAGGCCTTAATATCCCTTAGTTTCCGTAAGGACCCCGCTGCCACGGGAGGGTAGGACAAAAGATGTCATGCAAGTTCTTTTCCATAAGCACGTATGACTATGTTCAGAATACATGCCTACATTATATCAATGAACTGGAGCTAGTTCTGTGTCACCCTAGGTTATGACTGTTACATGATGAACCGCATCCGGCATAATTCTCCATCATCGATCCATTGCCTACGAGCTTTCCATATATTGTTCTTCGCTTATTTACTTTTCCGTTGCTATTGCTATCATCACTACAAAATACCAAAAACATTACTTTTACTACTGTTACCTTTTGCTACCGTTATCACCAACTATCATATTACTTTGCTACTAAACACTTTGCTGCAGATATTAAGTTTCCAGGTGTGGTTGAATTGACAACTCAGCTGCTAATACTTGAGAATATTCTTTGGCTCCCCTTGTGTCGAATCAATAAATTTGGGTTGAATACTCTACCCTCGAAAAACTGTTGTGATCCCCTATACTTGTGGGTTATCACGTTCCTAGAGAAAGCTAAGTTGAAATATGATGGTAGCAACTACACGGACTGGGTCCGTAACTTGAGGATTATCCTCATTGCTGCATAGAAGAATTACGTCCTGGAAGCACCGCTAGGTGACAAACCCGCTGCATGAGCAACGCCAGAACACCTGGCAGAGCAAAGCTGATGACTACTCGATAGTTCAGTGTGCCATGCTTTACGGCTTAGAACTGGGACTTCAACGACGTTTTGAATGTCATGGAGCATATGAGATGTTCCAAGAGTTGAAGTTAATATTTCAAGCAAATGCCCAGATTCAGAGATATGAAGTCTCCAATAAGTTCTACAGTTGCAAGATGAAGGAGAATAGTTCTGTCAGTGAACATATACTCAGAATGTCTGGGTACCACAACCACTTGACTCAACTGGGAGTTAATCTTCCTGATGATAGTGTCATTGACAGAGTTCTTCAGTCACTGCCACCAAGCTACAAGAGCTTTGTGATGAACTATAATATGCAAGGGATGGATAAGACAATTCCTGAGCTCTTCACAATGCTAATGGCTGCAGAGGTAGAAATCAAGAAGGAGCATCAAGTGTTGATGGTCAACAGGACCACCAGTTTCAAGAAAAAGGGTAAAGGGAAGAAGGGGAACTTCAAGAAGAACATCAAGCCAGTTGCTTCTCAAGTGAAGAAACCCAAGTCTGGACCTAAGCCTGAGACTGAGTGCCTCTACTGGAAAGGAACGGGTCACTGGAAGCGGAACTGCCCCAAGTATTTGGCGGAGAAGAAGGATGGCAAAGTAAAAGGTATATTTGATATACATGTTATTGGTGTGTACTGATACGTCTCCAACGTATCTATAATTTTTGATTGTTCCATGCTATATTATATTCTGTTTTGGACATTATTGGGCTTTATTATACAATTTTATATTAATTTTGGGACTAACCTATTAACCGGAGGCCCAGCCCAGAATTGAAGTTTTTTTGCCTATTTTAGGGTTTCGCGGCAAAAGAATATCAAACGGAGTCCAAACGGAATGAAACCTTAGGGAACATGATTTTCGGAACGAACATGATCCAGAGGACTTGGACCCTATGTCAAGCAATCAACGAGGAAGGCACGAGGTAGGGGGCGCGCCTACCCCCCAGGCGCGCCCTCCACCCTTGTGGGCCCCCTGTTGCTCCACCGACGTACTCCTTCCTCCTATATATACCTACGCACCCCCAAACGACCAGATACGGAGCCAAAACCCTAATTCCACCGCTGTAACTTTCTGTATCCATGAGATCCCATCTTGGGGCCTTTTCCAGAGCTCTGCCGGAGGGGGCATCGATCATGGAGGGCTTCTATCAACACCATAGCCCCTCTGAAGAAGTGTGAGTAGTTTAGTTTAGACCTACGGGTCCATAGTTATTAGCTAGATGGCTTCTTCTCTCTTTTTGGATCTCAATACAAAGTTCTACCCCTCTCTTGTGGAGATCTATTCGATGTAATCTTCTTTTGCGGTGTGTTTGTTGAGACCGATGAATTGTGGATTTATGATCAAGTTTATCTATGAACAATATTTGAATCTTCTCCGAATTCTTTTATGTATGATTGGTTATCTTTGCAAGTCTCTTAGAATTATAAGTTTGGTTTGGCCTACTAGATTGATCTTTCTTGCAATGGGAGAAGTGCTTAGCCTTGGGTTCAATCTTGCGGTGTCCTTTCCTAGTGACAGTAGGGGCAGCAAGGCACGTATTGTATTGTTGCCATCGAGGATAACAAGATGGGGTTTATATCACATTGCATGAGTTTATCCCTCTACATCATGTCATCCTGCTTAAAGCGTTACTCTGTTCTCTTGAACTTAATACTCTAGACGCATGTTGGATAGTGGTCGATGTGTGGAGTAATAGTAGTAGATGCAGGCAGGAGTCGGTCTACTTGTCTCGGACGTGATGCCTATATACATGATCATACCTAGATATTCTCATAACAATGCTCAATTCTGTCAATTTCTCAACAGTAATTTGTTCACCCACCGTAAATACTTATGCTCTTGAGAGAATGAAACCTATGGCCCCCGGGTCTATCTTCCATCATATTAATCTTCCAATACTTAGTTATTTCCTTTGCCATTTATTTTACTTTGCATCTTTTATTTCTCTTTATCATAAAAATACCAAAAATATTATCCTATCATATCTATCAGATCTCACTCTCGTAAGTGACCGTGTAGGGATTGACAACCCCTTATCACATTGGTTGCAAGGATTTATTTGTTTGTGTAGGTGCGAGGGACTCGTGCGCGGCCTCCTACTGGATTGATACCTTGGTTCTCAAAAACTGAGGGAAATACTTATGCTACTTTGCTGCATCACCCTTTCCTCTTCAAGGGAAAACCAACACAGTGCTCAAGTGGTAGCAAGAAGGATTTCTGGTGCCGTTGCCGGGGAGGTTCGCGCAAGACAAGTCAAGATTTGACTCCCGACAACGAGTCACTTGTGGCGCTGTTGCAAGTCAAGACATACCAAGTACCCATCACAAACCCTTATCTCCCGCATTACATTATTTGCCATTTGCCTCTCATTTTCCTCTCCCCCACTTCACCCTTGCCGTTTTATTCGCCCTCTCTCTCCATCTTCCCTCTCTTTCTCTATTTGCCTCTTTTTGCCCGTTTCTTGTTTGCTTGTGTGTTGGATTGCTTGCTTGTCACGATGGCTCAAGATAATACTAAATTGTGTGACTTCACCAATACCAACAACAATGATTTCCTTAGCACTCCGATTGCTCCTCTTACCGATACTGAATCTTGTGAAATCAATGCTGCTTTGTTGAATCTTGTCATGAAAGACCAATTCGCCGGCCTTCCTAGTGAAGATGCCGCTACCCATCTGAATAGCTTCATTGATTTAGGTGATATGCAAAAGAAGAAAGATGTGGATAATGATATTGTTAAATTGAAGCTATTTCCTTTTTCGCTTAGAGATCATGCTAAAGCTTGGTTTTCGTCTTGGCCTAAAAATAGTATTGATTCGTGGAATAAGTGCAAAGATGCTTTTATCTCTAAGTATTTTCCTCCCGCTAAGATCATCTCTCTTAGAAATGATATTATGAATTTTAAGCAACTTGATCATGAACATGTTGCACAAGCTTGGGAGAGGATGAAATTAATGATACGTAATTGCCCTACACATGGTTTGAATTTGTGGATGATTATACAAATTTTTATGCCGGATTTAATTTTTATGCGATAGAAGAAATTAATGTTTTGAGTGGAAAGATGGATGAACTTATGAAATTGTTTGCTAATAAAAGTGTTTCTTCTAATCCTAATGATATGCCTTTGTCTACTTTGATTGAGAATAATAATGAATCTATGGATGTGAATTTTCTTGGTAGGAATAATTTTGGTAACAACGCGTATAGAGGAAACTTTAATCCTAGCCCGTATCCTAGTAATTCCTCTAATAATTATGGTAATTCCTACAACAATTCTTATGGAAATTATAATAAGATGCCCTCTGATTTTGAATCTAATATTAAAGAATTTATTACTTTGCAAAAGAATTTCAATGCTTTGATTGAAGAAAAATTGCTTAAGATTGATGAGTTGGCTAGGAACGTTGACAGAATTTCTCTTGATGTTGATTCTTTGAAACTTAGATCTATTCCACCTAATCATGATATCAATGAGTCTCTCAAAGACATGAGAATTTCCATTGATGAGTGCAAAGAAAGAACCGCTAGGTTGCGTGCTAAGAAAGATTGCTTTATAAAAGTGTGTTCTTCTAGTTTCCATGATAATAAAGATGAAGATCTAAAAGTTATTGATGTGTCCCCTATTAAATCTTTGTTTTGCAATATGAATCTTGATAATGATGGGACTAAATATGATCCACTTTTACCTAGACGACGTTCCAAAAATTCGGAGTCTTTAGATCTTGATGCTAAAATTGTTAAAAGTGGGATTGAAGAAGTCAAACTTTAAATATTAATGAACCCACTATTTTGGATTTCAAGGAATTTAATTATGATAACTGCTCTTTGATAGATTTTATTTCCTTGTTGCAATCCGTGCTAAATTCTCCTCATGCTTATAGTCAAAATAAAACTTTTACTAAACATATCGTTGATGCTTTGATGCAATCTTATGAAGAAAAACTTGATTTGGAAGTTTCTATCCCTAGAAAACTTTATGATGAGTGGGAACCTACTATTAAAATTAAATTTAAATATCATGAATGCTATTCTTTGTGTGATTTGGGTGCTAGTGTTTCCACGATTCCAAAGACTTTGTGTGATTTGCTAGGTTTCCGTGATTTTGATGATAGCTCTTTAAACTTGCACCTTGCGGATTCCACTATTAAGAAACCTATGGGAAAAATTAATGATGTTCTTATTGTTGCAAATAGGAATTATGTGCCCGTAGATTTTATTGTTCTTGACATAGATTGCAATCCTTCATGTCCTATTATTCTTGGTAGACCTTTCCTTAGAACGATTGGTGCAATTATTGATATGAAGGAAGGGAATATTAGATTCCAATTTCCATTAAGGAAAGGAATGGAACACTTACCTAGAAATAAAATTAAATTACCTTATGAATCTAATATGAGAGCCACTTATGGACTGCCTACCAAAGATGGCAATACCTAGATCTATCCTTGCTTTTTTGCCTAGCTAGGGGCGTTAGACGATAGCGCTTGTTGGGAGGCAACCCAACTTTATTTTTATTCCTTGCTTTTGCTCCTGTTTAGTAATAAATAATTTATCTAGACTCTGTTCTGGTTGTGTTTTTTGTGTTTAATTAGTGTTTGTGCCAAGTAGAACCGTTAGGAAGACTTGGGGAAAGTCTTTTTAATCTTGCTGTAAAAAACAGAAACTTTAGCGCTCACGAGAATTGCTGCCATTTTTATTTGGAAAGTGATATTTAGTTAATTATTTTTGAAGATGATTAATAGATAAATTCCTCACGTCCATAAATTTATTTTAGAATTTTTGGGGTTCCAGATCTTGCGTTAGCTACAGATTACTACAGACTGTTCTGTTTTTGACAGATTATGTTTTCGTGTGTTGTTTGCTTATTTTGATGAATCTACGGCTAGTAAAATAGTTTATAACCATAGAGAAGTTGGAATACAGTAGGTTTAACACCAATATAAATAAAGAATGAGTTCATTATAGTACCTTGAAGTGGTGTTTTGTTTTCTTTCGCTAACGGAGCTCACGAGATTTTCTATTTTAAGTTTTGTGTTGTGAAGTTTTCAAGTTTTGGGTAAAAGATTTGATGGATTATGGAACAAGGAGTGGAAAGAGTCTAAGCTTCGGGATGCCCATGGCACCCCAAGATAATCTAAGGACACCTAAAAGCCAAAGCTTGGGGATGCCCCAGAAGGCATCCCCTCTTTCGTCTACTTCCATCGGTAACTTTACTTGGAGCTATATTTTTATTTACCACATGATATGTGTTTTGCTTGGAGCGTCTTGTATTATTTGAGTCTTTATTTGTTAGTTTTCCACAATCATCCTTGCTGTACACACCTTTTGAGAGAGACACACATGATTGGAAAATTGTTAGAATACTCTATGTGCTTCACTTATATCTTTTGAATTATATAGTTTTTGCTCTAGTGCTTCACTTATATCTTTTAGAGCACGTCGATGGATTTGTTTTATAGAAACTATTGTTCTCTCATGCATAGCTTAGATTATTTTGAGAGTCTTACAAAACATCATGGTAATCTGCTTTAATTATGTTAGGCATTCAAGATTAATAAAAAATTTCTTATGAGTGTGTTGAATACTATGAGAAGTTTGATACTTGATAATTGTTTCGAGATATGGAGATGGTAATATTAGAGTCATGCTAGTCGAGTAGTTGTGAATTTGAGAAATACTTGTGTTAAAGTTTGTGATTCCCGTAGCATGCACGTATGGTGAAACGTTATGTGATGAAGTCGGAGCATGATTTATTTATTGATTGTCTTCCTTATGAGTGGCGGTCAAGGACGAGCGATGGTCTTTTCCTACCAATCTATCCCCCTAGGAGCATGCGCGTAATACTTTGCTTTGATAACTTGTAGATTTTTGCAATAAGTATATGAGTTATTTATGACTAAGGTTGAGTCCATGGATCATACTCACTTTTCTTCCTTCCACCATTGCTAGCCTCTCTAATACCGTGCACCTTTCGCCGGTATCATACACCCACCATATACCTTCCTCAAAACAGCCACCATACCTACCTATCATTGCATTTCCATAGCCATTCCGAGATATATTGCCATGCAACTTTCCACTGTTCTGTTTACTATGACACGCTCCATCATTGTCATATTGCTTTGCATGATCATGTAGTTGACATTGTATTTGTGGCAAAGCCACCGTTCATAATTCTTTCATACATGTCACTCTTGATTCATTGCATATCCCAGTACACCGCCGGAGGCATTCACATAAAGTCATATTTTGTTCTAAGTATCGAGTTGTAATTGTTGAGTTGTAAGTAAATAAAAGTGTGATGATCATCATTCTTAGAGCATTGTCCCAGTGAGGAAAGGATGATGTAGACTATGATTCCCCCACAAGTCGGGATGAGACTCCGGACGAAAAATAAAATAAATAATAATAATAATAAGAGGCCAAAGAAGCCAAATAAAAATAATAAAAGAGGCTATAAAAAAGCCCAAATAAAAAAATATGAGAGAAAAGGAGAGAAGGGACAATGCTACTATCCTTTTACCACACTTGTGCTTCAAAGTAGCACCATGATCTTCATAATAAAGAGTCTCCTTGATGTCTACTGATGAAGCTATGTACCTAGGGTAGGGTCATGGATCTGTCAAACATACCCTCCCCAAGGACATCTCTACAAAGAACCAGAAGCAGTCGAAGAGAAAACATCATCCACTCGACCATGAAGATGTGCTCACTCGACTTCCTTGAAGACACTCGACCACCGTGAAGACACTCGACCACCAGAAGATGAGAAACTCTCCACTCTGCAATGGTCAAGACTTAAACCATAGCTTTATGGGCATTTATAGCACTTTACTGCAGACGTTACCAGTAACGCCCCTCCTTTATGAACATTGAACCCTGTGTAACGGAGGGGAGCTGGGGTCCTGGTGCACTCTATATAAGCCACCCCCTCCTTTGGGACAGGGGTTCACACTTTTGCAAACTCACACACACACATATAATCCAGTCGACCTCCTCAGGGAACCGAGACGTAGGGCTGTTACTTCCTTTGAGAAGGGCCTGAACTCGTAAAACTCGTGTGTACGACTACTCCATAGCTAGGATCTTGCCTCCTCATACTTACCCCCATTCCACTGTCAGTCTTAGATCCACGACAGTTGGCGCCCACTGTGGGGCGGGTGTCTTAGCGACTTATTAGAGAAGTTGCAATTTTTCCGATCCCCTCCATCATGGTTCCAGGCGGAGGTTTGGCTGAGGGCCGCGAGATCCATCTCGGTACGCTCGTGTTTGTCGCTGACGACTCCGCTTGGCTCCAGGAGGCACCACTCGACGCCGACGCGCTCCCCGCCCGTGGGGTGGTGCACTTTCGCGCGTGCGTCCGTGACGTCCTCCTGCGGCAACCGTCGACCCAGTACCAGTTGACTCAGCAGCTTTCCCCCTCCCTGCGACCCGCCGGAGCAAGCGCACCGGTCAATCGAGGCTTCAGCGGTGGGTGAAGCATGAGGTGGCCCGCCAATGGGCCACCCCTCAAGTCGCGGCGATCAAGCCCGACGAATCTCTCTATGGCCTGTTTGATATGTCGACTGGCTCCGTAGAGACCGCATCCTAGTGCGGCAGCAGTGACTCGGCGGCGGAAGTCCTGATGGTCAATGGACCACGCAGTCCTCCTCGCTTCAATAGTGAAGACGGAGGTGACGGGAACGGCGATCCGTCGCGCGTTCACGAGGAGTACCGCCCCGAACCTCTCTCCTCGCAGCAGAGGGAAGAACTTCGTCGCCGGAACATGGATGCCCTGCACACTCCTATAGTTGGAGAAACCCCCGAGGCCCAGGCCTTGGAGCTGGCGCGCTTGGCCAATCTGGCTAAGCGCACTCGACTGTAGAACCTCCAGCGCGCACTTGACGATCACGCTCGACAACATGCTCCTGAGTCCAGTCGACGCCAACTTTTTCCACCTCCAACTCAGGTATACCGAACCCTGATCCAGAATCTAGCTGCCGCTGCCCGGATAGCAGAGTCGATCCAACCCTCCCAGTCAGAAGTTGGTCGAGGTCTGGTGCAGATCCGAGCCTTGCTCCGGGCAGCGGGAGAGCAGAATACAGTTGTATCTCAGTCGCGGGATAGGATCCACAGCAGATCCGTGATGGCAGACACAATTCAGTCGGCCCATAGCCCAAGATCGCCTCCGAGGCATGAGGGGCGTGGGGATCGACGAGATCAGTACAGAAACCGAGAGCAGTATGATCGCCTAGTTGATCATGATGATCGCCGTAGAGTGCCCACGCCTCCCCCGAGGAGCAGGTCGTACGTGCCTCGGGAACATGAAGACAGACGCCCTCACAGTGTTGGGCGAGGTATTCCAATCGACCCCAGGGAGCCAGGCTTTGATGCGAGATCTATTCTCGTGCAGGGCTTGGTCGACAGAAACAGAGCTCACCAGGAGGGCGATGATGGAGGTCCACAAACCAGCAACAGGGTGCATGTCTCTGGTCCAGAGTGCTTCAGCAGAGCTATCAGAGGCTGCGGTGATTCCCCCCAACTTCAGGTTGGCGTCTGGAGTTAGTAAGTTCACCGGGAGTCCAAGCCTGACACTTGGCTTGAAGACTACCGAGTGGCTGTCCAGATTGGGTGGCGGCAATGATGAAGTGGCCATGAAACACCTTCCTCTGATGTTAGAGGGCTCGGCTAGAGCATGGCTGAATCAGTTAGCACCTGGCAGCATCTATACTTGGGAAGATCTCGCCCGAGTGTTTGTCAGAACATTCGAGGGCACGTGCAAACGGCCGCAGGTTTGACAGAGTTGCAGTGTTGTGTTCAGAAACCGAATGAAACTTTGAGGGATTATATCCAGAATGGATCACCCTGCACCACACGGTAGATGTGTCAGATCATCAGGCAATTTGTGCCTTTAAGGAAGGCGTCAGGTATCGAGAGTTGAATATGAAATTTCGGGCCGGATAGGAAATATGACTCTGGCTCGGATGATGGAAATTGCCACCAAGTATGCCAATGGTGAAGAAGAAGAGCGGCGCCGGAGTGGCAAGCACAAAGCAGTCGCCCACAAAGCCGGAGGAGGAAACTCCTGGTCGAAACAGAAGCGCAAGGCCGAGCCAGCTGCATTCATGAGGATGATTCAGAAGTGCCTGCTCACTCAGATCAGTCGGAATGTGGAAGCATACATGGATGACATTGTGGTCAAGTCACGTAAAGGTTCCGACCTACTGACTGACCTTGCTGAAACCTTTGCCAACCTCAGAAGGTATGATATCAAGCTCAATCCATCAAAGTGCACGTTTGGAGTTCCAGGCGGAAAGTTACTCGGTTTTCTTGTTTCCGAACGAGGAATCGATGCTAACCCAGAGAAAGTAGGCGCTATACTCCGAATGAAACGCCCTGTGCGTGTGCATGATGTCCAGAAGCTTACTGGTTGCTTGGCCGCCCTAAGTCGATTCATTTCTCGCCTCGGTGAAAAGGCGCTGCCTCTTTACCGACTGATGAAGAAATCAGACAAGTTCGAGTGGACCCCAGAAGCTGATGCAGCGTTTGCAGAGCTAAAAGCCCTGCTTTCCACCCAGCTGCTTGCTGCTCCAATCAGCAAAGAGCCTCTACTGCTTTATATAGTAGCCACTGGACAAGTCGTCAGTACAGTACTTACGGTCGAGCGGGAAGAAGAAGGAAAAGTCTTATAAAGTTCACCCAGTTTATTATATTTCTGAAGTCCTGACCCCGTCAAAGCAGAGATATCCTCATTATCAGAAGCTTGTCTATGGGATTTACATGACCACGAATAAGGTTGCACACTATTTCTCGGATCACTCTATTACAGTCGTCAGCGACGCTCCATTGTCAGAGATTCTGCACAACAGAGATGCAACTGGTCGAGTGGCCAAATGGGCGATTGAACTCCTTCCCTTGGATATCAAGTTTGAGGGAAAGCTATCAAGTCCCAAGCAATAGCAGATTTCCTCACCGAGTGGATCGAACAGCAACTGTCGACTCAAGTTCACTCTGAGCACTAGACCATTTTCTTTGACAGATCCAAGATGCTGAACGGTTCTGGTGCTGGAGTAGTTCTGGTATCCCCCCGAGGAGACAAGCTCAGATATGTCCTCCAGATTCACTTTGATTCCTCCAACAATGAAGCAGAATATGAAGCACTCCTGTATGGGTTGCGCATGGCCATCTCACTCGGCGTCCGTCGCCTCATGGTCCATGGCGACTCAGATTTGGTAGTTAATCAAGTGATGAAGGAGTGGGACGTCAGAAGCCCAGCCATGACTGGGTACTGCAACGCAGTGAGAAAGCTTGAGAAGAAGTTTGAGGGGTTAGAACTCCACCACATACCCCGACTGAAAAATCAAGCAGCCGACGATTTGGCAAAGATAGGTTCCAAGAGAGAAGCCATTCCCAACAATGTATTTTTGGAGCATATCCACTCGCCAACAGTTCAGGAAGATCCTTTTACTGAAGAGCCCCCGCAACCTAAGAGCGCCACAAATCCAACTGAAGTCGAGGTCCCAGCCATGGTCGACCTGATCATGGAGGTTCTAGTCATTACTCCCGACTGGATGGTGCCCTACATTGCGTACATCCTCAGGAAAGAACTCCCGGAGGATGAAGAAGAGGCTTGACAGATCGTCCGTCGATCCAAGGCCTTTAATGTGATAAGAGGGCAGCTGTTCAGGGATAGTGTGACTGGAGTCGGTCAGAAATGCATAACACCAGAAGAAGGTTGAATGATCCTCAATGACATCCACTCGGGGACCTGTGGTCATCATGCGTCCCTCGGGCCATCATGGCTAAAGCATACCGAGCTGGATTCTATTGGCCACGAGCAAATGAAATGGCGAAAGATATAGTCGACAGATGTGAAGGCTGCCAGTTTTACTCTGACATGTCTCACAAGCCGGCGTCAGCCCTGAAGACCATCCCCCTCATCTGGCCCTTTGCTGTTTGGGGTCTGGATATGGTTGGACCACTGAGAACTGGCAGGAGCGGCTTCACTCATCTGCTCGTTGCAGTCGACAAGTTGACCAAATGGATCGAAGCTAAACCTATCAAGAACCTTGATGCAAGCACCGCTGTCAGTTTTATCAGAGAATTGACATTCAGATATGGAGTTCCACACAGCATCATCACGGACAATGGGTCGAACTTCGATTCTGATGAGTTCAGAGCTTTCTGCGCCTCTCAGGGCACTCGAATCGACTATGCTTCGGTCGCTCACCCACAGTCGAACGGACAAGCAGAAAGAGCCAATGGCCTAATTCTCAAAGGACTGAAACCCTGACTGATGCGTGATCTCAAACACGCAGCAGGCGCTTGGGTTGATGAACTTCCGTCAGTTCTGTGGGGCTTGAGGACAACCCCTGATCGGTCGACCGGACGAACCCCTTTCTTCTTGGTTTACGGAGCCAAAGCTGTTCTGCCAAGTGACCTGCTCCACAACGCACCCCGAGTTGAGCTCTTCTCCGAAGAGGAAGCATAACAGGCCCGGCAAGATTCAGTCGATCTCTTGGAGGAGGAAAGAGAGATGGCCTTGATCCGGTCGACCATCTATCAGCAAGACTTGCGTCAATTCCACGCCAGAAACATGAGGGGTCGAGCCTTTCAAGAAGGAGACCTAGTTCTTCGAGTGGATCAACAGAAACCACACAAGCTTGCCCCGACTTGGGAGGGCCCCTTCATCATCACCAAAGTTCTCCATAATGGAGCATACCATCTTTACAATATTGAGCATCAGAAAGACGAGCCACGGGCTTGGAACGCGGAGCTGCTCCGCCCCTTTTATACTTAAGCACTCGTTCGAATAAAATGTAATAAGAAACACCTTTGTAGTTTGTTTATCAAAGACAAGAGCTTATGGTCCTATCATTCAATTGTTGTGTTCTTATTTACTTCTGAAATCCCCTAGTGGGTGGCTTAGTCGTGAATCCGTTTCGCCTAAGTTTGAAAGAAAATCCTACCGAGTGGAGAGCAACCCTCCCACTCGGGGGCTTAGCTGCAGTCCAACACTCGCCTAAGTTCTCCCACTAGGAGACTTAGCTGCAGTCCAGTACTCGTCTAAGTTTGAAAAAATCCTACCGAGTGGAGAGTAACCCTCCCACTCGGAGGCTTAGCTGCAGTCCAACACCCGCCTAAGTTCTCCCACTAGAAGACTTAGCTGCAGTCCAGCACTCGCCTAAGTTTGAAAAAATCCTACCGAGTGGAGGCAACCCTCCCACTCGGAGGCTTAGCTGCAGTCCAGCAATCGCCTAAGTTCTCCCACTAGGAGACTTAGCTGCAGTCCAATACTCGCCTAAGTTTGAAAAAATCCTACCGAGTGGAGAGCAACCCTCCCACTCGGGGGCTTAGCTGCAGTCCAGTACTCGCCTAAGTTCTCCCACTAGGAGACTTAGCTGCAGTCCAGTACTCGCCTAAGTTTGAAAAAATCCAACCGAGTGGAGAGAAACCCTCCAACTCGGGGGCTTAGCTGCACTCCAGTACTCGCCTAAGTTCTCCCACTAGGAGACTTAGCTGCAGTCCAGTACTCGCCTAAGTTCTCCCACTAGGAGACTTAGCTGCAGTCCAGTACTCGGCTAAGTTTGAAAAAATCCAACCGAGCGGAGAGCAACCCTCCCACTCGGGGGCTTAGCTGCAGTCCAGTACTCGCCTAAGTTCTCCCACTAGGAGACTTAGCTGCAGTCCAGTACTCGCCTAAGTTTGAAAAAATCCAACCGAGTGGAGAGAAACCCTCCAACTCGGGGGCTTAGCTGTAGTCCAGCACTCGCCTAAGTTCTCCCACTAGGAGACTTAGCTGCAGTCCAGTACTCCCCTAAGTTTGAAAAAATCCTCCCGAGTGGAGAGCACCCCTCCCACTCGGGGGCTTAGCTGTAGTCCAGCACTCGCCTAGGTTCTCCCACTAGGAGACTTAGCTGCAGTCCAGTACTCCCCTAAGTTTGAAAAAATCCTCCCGAGTGGAGAGCACCCCTCCCACTCGGGGGCTTAGCTGCAGTCCAACACTCGCCTAAGTTCTCTCACTAGGAGACTTACCTGCAGTCTAGTACTCGCCTAAGTTTGAAACATATCCCTATCCGCAAGGATGACGACGTGCAGGTCGACTGCAACCTTCTTCTTAGGAGCTGCGGCACAAGTACAACGTCCGCTCCATCCCTATCCGCAAGGATGACGAGTTGCAGGTCGACTGCAACCGTCTCCTCCGGAGCTGCGGCACAAGTACAACGTCCGCTCCATCCCTATCCGCAAGGACGACGAGGTGCAGGTCGACTGTAACCTTCTTCTTTGGAGCTGCGGCACAAGTACAACGTCCGCTCCATCCTTATCTGCAAGGATGACGAGGTGCAGGTCGACTGCAACCTTCTTCGGAGCTACGGCACAAGTACAACGTCCGCTCCATCCTTATCCGCAAGGATGACGAGGTGCAGGTCGACTGCAACCTTCTCCTTCAGAGCTGCGGCACAAGTACAACGTCCGCTCCATCCCTATCCGCAAGGACGACGAGGTGCAGGTCGACTGTAACCTTCTCCCGGATACGGCACAAATACAATGTCCTATCCCCATCCGCAAGGATGACGAGGTGCAGGTCGACTGCACCTTCTCCTTCGGAGATACGACGGAAATACAACATCCGCTCCATCCCTATCCACGAGGATGACGAAGCGCGGGTCAACTGGAGCTGCCCCCTCAGAGCTGTGTCTCCAGCACAAAGACTATTCCAAGCAGTGAGCAAAGTCCATTCGAAGGCAAACTCAAGCACATTCGGAGATAAACAAAACTAGATAAATCCTAAAAGTTCCAAGCAGCAAATCAAAGGTGCTCGGGCATCAAGTCCGAAGCAGTTCAACGGGTTACAACAGTCACTCGCGCATTCCGAGGCAAATTTAAAGCAGATTTCAAGTTTCATAAGTTTGTTCACTCGGTCGGAGGAGGGCTGGCAGCCGCCACAAATGAGTCCAGGTCGATCCCATCAGCGATCCGAGTGGCGGCAACAATGAAAGTCTCCATGAAGGACTGGAAGTCATGCTTTTTGGTGTTAGAAACTTTGATCGCAACCAGCTTGTCTTCACGAGCTTCCTTGCAATGGACTCGCACCAAGGACAGCGCCACATCAGCACCACACCGGGCGGAGGATTTCTTCCATTCTTGCACTCGGTCAGGGATCTCGTTCAGTCAAGTCATCAAGGATTCCAAGTCATTATGAAGCGTCGCCCCCGGCCAAAGCGATGAGTCGGTTCGGGAGACTACCACCTTCAGACGCGCGAGGTAGCTTATGGCGCTCGCGATACGGGACTCCAGTCGGAGCACGTTCATTGCAGTTTTGTCGCAGACTGGAGAAGCGATAGGGTCCAGACCCGTCTCAACCCTTCCAGTTTCCTCGTCGAAGTCTTGACAGAATTCTGCAGCAAAAAATAGTCAATCGACCAAGCAAGATCCGATCGCAAGCATCAACACAGTCGGATTAAAAGAAATACCTTCCAGCGTGAGATAAAGCTTCTTGGCAAGAGTCCTCAGATAAGCTTCCGTGTCATTCCTCTTGCGGATCGCAGACTCTAGCTTTTCATTCAGGGCGACCTTGTCCTTCTTCGGACTGGTCACTTCGCGGTTAGCTTCATTAAGACAAGATTTCAGTTTGGTCACCTCTTCTTCCAACATCCCGATTGAAGCAAGCTTCTGATCTGTGAGAGTAGTTTTACCTTGAGATGCTTTTTGCGCGGCGGCGAGGTCCGAGTCCTTCTTCTCCAGAGCCAACTTCATTTTCTCTAAAAAAGAAGCAATCGAATCAAAGAAGAGATCAAAGAAATGTATTGAAAGTCAGTCGACAGTCAGTTACCTTCAATACCAGTGGCTTCGTCTTGAGCTTTCTTCAGATTCTGCTGGGCTAATTCCAAGTCGAGGTTGAGTTGCCTCTGCTTCTCCTCAAGTTCAGCAAACTTAGAAATAAGAGTGCAAGACTTCTGCAGAAGGCAAAAGACGGATCAGTTGATAAGACCAAAGGTTGTTTACTTCCGAGTGAATAAAGCCTAAAGAGGTTCGCTTAGACCTCAGCCGACTGCACACAATCGACTGCGGTCTCAGGGGCTACACCCAGCGGGTGCACTTGGCGTGCTCCCGCCGACTAAGACTCAACTCAAAAAAAAACTGCTCAGACCCCAGTCGACTGCCAGCAATCGACTACGGTCTCGGGGACTACACCCAGTGGGTGCACTTGGCGTGCCCCCACCGGTTTAGATCCCACTCGCCCAGACCGAGTGGAAGAACGAAACTACTCGACCGGTCCGCCTGAGTCGAGTGTAAGGAGTAAAAAAGCAAGGAAAGAAGAACTCAGACCCCAGTCGACTGCCAGTAGTCGACCGCGGTCTCGGGGACTACACCCAGTGGGTGCACTTATCGTGCCCCCACCAGTTCTGATTCCACTCGCACAGATCGAGTAGAAGAGTGAAACTACCAAAATCAACAAAACACCCAGTGGGTGCTCTAATTCGATGCAAACAACAGGAGATTGTGTAGACGAAGATTTTTCGAGTAACATTTCCTCATAGAGCAAAAACAGTCGGAAAGTTTACTCACCTGGACATTGGCCCGAAGAGCAGCACTGGCGTCGTAGGTAGCCTGGCTGTTCTCATGCACTGTCTTCACCCGCTCTATCATCATGTTAGCTTGTCGGATGGCTTCTGCAGCCGCTTCCGACTGGTTGTCTGGGACGGGGTAGCTGGTGAAAAAGTGGGCAGATGACCCAGGTGCGGCGGCTTGGAGCTCCGTGGCGTGGAGTTGGACAGCTGAAGGAAACACAGGTGCAGTCAACGATGCGGGAGGCCCACTGGACAAAGGTGCGGTGAAGGTCACAGAAGCCCTGCCTTCGTCTTCAAGTTGACGGACAGGAGGTGTCATAGTGGTTTCTTGCCGAGACATCCTACCAACGGTTACCTTATTGCTTTTTCTGGGCTTAAGAGCCACATCTTCGTCGTCATCTGGAAGATCGATGACGTTGGGTGGAGCTGCAAGGCAGATCATTCGACCCCAAGTGAGCCACTCGAACGCAATTGACCAAAGAATCAAATTGCAAGAGATTATACCTGGGTTGGAGGTTACTGCATCTTCCGTTTCCTCGTCCCGGTATTGGAGAGAAGAGGTTCCTGACGTAGCAGCACTGCGAAGACCCACATTCAATCGATTACGTCTGGTTAATTGAGTCGACGAGAAGGACAAGTCAGATGGTTACCCAGAGATAGTAGGAACGATCACTTTGATCCTGGGAAAAGCTTTTGGCGGCTTGGAGGAGGTGGCTTTCGGCGCTGGAGGCGGCGCAACTTTGGACTGCTTTGGAGCCTTTTCAGTCGGCGTCGGGGAAGACATCCTAGGACGCTTCGAAGACTGACCAGTCGGCGCGGCCACTAAGTCCGAAGCTCTCGCCGGGTTGTGGGCATGTTTGGATCTCCTCTCCCTGCGAGGAGGCGAGTCGACTTCTTCGTCACCAGTCGATTCGTCGCTCTCCTCGTAGTCCTCGGCCTTCGAATGCTCCTCGCCGCTCTCGCCACCGCTCCCTTCTTCCTTAGCCTCTTGGTCCTGCACTCCGTTGGGCATTGAGTACATGTCGATGAGGGCCTGAAAGGACAATGATCAAAGGAAATTCAATCGACCATAAACAAGATGCCACTCGATGAATCGAAAAGATACTTGACAAGACAGAATTATACCTGCTCCGGCCGGTGCGAGTTGTCGAATTGAATCACCCACCTAGACCCCCGAGGGTTGTCTTTGTTGCTGGTGATCCCCATCAACCACTTATCCAAGGTATCCTCGCTGACGTCCTCCGGGTGGATCCGAGTGAAATCCTCGAGCCCAGAGTACATCCACATCGGATGATCGCGCACCTGAAGAGGTTGGATGCATCAACCGAGAAAGACCTCCAGCAGGTCCATCCTGGTCACCCCGTCGCGGACAAGCTGGACGACCCGCTCGACCAACACCTTGACCTGCGCCTTCTCTTCTGGAACTACCTTCAGGGGGGCGGGCTTCTCCACTCGAGCCAAAGAAAAAGGAGGAAGTCCAGTCGACTGCCCCGGGGTCGGCTGATCCTTGCAGTAGAACCAAGTCGACTGCCAGCCCCGGACCGAGTCGGGAAGAATCATGGCTGGGAAAGTACTCTTGCTCCTCATCTTGATCCCCAGACCCCCGCACATCTGGATCACTTGTGTCTTCTCGTCACCCGACTTGGCCTTTTTGACCGACTGGGATCGGCAGGTGAAGATGTGTTTGAAAAGGCCCCAGTGCGGTCGACAACCCAAGAAGTTTTCGCACATCGACACAAAAGCGGCCAGATAGACTATGGTGTTTGGGGTGAAATGGTGGAGTTGAGCCCCAAAGAAGTTCAAAAAACCCCGGAAGAAAGGATGGGGAGGCAGTGAGAATCCGCAATCTACGTGGGTGGCGAGGAGAACACACTCACCCTCCCTCGGTTGTGGCTCGGTTTCGTTCCCCGGGAGCCGTGCTGACTTGTGGGGGATCAGTCCCCCCTCCACGAGGTCGTCGAGGTCGTCTTGGGTGATTGTCAAGCGGATCCAGTCGCCCTACATCCAGCCCGCCGGCAGGCCGAATCTCGACGAGGATCCGCCCCGGCTGGTCCGCTTGCCCTTCGCCTTCGTTGTTGCCTTCTTCGCGCGTTCCAGCGCCACCATCCTCTCCTTCCCCATGGCGGTGGGTCGAGCTCGAGTAAAGGTCCGGTGACGAGGGCGGAAGCGAGCATGGCAGAGAGATTGAGAGAAGAAGAAGAGAGAATGGGAGCGCACGGGGCAGAGGCCTGGTCCGAGGCCTTTTATAAGGTCGTCATCCGAGTGACTGACTGGTGGACCCATGCGATCTAAACAAATCCCGCAACAGTCGCGCACGCAATACATGGCGAAAAAGGTGGCACAGGGATCGAGGAGACTTGCCTAATCCGTTCTAATAACCTTGGTTCCGTCCGTCTGGCGCACTTCCCAAAATTCGAATCCCGCGAGATCTGCGGAGAGCAGAACAACCTGTCAGACTGAAGAAAACATCCTCTACATAATCATTCGGAATCCTACCGTGAAAATTCACTCGACAAAAAACAAGAATGGACCAAGGTGACTGAGAAAGGAGTCGACGTCCTCACCTCAACTCATTGTTCCAGAATGAGATATACTCATAGCACAAAGAATGGGTCGGAAGTGTTCCCAACTCTTTCCCCACTCAAACCCTGATCCATTCGGGGGCTAATGATGAAGCTATGTACCTAGGGTAGGGTCATGGATCTGTCCAACATACCCTCCCCAAGGACATCTCTACAAAGAACCAGAAGCAGTCGAAGAGAAAACATCATCCACTCGACCATGAAGATGTGCTCACTCGACTTCCTTGAAGACACTCGACCACCGTGAAGACACTCGACCACCAGAAGATGAGAAACTCTCCACTCTGCAACGGTCAAGACTTAAACCATAGCTTTATGGGCATTTATAGCACTTTACTGCAAACGTTACCAGTAACGCCCCTCCTTTATGAACATTGAACCCTGTGTAACGGAGGGGAGCTGGGGTCCTGGCACACTCTATATAAGCCACCCCCCTCCTCTGGGACAGGGGTTCGCACTTTGGTAAACTCACACACATATAATCCAGTCGACCTCCTCAGGGCACCGAGACGTAGGGATGTTACTTCCTCCGAGAAGGGCCTGAACTCGTAAAACTCGTGTGTACAACTACTCCATATCTAGGATCTTGCCTCCTCATACTTACCCCCCATTCTACTGTCAGTCTTAGATCCACGACATCTACTACACAACCTTCTTGTAGACGTTTGTTGGGCCTCCAAGTGTAGAGGTTTGTAGGACAGAAGCAAATTTCCCACAAGTGGATGACCTAAGGTTTATCAATCCGTAGGAGGCGTAGGATGAAGATGGTCTCTCTGAAACAACCCTGCAACCAAATAATAGAGAGTCTCTTGTGTCCCCAACACACCCAATACAATGGTAAATTATATAGGTGCACTAGTTCGGCGAAGAGATGGTGATAAAAGTGCAATATGGATGGTAGATATATGTTTTTGTAATCTGAAAATATAAAAACAGCAAGGTAACTAATGATAAAAGTGAGCACAAATGGTATTGCAATGCGTTGAAACAAGGCCTAGGGTTCACACTTTCACTAGTGCAAGTTCTCTCAACAATAATAACATAATTGGATCACATAACTATCCCTCAACATGCAACAAAGAGTCACTCCAAAGTCACTAATAGCGGAGAACAAACGAAGAGATTATGGTAGGGTACGAAACCACCTCAAAGTTATTCTTTCCAATCAATCCGTTGGGCTATTCCTATAAGTGTCACAAACAGCCCTAGAGTTCGTACTAGAATAACACCTTACGACACAAATCAACCAAAACCCTAATGTCACCTAGATACTCCAATGTCACCTCAAGTATCCGTGGGTATGATTATATGATATGCATCACGCAATCTCGGATTCATCTATTCAACCAACACATAGAACCTCAAAGAGTGCCCCAAAGTTTCTACCGGAGAATCATGACGAAAACGTGTGCCAACCCCTATGCATAAGTTCATGGGCGGAACCCGCAAGTTGGTTACCAAAACATACATCCAGTGAATCACGTGATATCCCATTGTCACCGCAGATACGCACGGCAAGACATACATCAAGCGTTATCAAATCTTTAAAGACTCAGTCCGATAAGATAACTTCAAAGGGGAAACTCAATCCATTACAAGAGAGTAGAGGGGGAGAAACATCATAAGATCCAACTATAAAAGCAAAGCTCGCGATACATCAAGATCGTGCCAAATCAAAAACATGAGAGAGAGAGAGATCAAACACATAGCTACTTGTACATACCCTCAGCCCCGAGGGAGAACTACCCCCTCCTCATCATGAGAGCGCCGGGATGATGAATATGGCCACCGGAGAGGGATTCCCCCTCCGGCATGGTGCCGGAACGGGTCTAGATTGGTTTTCGCTGGCTACAGAGGCTTCTGGCGGCGGAACTCCCGATCTATTGTCATCATCGATAGTATTAGGTATATGGATATATATTTAGGTGGAAGAACTACATCGGTGGACCTCCGGGTTGTCCATGAGGCAGGGGGCGCACCCAGGGGGGTGGGCGCGCCCCCACCCTCGTGGGCAGCCCGGGACTCTCCTGGTCCAACTCCGATGCTCCGCGGGCTTCTTCTGGTCCAAAAATAAGTTTTGTGAAGTTTCAGGTCAATTGGACTCCGTTTGATTTTCCTTTTCTGCGATACTCTAAAACAAGGAAAAAAATAAACTGGAAACGGGCTCTAGGTTAATAGGTTAGTCCCAAAAATCATATAAAATAGCATATAAATGCATATAAAACATCCAAGGTTGAGAATATAATAGCATGGAACAATCAAAAATTATAGATACGTTGGAGACGTATCAGCATCCCCAAGCTTAATTCCTGCTCGTCCTCGAGTAGGTGCTACCTCTTGAGCACTGCGTTGGATTTCCTTGAAGAGGAAAGGATGATGCAGCAAAGTAGCGTAAGTATTTCCCTCAGTTTTTGAGAACCAAGGTATCAATCCAGTAGGAGTCTACACGCGACTCCCTCGTACCTGCACAAAACAAATAACTCCTCGCAACCAACGCGATAAGGGGTTGTCAATCCCTTCAAGGTCACTTACGAGAGTGAGATCTGATAGATCTGATAGAATAATATTTTTGGTATTTTTATGATAAAGATGCAAAGTAAATAACTAAGTATTGGAAGATTAATATGATGAAGATAGACCCGGGGGCCATAGGTTTCACTAGTGGCTTCTCTCAAGAGCATAAGTATTTTACGGTGGGTGAACGAATTACTGTTGAGCAATTGATAGAATTGAGCATAGTTATGAGAATATCTAGGTATGATCATGTATATAGGCATCACATCCGAGACAAGTAGACCGACTCCTGCCTGCATCTACTACTATTACTCCACTCATCGACCGCTATCCAGCATGCATCTAGAGTATTAAGTTCACGAAAAAAAAGTAACGCCTTAAGCAAGATGACATGATGTAGAGGGATAAATTCATGCAATATGGTAAAAACCCCATCTTGTTATCCTCGATGGCAACAATACAATACGTGCCTTGCTGCCCCTACTGTCACTGGGAAAGGATACCACAAGATTGAACCCAAAGCTAAGCACTTCTCCCATTGCAAGAAAGATCAATCTTAGTAGGCCAAACAAAACTTAGAATTCGAAGAGACTTGCAAAGATAACCAATCATACATAAAAGAATTAAGAGAAGATTCAAATATTGTTCATAGATAATCTTGATCATAAACCCACAATTCATCGGTCTCAAGAAACACACCGCAAAAAGAAGATTACATGAATAGATCTCCACAAGAGAGGGGGAGAACATTGTATTGAGATCCAAAAATAGAGAAGAAGCGATCTAGCTAACAACTATGGACCCGAAGGTCTGAGGTAAACTACTCACACTTCATCGGAGAGGCTGTGGTGTTGATGTAGAAGCCCTCCGTGATGGATGTAGCGACCCGACCTCAGATGGTCAAGTCTCTATGCTTCAGTGTCATCCCTGGATCGGTAATGCTGACACACACAGTACTCGAAGGATTTATAACAGAGTAGCAATCACACACTCATTACATCGAAAAGTCTCAAGAGAGAACTTATTACAATAATATGGCTTAAGGCCATCTAATGCGATAACAGCGGAAGGCTTGGAAGATAAAGTGAGTCCATCAACTCCAACGGCATAGCTGAGTTGTACGGCAACGACCTAACGAACCTTACTCCTAGTCTGAAAAGTCTGCAACATAATACGTTGCAGCCCGAAAACGGGTCAGCACATGGAATATGCTGGCAAAGTAACACAGTAGAGCAAGAACAGAATAATGCTAACACTACATACATATTTGGCTGGTGGAAAGCTCTATGTTTATAGTTTTGCGTAAAGCCAATTTTTCCCTACAACAAAGGAATAGATTTTAATTTAACTATCATGGTGGTTGAACAATATTGAGAAGGTAACCCCAACTCAATCCCAAATTAAAGTAGTTCACAACCCAACAATATTAATTAAAAGTGATGAGATACATGTGATAACCCAAGTACTAGATACTCAAATTTGTCCATAACTGAGGACACGGCTAACCATGATTAGATTGTACACTCTGCAGAGGTTTGCGCACTTCTCCCCACAAGACCCGATCGCCTCCGTTGGATTTCTCGCACTACATGGTGTTTGAGAAACGGATGACCGAGACACAGTCTTTCAGAAACATTAACTCTTTACTCTGGGTAGACCATACCAAACCTACAAAACCCACTACCTGCTGATCTACCTCTTCAAGAGCTTAACGTAACTTACTCAGCTATGCTAGAGCCCATAATAGCTTGTGGCTGCACACGGAAGTTTCTAGCATGAATCATCCCAGTTCCCTTTGAGCCTGGGTGGCGGTCCATAGGAAGATCACACGGGTACCCCGGGATTTCCAAAAAAACAGACAACACTGGGTTCCCCAGGTGCCTTAATCCACCCAGATGTTAATTTAAGTTTCCACCTTAAGTTGAACCATTAATTAACAATCTCACATCTGTCATGGATTTCACTCAAACCCAAACATCGTCTACGAGCATAGCATAGCATAGCAATATAAACAACGTGTAGAAGTAACTCCCAAGGGTTTGATAGTAACAGGGCAATAGGTTCTACCTCAACAACTACTTCCCAACCCACAAGTTAATGACATCCTAATCATGCAATGTTTGAGGATTGGAACTAATGCATAAAAACATTTGCGGAGATCATCCTCTCATTCCCAGGTGACTTCATCCTCGGTATGGTGGCTCCACTGAACTTTGCAAAACTTGATAACCTTGCTGCGGGTGACTCGGCTGGCAAACTCAAGAATCTTAACTGGCTTCTCCTCATAAGTCAAATCATTGTCCAACTGAATCGCCTCCAAGGGTACTGTATCTCTTAACGGTATATCGGCCATCTCAGCATGACACTTCTTCAACTGTGAAACGTGAAACACATCGTGAACTCCTGACAATCCCTCAGGTAACTCCAACTTGTAGGCAACTTCTCCCATCCGTTCCAAAACACGATATGGTCCTACAAATCTCGGGGCTAACTTTCCCTTAACTCCAAAATGTTTCACTCCTCGTAAAGGTGATACTCGCAAATATGCTTTATCTCCAATTTTATATGTTACCTCCTTGCGTTTTGAATCTGTGTAACTCTTCTGCCTGGACTGAGCAATCTTTAGTCTATCATGAATCAGTTTAACCTTCTCCTTAGACTCCTTGATCAAGTTTGGTCCAAACAACTGCCGGTCTCCTACCTCATCCCAATCAATGGCGTTCTGCACCTGCGTCCATACAGGGCTTCAAACGGTGCCATCTTCAAACTGGCTTGGTAGCTATTGTTGTATGAGAACTCTGCGTAAGGCAAATTGTCATCCCAACTAGATCCATAATCTAGCGCGTATCTAGTTGACTCTCTCAGTCTGTCCATCCGTCTGCGGGTGAAATGCTGTACTGAACTCCAATCTTGTTCCCAAAGTCTGATGTAACTAATGCCAAAACTTTGAGGTAAACTGTGTTCCTCTATCTGATACGATGGTCCTCGGAACTCCATGCAGACATACGATCCTGGACATATATATCTTGTCCAACTTCGCACTTGTATAGGTGGTTTTCACTGGGATAAAGTGAGCCACTTTGGTCAAGCGATCGACTACTACCCATATAGAATCATATCCTGCTTTGGTTCTGGGCAATCCGGTGATAAAATCCATGCCAATTTTATCCCACTTCCATTCGGGTATCGGCATAGGCTATAACAGTCCTGCTGGTTTCTGATGCTCTGCCTTCACTCTTCGACAAACATCACATACGGCTACATACTCGACGATATCCTTCTTCATACCAGTCCACCAGAAACGTTCCTTCAAATCCAAATACATCTTGGTGTTTCCGGGGTGTATCGAGTATGGTGAGTCATGAGCCTCCTGAAGTATTAACTTCCTGATCTCTGGGTTGTTGGGCACATAAACTCGATCCTCAAACCACAAGGTATCGTGCTCATCCTCACGAAAACCTTTGGCCTTTCCTTTGCTCATCTTCTCCTTTATCTCGACAATCTCTTTGTCATCCTTCTGAGCTTCTCGAATCTTGCCTAATAATGTAGACTGAACCTTCATTGTTGCAATGAAACCTCTTGGAACGATCTCCAATCGAAGTTCCATGATATCCTCTGCTAACTCCTTCGGCAATATTTACTTTCAAGGATATTGGCATAACTCTTCCGGCTCAAAGCGTCTGCTATGACATTGGCCTTTCCTAGATGATAGTGTAGCTTCATGTCGTAATCCTTTATAAGCTCCAACCATCTCCTTTGCCTAAGGTTCAGCTCCTTCTGTGTGAAGATGTACTTCAAACTCTTATGATCCGTGTACACATCACAACGGTTTCCAATAAGGTAATGTCTCCAAGTCTTCAACGCATGCACTACGGCTACTAGCTCCAAATCATGTGTGGCATAGTTCAACTCATGAGGTTTTAGTTGTTGTGAGGCATACGAAACAACTCTTCCGTCCTGCATAAGCACACATCCAAGTCCTAAGCGAGAGGCGTCGCAATACACTTGGAAATCCTTATGTATATCTGGCAGTGTTAGCACTAGGGCTGTAGTCAAACATTTCTTCAACTCCTGGAAACTTGCCTCGCAATCTTCTGTCCATTTAAACTTAGTGTCCTTCTTCAATAGTTCAGTCATTGGCTTCACACTCTTGGAAAAAATTATCAATGAATCTCCGGTAGTATCCTACGAGTCCAAGGAAACTGCGGATCTCGCTAACTAAAGTGGGTGCCAACCATTCAGTGACTGACTGAACCTTGCTAGGGTCTACTGCTATACCTTCTCTTGATATAACATGTCCAAGGAATCCGACTTCCTTCAACCAAAATTCGCATTTGCTAAACTTAGCATACAACTGATGTTCCCTGAGTTTCTCGAGAACTAACCACAAATGCTCTTTGTGCTCCTCTTCATTCTTCGAGTATACCATAATATCATCAATGAACACCACAACAAACTTGTCCAAATATTCCATGAACACCTTGTTCATCATGCTCATAGAATAGGCAGGGGCGTTAGTCAGTCCAAACGACATGACTGTATACTCGTATAATCCATACCGCGTGGTGAACGCTGTCTTTGGTATATCCTTCTCTAGAATTTTCAACTGATGATATCCCGATCGTAGATCGATCTTCGAAAACACTTTAGATCCTTGCAGCTGATCAAACAGATCATTGATCATCGGCAGTCGGTACTTGTTCTTAATCGTCACTTCATTCAAAGCTCGATAATCAACAACCATCCTTAGGGATTTATCCTTCTTCTCAACCAAAAGTACTGGGGCTCCCCAAGGTGACGAGCTTCTTTGAATGTAACCTTTCTCCAATAGCTCCTTGATCTGTTTCTTAATTTCCTCCAGATCATTTGCGGGCATCCGATAGGGTCTCTTGGATATTGGCCCTGTACCTGGCAATAGCTCTATCAAAAATTCAATGTCTCTATCCGGTGGCATGCCTGGTAACTCCTCTGGAAAAACATCTGGGTAGTCCTTTACTATAGGCACTTCCTCCTGAACAACTCCCGTGAGGGCATTCACTTGGCTCCTCCTCGGCACATGCCTAGATACATACTTAATCCTTTTCCCTCCGGGGTGGTGAGATAAATCGACTTACTAGCACAGTCAATACTTCCTCCATACCTTGACATCCAGTCCATACCTAATATCACATCCAATCCTTGTGACTCCAAGATAATTAGGTCGGACAGAAAAACATGTGTGCCGATGGTTAGGGGTATCTGGTCGCACCATCTGCTAGCCATGTACTCTGCTCCGGGTGCACTCACTAGGAGAGGGGTCCTAAGGGTTTGGGTTGGTAGTTTAAACTTTTCCACGAATCCCCTTGATATGTATGAATGCGATGCACCAGTATCAAAAAGAACAAGAGCGGTAAATGACTTAACCAAAAACTTACCTATTACCGCGTTCGGCTGCTCTTCAACCTCCTCCAGATTAACGTGGTTAACTTGTCCTTTGTTGAATGGATTAGGCTTCTTCCCAGCGCTCCCATTTCCGTTTCCATTCCTTCCTTCGGGACAATCATTAGCATAGTGTAGCGACCAGACCTCAAACGGTCCAATCTCTGTGCTCCAGTGTCATCCCTGGATCAGTAATGCTGACACCACACAGTACTTGAAGGATTTATAACAGAGTAGCAATCACACACTTAATACATCGAGTGTCTCAAAAGAGAACTTATTACAATAAATATGGCTTAAGGCCATTTAATAACGATAACAGCGGAAGGCTTGGAAGATAAGTGAGTCCATCAACTCCAACGGCATCACTGAGTATAGAACCACGACCTAAAAGCACCTTACTCGTCATCTGAAAAGTCTGCAACATGAATGTTGCAGCCCGAAACGGGTCAGCACATGGAATATGCTCGCAATGTAACACATAGAGAGCAATGAATGAATAAGACTATACTACATGCATATTTGGCTGGTGGAAAGCTCTATGGTTACAGTTTTGCGTAACGCCAATTTTTCCCTACTGCACAGGAATAAATTTTATTTAACTATCATGGTAGTTGTTAAACATTGAGAATGGTTGACAGCATTCTCAATCCCAATTAAGCATCATCATTAAAAACCCAACAAAATTAATTAGAGTAATATGATGAGATTCACATGATAATCCAAGTACTAGATACTCAAGATGTCCATAACCGGGGACATGGCTAACCATGATTAGTTTATACACTCTGCAGAGGTTTGCGTACTTTTCCCCACAAGACTCGATCTCCTCCGTTGGGATTCTCACAGTACACAGTTTTTGAGAAACGGATGACCGAGACATAGTCTTTCAGAAGCGCTAGCACCTTACGATTGGGTAGACCGTTACACCTACTTTCCCCTACATCTGCTAGTCTACCACTATAAGAGTTCGCACAACTTAGTCAACTATGCTAGAGCCCATAGTAGCTTGTGACTGCACACGGAAATTTCTAGCATGAATAATCTCATGATCCCTTTGGGCCTGGGTGGCGGTCCATAAAGAAAAACAGGCAATCGCTGGAATACCCAGGTGTCTTAATCCACCCTGATGTGTATTTAAGTTGCCACCTTAGATAAACCATTAATTTAACAATCTCACATCTATCATGGATTTCACTTGCCCAATCCACGTCTACTAGCATAGCATGGCATGATAAGCAAACGTAGAAGTAACTCCCAAAGGTTTGATAATGAACAGGTAATAGGTACTACCTCAACTACTTCCCAAACCCACAATTTAATTAGATCCTAATCTTGCAATGTGTGAGGATTGATCTAATGCAATAAAAACTGGGTAGTAGGAAGTATGATCAAAGTGTTACTTGCCTTGCTGACGATCCAGGAAACTTAGCGATTCGAAGTAGCAAGCGGCGCACTCCGGGTACTCTATCGCAAACAAACAAGCATACAATAAGTACTCGACTAATGCACAGGTAAAACTCGAATAAGAGATCTAACCAGATAGTTCAACTTAAGAACTCCGGTTGGCAAAAAGAACCAAATCGAACGAAACCACGAAAGAAAACGGCAAAAGAAACATGATTCACTTACTATTCTGGATCTAGAGCAATTTTTACAGAGGTAAAAACTTGTTTGAGTTGGTTAAACGGAAAGAGGGTTTCGAGACGAAACTCTAGGCACTTGAATCGCCTGATTCCGATAAACGAGCGAAAAGTTATACTAGAACGAAAATCGGATCGGGAATCGCGATCAGAAAAATCGCAGATTTAATCCGAGAAAAAGAAAAACAACGAACAGATTAACGAATGAATGTTCGTTATCTGGATCTAAATGATGAGCGCGTTCGTTAAAACAAACGAACGAGCGAACGCTCGCTAATTAAATAAACCGGAAAAACCGATCTATAAAAAAACAAATCTAAAAAAACCGAACGTAAAACCGTCGGAAAACCGAACGGTTTTTTGAGAAAAACCGATGGCAGCGATGTCGGCGGCGGCGCGGGCGGGAAAGGCCCGTCCAGGCGGAGTCCTGGCCGGTTACGGCCCAAAGTCGGTTCAAGGTTTTTTTAAATAGTTACGCTCAGAAAAAAAAACAAAAGGAATACTAAACGGACTCCAAAAATCCCGAAATAAATTTTCCCCGGCTTCTAAAATCAAGCCGCACAGGATGAACATTTATTTGGGGCCTAAATGAAATTTTGAAAAACGTGCATTTTTCCTAAATTCAAATAAAATAGCAAATAAAACTCAAATAAAATCTTATTTGATTTTTTATTAAATCCTCAATATTTCTTTATTTTGGGAAAGTCATTTTATTCCCTCTCTCATATTTTTGTAATAGAAATAATTGAATATAAAATAAATAAAATCAAACGATCCTATTTTCAAAATTTGAGAGAACTCAAATATGAAAATAACGAAATCCCCAACTCTCTCCGAGGGTCCTTGAGTTGCGTAGAATTTCTAGGATCAACCAAAATGCACTAAAATACGATATGTAATGATGATCTAGTGTATAACATTCCAAATTGAAATTTTGGGATGTTACAAACCTACCCCCCCTTATGATGAATCTCACCCTCGAGATTCAGGTTGGCTAGAAAATAGGTGAGGGTGGTCCTTCAGCAAATCTTCCTCTCATTCCCAGGTGGCTTCATCCTCCTTATGGTGGCTCCACTGAACTTTGCAAAACTTGATAACCTTGCTGCGAGTGACTCGGCTGGCATACTCAAGGATCTTGACTGGTTTCTCCTCATAGGTCAAAAATCTGTCCAACTGAATTGCTTCCTGCGGCACTGTGTCTCTCAGCGGTATATCAGCCATCTCCGCGTGGCACTTCTTGAACTGGGAAACGTGGAACACGTCATGAACTCCTGACAATCCTTCGGGCAATTCCAACTTGTGGGCTACTTCTCCCATACGCTCCAAAACCTTGTATGGTCCTACAAAATGTGGCGCTAACTTTCCCTTAACTCCAAAGCGCTTAACTCCTCGAAGTGGAGATACACGAAGATAAACGCGGTCTCCGACTTCGTAAACTGTCTCCTTGCGTTTTGAATCTACGTAGCTCTTCTGCCTAGACTGGGCTACCTTGAGCCTATCGCGAATGAATTTTACTTTCTGTTTAGACTCCTTAATCGGATCCGGTCCAAACAGCTGGCGGTCTCCAACCTCATCCCACGACAATGGGGTCCTGCACCTCCTTCCATACAAGGCTTCGAAAGGGGCCATCTTCAAACTGGATTGATAGCTGTTGTTATAGAACTCTGCATATGGAAAATTCTCGTCCCAACTAGATCCATAATCTAGCGCACAAGCTCTTAGCATATCCTCCAAAATCTGATTGACTCTCTCGGTTTGTCCATCTGTCTGCAGATGGAAAGCTGTACTAAACTCCAGCCTGGTACCCAAAGTTTCGTGCAACGGATACCAGAACTTTGAGGTAAATTGGGTTCCTCTATCTGATACAATGCTCCTTGGAACTCCATGCAGACATGCAATCCAGGTCATGTATATCTTTGCTAACTTTGCACTGGTATAGGTAGTCTTCACTGGAATGAAATGAGCTACCTTTGTCAAACGATCGACTACAACCCATATCGAGTCATAGCCTGAACGTGTTCTGGGCAATGCTGTAATAAAATCCATGCCTAACTTATCCCACTTCCATTCGGGTATTGGCAATGGCTGTAGCAATCCTGCTGGCTTCTGATGCTCTGCCTTTACTCTCTGACATACATCACAAAGTGCTACATATTCTGCAATATCCTTCTTCATTCCGGTCCACCAGAAAATATCCTTCAAATCCAAATACATCTTGGTATTTCCTAGGTGAATCGAATATGGTGAATCATGGGCCTCTTGCAGAATCAACTTCCTGGTCTCCGAGTCGTTGGGCACATAAACACGGTCTTCAAACCATAAGGTATCGTGCTCGTCCTCACGAAATCCCTTAGCTTTTCCTTTGCTCATTTTCTCCTTGATAGAAGCAATCTCCTTGTTAGTCTTCTGGACTTCTCAGATCTTATCCATCAAAGTAGACTGAATCTCCAATGCTGCTACATAGCCTCTCGGGACTATCTCCAAACATAGCTCATGAAGATTCTCGGCTAACTCTCTTGGTAAATCTCCCGTCATTAAGGTGTTGACATGGCTCTTACGACTCAGCGCATCGGCTACTACGTTAGCCTTTCCGGGGTGATAATGCAATCTCATATCATAATCCTTGATGAGCTCCAACCATCTCATTTGTTTGAGATTTAACTCCTTCTGCATGAAAATATACTTCAAACTCTTGTGATCTGTGTACACCTCACAATGGTTTCTAATGAGAAAGTGTCTCCAAGTCTTCAATGCATGCACTACGGCTGCTAACTCCAAATCATGTGTGGCATAATTTAATTCATGAGGCTTAAGCTGTCGTGAGGCATATGAAACAACTCTTCCTTCCTGCATAAGCACTATGTAGGATCGAAAGTATGTCTAGAGGGGGGGTGATTAGACTACTTGACCAAATAAAAACTTAACCTTTTCCCAATTTTAGTTCTTGGCAGATTTTAGGTAATTTAGGACAAGTCAAGCAATCATCACATAATTCAAGCAAGCATGCAAAGAGTATATAGGCAGCGGAAAGTAAAGCATGCAACCTGCAAGAATGTAAAGGGAAGGGTTTGGAGAATTCAAACGCTATTGGAGACACGGATGTTTTTCCCGTGGTTCGGATAGGTGGTGCTATCCTAATCCACGTTGATGGAGACTTCAACCCACGAAGGGTAACGGTTGCGCGAGTCCACACAGGGCTCCACCCAAGGGCAACGGTTGCGCGAGTCCACACAGGGCTCCACCCACGAAGGGTCCACGAAGAAGCAACCACCCACAAAGGGTCCACGAAGAAGCAACCTTGTCTATCCCACCATGGCCATCGCCCACGAAGGACTTGCCTCACTAGCGGTAGATCTTCACGAAGTAGGCGATCTCCTTGCCCTTACAAACTCCTTGGTTCAACTCCACAATCTTGTCGGAGGCTCCCAAGTGACACCTAGCCAATCTAGGAGACACCACTCTCCAAGAAGTAACAAATGGTGTGTAGGTAATGAACTCCTTGCTCTTGTGCTTCAAATGATAGTCTCCCCAACACTCAACTCTCTCTCATAGGATTTGGATTTGGTGGAAAGAAGATTTGAGTGGAAAGCAACTTGGGAAGGCTAGAGATCAAGATTCATATGGTACGAATGGAATGTCTTGGTCTCAACACATGAGTAGGTGGTTCTCTCTCAGAACATATGAGTTGGAATGGTGTGTGTGTTCTGATGGCTCTCTCCTCGAATGAGAAGGAGGTGGAGGGGTATATATAGCCTCCACACAAAATCCAACCGTTACACAGTTTTCCAATCTCGGTGGGACCGAATCAGAAAACTCGGTCTGACCGAAATAGTAAACCTAGTGACCGTTAGGAATTTCGGTGGGACTGACATGCAACTCGGTAGGACCGATTCGGTTAGGGTTTGGGCATAACGTAATCTCGATGAGACCGATTACGCAAACTCGGTGAGACCAAATTTGGTAATTAGCTAACCATAGAGTTGGTCAGGCAAACTCGGTGGGACCGATTTGCTCTTTCGGTGAGACCGAGTGGAACTCGGTGAGACCGAAAAGTTACAAAGGGGAAACACTGAGTTTACATTGCAATCTCGGTGGGACCGATTCGCTCTTTCGGTGGGACCAAAAAGTTACGAAAGGGAAACAGAGAGTTTGCAACCCCATCTCGGTGAGACCGAGATCCTTATCGGTAGGACCGAATTGCTAGGGTTTGGCAGTGGCTAATGACAAGTGAAACTCGATGGCGCCGGATAGGAAGAATCGGTAGGACCGAGTTTGGCTTAGGGTTTAGGTCATATGTGGATATGGGAAAGTAGTTGAGGATTTTGGAGCATATGATTAAGCACATGAAGCAAGAGGCTCATTAAGCAACACCTCATCCCTCCTTAATAGTATTGGCTTTTCCTAAAGACTCAATGTGATCTTGGATCACTAAAATATAAAATGAAGAGTCTTGAGCTTTTGAGCTTGAGCCAATCCTTTGTCCTTAGCATTTTGAGGGTTCCACTTTCACATCCATGCCATGCCAATCATTGAGCTTTCCTGAAATAATCATCTTGGAATAGCATTAGCTCAATGAGCTATATGTTGTTATGAATTACCAAAACCACCTAGGGATAGTTGCACTTTCAATCTCCCCCTTTTTGGTAATTGATGACAACATATAGATCAAAGCTTCGACAAATGATAATAAGCATGAAATATATCGTCGCTTTGAGAAGTATGTGATAAGTAAGAGCTCCCCCTAAATTTGTGCATATTTAAAATTTGCTTTGGACTGCAAATGCACAAAGAGTTAGAGTCATGGGTTACTCTTCCATGTCACATACATCTTGGTGGAGCGCTCAAAATGATAAGAATGAAATACATGCACTCATCACCAAGAATAATGAATGATCACATAAGATAAGATAATAGCATTAAGTGTAGCTTATGATCAAACACATGATCATCAATGTCTCACAAATAATGGCGTAGTATCAAGCACTCAAAAGCAGAAAAGTTCGAAAAACCACCAAATAAAGCAAGAGAGAAAAGCAACACTCTCTCTCTCTCGAAGCCTATGATCTATACATCTTCTCCCCCTTTGGCAACAAGTTACCAAAAAGTTCCTAGAAAATGCATAGCACTAGATCGACGCTCAGGCTTGATCTTCAGGTGGTGGTGGAGTCCGGATCACTCCAAGGACGAAGGCTTCTGTAGATGTTGAAGTAGTCGCTGGAGTTGGAGCTGAAGTAGATGCTAGAGCTGAGGCTGTAGCTGGTGCTGAAGTGGTGGCTCTGGTGTCAGCAACTGGCACAGCAGACGACCTCAGGCCTCGTGGCACTCTAGAAAAAGCATGAGTCATGGTCCTGCCTCTCCTCTCATTCATGTCCTCCTGGAGCTGCTCCACTGCAGATTGAACTTCCGTTACTTTGACATCCAAGTCATAGAATTTCGGTTCCATGATCCTCTCTAGGCTCTGCTGATTCTTAGTGAGGGTGGCCAGACTCTGCTCAATCCTCAGCGTGGATGCAATCAAGTAACCAAGCTGCTCTTGTTTGGTCTTCGAGAAGTACTCAGATGCCTCCTCTTGAGTAGGCATCTTGGCAGCTTTCTCCTTCCTCGCCTTCTCCTTCTTTGCAAATGCTTGAGCAGATGATGGCTCGTTCTCAGTCATGACAACTTCATTGTCCTCGAAATCTGGACGGATGGGCAGGTGTTCCTTATCCAACAAATATACGCCCGTGCCCATCTTGGAGTTGATGAGCTCCTGAATCTGAGGGGCATATCCACAGCTCCTCTTTTGATCTGCTGCAGTCCTCTTAATTGTTTCCACTATGAGGCTCATCACCTTAAACTTCTGAGGCACATCAAACACATGTAGCAAGTTGATAGCATGGCCTCTGATCATCTTGTGATCTCCAGACTTGGGTAGAAGGGTGTGCCTAAGGATCCAGTTGATCGTAGGCAGTCCTGATAGCAGATAATGCACTGAGCCAAATTTGAACGTGTCAAGTGCTTCATTCGGAATCTCCTTGTACATGTTGTACATGGAGTTGTGGTCCATCTTTTTCTTGGCATAGATATCCAAGTCCTCATCTTGCTCCTCTGGGGCATTAATGATCTGTGCCCACTCAGCCACTGTAGATTGGTACCTTGTACCCTCAGACATCCATGTGATCCTCCCATCTGGATAAAAGTGTGCCGTGGAGTAGAACTGCATGATAAGTTCCTCATTCCACTTTGTGAGCTTCTGCCCAACAAAGTCAGCTACTCCACAAGCACTAAAGCTGTCAAATACTCCTGGGTAGTACTCCTCATTGTCCTTGATGTAGGTCCAGTCGACCCATCTCATGTCACATACAATTGGCTTCTTATCAAGTAGCACTGTCTCATAGAAATCCTGCTGCTCCTTGGTATGAAACATGTAGTCCACTACAGTCCTTCTCCTAGAAGCATATGGGTCTGCTTCTCTCCACTTCCTGAGCCCTGAGTCTCTCCTGAGCTTCATGTCCTCAGCCACAGGATGAGCATCGTTGTGGTCTGGGATCTTGGGCTTGAGCTTTCGAAGGACATTCTCTTCCTCATCCTCAGCAACAGTCTCAGGCACTGGGGCCTTGTTCTTCTCAGCTGCAGGAATGCTCCGTGTGTTCCTCTTGGGCTTTGGCTTTGGAGCTGGCTTGGCCTTGGAAGCAGCTCCCCCTGATTTTATGGCATCTCCCATTAGCTTGGGTGCCTTGGGCGCTGGTGCAGCTGCCTCTTCTTCTTCTTCCTCTTCCATGATGGAAGCTTTGCCAAGTACTCTAGCCACAGTCTTCTTTACCCTTTCCCTTCTCTTCTTGCCCTCAACTGCAACTGGCTCTTGGGGAGTGGGCTTCTCAGTTGAGGCTCTTGCCTTTGACATGGGCTGCCTGCCTGCTGGCCTTTTGATTTTCAGCCCTGGCTTTGTGCCTTGAGCTGGCTCAACTCTCTTGGAAGTGGCCTCTTCCTCTGCCACATAGTCCTCATCTTCAGAGTCTGAAGTTTTATTCTTCCTTTGTCTCGTGGCAGCCTTTGGCAAATTGCTAGGAGTGCTCTTGCTGCCTTCATCAGATGAACTGGAGGGACTAGTGCCCTCACTCATCACCACTTGCTGCTCTGACAGATTCTGGCTATCACTCTGGTCTGACATGCTGCAAACTGACTGCTGACCCTGTGAATAGATTATAGAGGAGATAGAGTGGATGAGCATCACAAAATGCAGAGATTTTTGCAAAAAGAATGATCCAAAAACTTAGTTTTAGTTTCCCACTGAAATCATCTCGGATCTACCGATTTTCAAACTCGGTGATACCGAAGCAGTTTTGGAACCTAAACTAGTGAACTCGGTAGGACCGAGTCACAGTTCAGTGGCATCGAGACTGCTAGGGTTTCACTGAGTTCAAAAATCGGTCACACCGATAAGTAATTCTCGGTCAGACCGAGTCTCACTTGTGCAATGGCATAAGCCAAATCGGTGGGACCGAGTTTCTCAACTCGGTGGGTCCGAGATGGTTTCGGCGGAAACCTAAACCTAGAATTTTCGAATCAAACCTAATCTATGAGCGTTTTGACTGGATAGAAGTTTATCAAACGTGGCTAGAAACAATATGATCACAATGTGCTAGGAATCAGATTGAGGAATAGCACAAAGATCAAGTCCATACCCTAGTTCAGCGGGGACTTGCTACGGCGGCAACGGCGGGGCAGAATTCCCGTTGACGGCGATGGAGACCAGCGACTGGAGGCTGCTGGCGGCGAGAAGACGATCCGGAGACCTCAAGGGCAGAGCAGGTTATCGCGCGGGCGAAGGGGTTCGGAGAAATTTCCAAATTTTGCCCGTGACTATATATAGCCCGACCCTGTCGGTGTGACCGAGTGGAACAACTCGGTGGCACCGAGATTCATAACTGCGTGCAGTTACTGAAACTCGGTGTGACCGAAAGGTTCAAATCGGTTGCACCGAGATCAAAAACCTAGATCAACTTAATGATCTCGGTTGGACCGAAAGTGGAGTATCGGTCAGACCGAGAATCATAAAGAGGTTTTGGAAGTTTAAGTCTATGACGAATCGGGGACTCCGAGCGCTCCTCACACAGAGTGGTTCGAATCTGACTTGATCAAATTTTGTGATGCAGCATGAATAGAGTTTGAGACGAGAAAAGCATAGATAGCTAGAGGAGGTCCTTAGGCATTCTTGTCCATCCACTTGGCAAAAGAAGATAAAACCAAACAATCAAAACAACAAGTGGATGTCCTCGAATGAGAAAATTATGCAACCAGCATGCTCACACAATATGATGGCAAATGAAATATGTGGCAAGGCATGCACAACCAATTCTAGCATCTATCAAGCAATTTGCGATGACTAGGTCATCTATATATGAGTATATTGACTTAGGAGTCAAGTGAGAACACTTGATCATAGGTCATACTCATCGTTTAAGCTCAAGTGGGGTTACCACTTTTACATAAAGCATTGTTGTGTTCACATCTTTAGAGTTGCTTTAGCTCAAGTCTTAGAGTAAAGCTCCCCCCTAGATGTGAT
>NC_053026.1:594171449-594286958 GCF_003073215.2 Triticum urartu
GTGCACACGGTATCATATTTTCCATCCAAGGCTCTTAGAATCTTCTTGATGATGAATCTGTCGGTCATCTCTTCACTTCCTAAGCCGGCAATCTCATTTGTGATGAGAGCAAGCCTAGAGTACATTTCAGCGACACCTTCACCATCCTTCATCTTGAACTTGTCAAGTTGGCTTTGAAGCACATCCAACTTGGATTCCTTGACGGAGTTGGTACCTTCGTGCATATCAATCAAAGTATCCCAAATTTCCTTTGCATTCTCAAGACGGCTGATTTTGTTGAATTCTTCGGGGCACAATCCATTGAAGAGAATATCACAAGCTTGAGCATTGTATTGCAACATCTTCAACTCATCCGCGGTAGCTTCACGGTTTGGTTCTCTCCCATCAAAGAAGTCACCTTGCAAACCAACACACACAATAGCCCAAACGGCGGGGTTAAGTCCAAGAATATGCATTTTCATTTTATGCTTCCAACTAGCAAAATTAATACCATCAAAGTAGGGACCTCCATGGTGGTAATTTCCCTCGCTAGACGCCATACTCTCCTAGGTTGTGAAAGCAAGGCTATGACCACCAAAGCTATGGAGATCAAAGCAATGGAGACCAAAGCTCTGATACCACTTGTAGGATCGAAAGTATGTCTAAAGGGGGGTGATTAGACTACTTGACCAAATAAGAACTTAACCTTTTCCCAATTTTAGTTCTTGGCAGATTTTAGCTATTTTAGGACAAGTCAAGCATTCATCACACAATTCAAGCAAGCATGCAAAGAGTATATTGGCAGCGGAAAGTAAAGCATGCAACTTGCAAGAATGTAAAGGGAAGGGTTTGGAGAATTCAAACGCAATTGGAGACACGGATGTTTTTCCCGTGGTTCGGATAGGTGGTGCTATCCTACATCCACGTTGATGGAGACTTCAACCCACGAAGGGTAACGGTTGCGCGAGTCCACACAGGGCTCCACCCACAAGGGTAACGGTTGCGCGAGTCCACACAGGGCTCCACCCACGAAGGGTCCATGAAGAAGCAACCACCCACAAAGGGTCCACGAAGAAGCAACCTTGTCTATCCCACCATGGCCATCGCCCACACAGGACTTGCCTCACTAGCGGTAGATCTTCACGAAGTAGGCGATCTCCTTGCCCTTACAAACTCCTTGGTTCAACTCCACAATCTTGTCGGAGGCTCCCAAGTGACACCTAGCCAATCTAGGAGACACCACTCTCCAAGAAGTAACAAATGGTGTGTAGGTAATGAACTCCTTGCTCTTGTGCTTCAAATGATAGTCTCCCCAACACTCAACTCTCTCTCATAGGATTTGGATTTGGTGGAAAGAAGATTTGAGTGGAAAGCAACTTGGGAAGGCTAGAGATCAAGATTCATATGGTAGGAATGGAATATCTTGGTCTCAACACATGAGTAGGTGGTTCTCTCTCAGAACATATGAGTTGGAATGGTGTATGTGTTCTGATGGCTCTCTCCTCGAATGAAGAGGAGGTGGAGGGGTATATATAGCCTCCACACGAAATCCAACCGTTACACACAGTTTTCCAATTTCGGTGGGACCGAATCAACAAACTCGGTCGGACCGAAAATGTAAACCTAGTGACCGTTAGAGATTTTCGGTGGGACTGACATGCAACTCGGTAGGACCGATATGGTTAGGGTTTGGGCATAACGTAATCTCAGTGAGACCGATTACACAAACTCGGTGAGACCGAATTTGGTAATTAGCTAACCAGAGAGTTGGTCAGGCAAACTCGGTGGGACCGATTTGCTCTTTCGGTGAGACCGAAAAGTTACAAAGGGGAAACACTGAATTTACATTGCAATCTCGGTGGGACCGATTCGCTCTTTCGGTGAGACCGAAAAGTTACGAAAGGGAAACAGAGAGTTTGCAATCCCATCTCGGTGAGACCGAGATCCCTATCGGTAGAACCGAATTGCTAGGGTTTGGCAGTGGCTAATGACAAGTGAAACTCGGTGGCGCCGGATAGGAAGAATCGGTAGGACCGAGTTTGGCTTAGGGTTTAGGTCATATGTGGATATGGGAAAGTAGTTGAGGGTTTTTGGAGCATATCACTAAGCACATGAAGCAAGAGGCTCATTATGCAACACCTCATCCCTCCTTGATAGTATTGGCTTTTCCTAAAGATTCAATGTGATCTTGGATCACTAAAATATAAAATGAAGAGTCTTGAGCTTTTGAGCTTGAGCCAATCCTTTTTCCTTAGCATTTTGAGGGTTCCACTTTCACATCCATGCCATGCCAATCATTGAGCTTTCTTGAAATAATCATCTTGGAATAGCATTAGCTCAATGAGTTATATATTGTTATGAATTACCAAAACCACCTAGGGATAGTTGCACTTTCACCCGGGGCTGGAGGGAGATCGCCCGGGTTTGCAGGCCAAGGGGAGTCTTCGCGATCCACTTGGACTACGACAGTGCTTCGGTGATGCTCTTCAAGGTCTTCGATGCGAGCGGGCGCCGGCTGGAGTGCTGCCCCGGGAAGGTGGCCAGGGCCCTGCTGCGATGAGGACTGGGCACGCCACCCACTCCCTTGGAGGCTCCTCAGGCGATGGAGGCGTCGGAGGTTCCAGCGACTTCGGCGAGCTCTTCGAGACTCCGAAGACGAGTGACGACAGCTACGAGCCCCCGCGCCGGCGCCGCTCCTGGAGCAGGGCGGGCTCGTCAGGCCGCCGCCGACTCTGATCTGGATGGGGCTGGTGTCGGTGCTTGACGTCCCACTGTTGATGATGGCGTCTTTTGCAGGGACGCGCGTGGTTTGTGTCCCTTTAGGATTCGTTCCCTGCGAGGAATCAAAAACGCGTCCCGTAGGGGCTTGTAAGGTGCCTGTGATCTTGTCTTGTATATATAACCCTCGTCGTAGAATTGCGCGAGTTGCTCATTCCATCTTAGCTCAGTCCTCCCTTTCGAACCTCACGAGGGCTTGGTGCTCTGCACCGACAGGTCCCAGTCCCATGGCGGCTTCAGCCGTCGCTGGTATGCCAGGTTGCGATGCCGTGGTCAAGGCCAGGAGGTGAGCGACCCGGAGTCCGGTAAGATCCCCTGAGTCGCGATGCTCAGGAGGTCCCCTTTGGCGCCCAAGCAGCCGTCGTTTGGTGAGAAAGGGGAGCGGCGTCGCTAACAAGGGATAGCATTAGGTGCGGGGATGGTGCCACGGTAGCTGGCGCTTCTGGGCGATAACTTATCTCGAGGATCAGGGGCCGCTCTCTGGTGTGTGGTCGGGTCCATGCGTCGGCAGGAGCGGGGTTGCTTGGCGAGGTCCTCGTGTGTCTCCGCCCTCTCGCCTTAGCTCCCCTTTCTGCTCTACGTCCTCGGGTCCCGGCCCTTGAGCGAATCTCAGCCGTCGCTGGTATGCCAGGTCGCGATGCCGTGGTCAAGGCCAGAGGGTGAGGGCTGGAGAGCCAGTAGGAGCCCTGAGTCGCGATGCTCAGGCACCCCCCCTTTAACGTGCAAGCGGTTCGCGCGGACGAGAGCGAAGGAGGCACAGCAAGAGCCTCGCCTGACGCAGCTCCTTCAGGAGGTCCTGCAGGTCTATCATAGAAAAAGCAAGGGGTTGCTATACAATTGACGGTCAGCCGTTGGTTGCTTCCGAGGGGTAGTGAGGCATTGAAGGCTTGACGAGGTGCGCTATGCGGGGCTGCCGCGGCCAGAGCTCAGCCATCCAGGTTTGTCGGCGTTGCAGGGACGGACCCATGCGCAAGCGTCGTGCTGTTTGGGAGCAGCTCCGTTAGTTGGCGTTAGCTGAGTAGGCATCTAGGTAAAACACGTTAGCCGCGAAGGAGTGGATTCATTCGAATAGATGCTAGGAATGCGGAGATCACTGGGTCAGGCCCGAGCGACTTGGGGGTGATGCAGCCTGAGGGGTGCCCCCAACAAGGTAAGCTAATCGACGCGAAATAAAAGGGATACATGCTGCAGGGATGGACCCACGCGGCCTGGGAATAATGCAGCCCTGGGGGCGCTCCCAGCTGGAAGTAAAACTCGAAAGATGTCACCTGATGGTGTTGAGGACGAAGGGGTGTTGGTGTAGCAGGCTCGGGGGGCTGCGGGAGCCGATCCTCACTTGCCCCCAGGCCCAGGGGCCTTGGGAGGCTCCGGAGGCACTGGCGGCTCCTCGTGGGCCATCTCCATCTCTGCCAGGGCTGCGGAACGCCTGGCCTCTCGTGCCTCCGTGATGCCCCTCATGAGGCGCTGGTACGCGTCAGCCGCGTTCGGCAAGCCATAAGGCATGCGAACGTAGCTGTGGGGTGGACCTCCACAGCGCCCCACTCGCGAGGGCCAGAGGCGCTCCAGAGAGACGACTCCGTTGAGCCCTGGTATGTCGTTGCAGACGCGCAGCCCACCATCCTCGCCTGGATGGGGGGCTACTGCTGGTAGGCGGCGGGCGCCTCTCATGACTCTTGACTCCTGTAGCTCCTGAATGGCCTTACCAACGAACTCCTGTGGGTCTGGATCTCCTTGCCTTGCTCCTTCTTGAGGGAAACGTGCTTCAAAACACGCCTCCATTTGGTGCCCAAGCGCCTCCCTCGTGACCCTAGCTAGGTCAGTGGCCCTCCAGGGGAGAGCCCCCGAGCCTGCCTGAGGAGGGCGTCGGGCGCGCTTTCCTATGCGATGGAGGGAGGCTCCCCCTGGGCAGGCGCGGGCCCAGAGGGGCCTGCCTCCTGAGTGGTCGAGCCGGACGATGTCTTCTTCTTGCGGGTGGTCTCGGGAGGCCTCCTACTTCCACAACCCGGGTCTTCTAGTGACGCGGCCTGAAAGGCTCGTTCCAGGGAACACACCGCGTCCTTCTCTTCACAGGGCACCGTGATGACTCCGCCGCTTCCTGGCATCTTGAGGACGTTGTAGCCGTGGTGAGTTATGGCCATGAACTTGGCCAGCGCTGGGTACCCAAGGATGGCGTTGTACGGCAGGCGAATGTGAGCGACGTCGAAGTCGATGAGCTCGGTGCAGTAGTTGTCGCGTGCCCCGAAGGTGACAGGTAGGCGGACCTGCCCAATCGGGACCGTGGAGCCGTCAGTGATACCGGAGAAGGGCTTGGTTGGCTGAAGTTGGCTGTAGGGCACTTGGAGGTTGTTGAACGTCTCCACCGACAGGACGTTGAGCCCTGCCCCACCATCGATGAGGGTCTTGGTGACCACCACGTTGCTGATGATTGGGGAACAAAGCATCGGGAGGACTCCGGCTGTTGCTGCACACTTGAGCTGATCTGCTGAGCTGAATGTGATGCCGCACGCCGACCACCTGAGAGGGCGTGTGGCTTCGAGTCTGGGGAGTACTGTGTTCACTTCGTGGGCGAACTGCTTGAAGATGCGCTGAGAGGCTGGGGCTTGAGCTCTGCCCAGGATGCAGGCGATCGCGCGCGGCTCCTGGAAGCCCCCAGCCTCCTCGTCCTGATGGCGGTCCTCGTTTCTCCTTGGCTGCGGCGGCAGTGGTGGGAGGCCTGCGTTGCCTAGCGGGCGATCCTCGCGAGGCTGATCCCTCCAGTCTCCCTCGCGAGGCTGATCCCTCCATCCTCTCTCGCGAGGCGGGTCTTGCCAGCGATCCTCGCGAGGTTGGTCGCGCCACCCTTGGCGCGGCCCATGGTCTTCCCAGCGTCCTGCGCTTCTTCCTCCTCCTCGACCGTAGCCCCGGTCACCGCGGTCGGGGCGACGGCCGATCCTTCCTTCACGCACGGCTCGGAGTTCTTGGCATTCGTTGGTGTTGTGGGTGTGGAGGTCGTGGTGCACGCAGTACCGGCTGCCCTTGGGAGGTTCGGGCTGATCTCTGCCCCGCTTGGTGTCTGGTTCTGCCGTGAGCACTACTGCCCCCTTGCGCTTCACATCCTTGGCCTTGAGCTTCTTCTCTTCTGGGTCTGCGGCAGGCGGCTCGAGGAGGGAGAGACGCCCCTCCTCAGCCCTGGCGCACTTGTTTGCCAAGTTGAACAGCTCCAAGAAAGTGCACAGGTCTTCATGCATCGCCAGCTCCTCCTTCATCTTGACGTCGCGCACGCCGTCGGAGAAAGCTGAGATGATGGCCTTCTTGAGCGCTGTTGAAGCGCTGGATGTACTTCTACAGGGTTTCCCCGGGTTGTTGCTTGATGCGGCGCATGTCACTCACGGCGGGTGGCCGGTCGCGAGTACCTTGGAAGTTGGCGATGAAGCGGGTGCGCATCTCTTCCCAGGAGGAGATTGTTCCTGGAGCCAGGTTCAGGAGCCAGGTGCGGGCCCCGTCCTTGAGCGCCATGGGAAACCAGTTCGCCATGACCTTCTCGTCTCCGTTGGCAGCTTCGATGCCCAGCTCGTAGAGCTGGAGGAACTCCGCAGGGTCGACCGTGCCGTTGTAGCGAGGAGGCAGGTCTGGTTTGAACTTGCCGGGCCACGCGATGCTGCGTAGTTCGGTGGTGTAGGCGCGGCAGCCTGCTATGGCCACGGGAGGCCTTAGGTGACGGAGAGCCTGGTCTTGCATGTCCCCACGCGCTGGAGCAGGGGGATGGTCGCGACATGCTGGAGCAGGGAGCGCCCGGGCAGCTTCTGGCGGGCGAGGGACTTCTTGGCAGCTCTGTTCTTGCTGCGCTGACACCTGACGGAGCGGGTTCCGCCCAGGGGCCATGCGCCTTGGAGCCATGGCGTCTTCTTGAGAAGGAGGAGGCCGGGGCGCCGCCGGAGCATCTTCGCCCGCGCGGGGCGGGGTGCGGTGCAGCGGAACGGACGGCGCGGAAGAGCCTCCTGCAGCGTGGACGAGCTCGGCGACACGGTCGAGCCATTCTTTGTAGACGTCGTCGACGGGACGGTAGCGCAGGAGCTCGTTTGCCGCGATGAGTGCAGCCCGAGCCTCCATGGGCGCGCGGAGAGCGGGGGACAAAGATCCAGCTGGGGCGAGCGAGGGAGTTGCGGTGCAGCCGTCTTGCCGCACGGACGGATGTGGGACGATGCTTGCCGCTTGTCCCCCGCCGGGCTGGTGGCGGCGTTGACGGCAGGTGATGGGGAACAGCGTGGATGCCCGCCGACAGGGGCCGTCTGGGCGACGCGGGAAGCGAGTGCGGCCCGGCGCTCGGCGCGGGCCCGACGAGCGTCAGACATGGGCGTGACGGTCGGAGGAGAACGGGGCGGTGGAAGACGAATTCCGGCGCACCCCTACCTGGCGCGCCAAATGTCGGATTTCGGGTTCCGGCAGATCCTTGAGGTTCGAACACTGGGGTGCGCGCGGAGATTTCGCCTCCTACCTACCTGCACCCCTCCGCCATGCTAGGATCTAAACTAAGGAAAGAACAACACAAGAGACACAGAGTTTATACTGGTTCGGGCCACCGTTGTGGTGTAATACCCTACTCCAGTGTGTGGTGTGGTGGATTGCCTCTTGGGCTGATGATGATGAACAATACAAGGAAGAACAGCCTCGCGAGGGTCTGTTCTTGGCTGAGGCGATGAACAGCTGGGAGGAGTTCAGCCACCTCTCTCTCTCTCTCTCTCTCTCTCTCTCTCTCTCTCTGCTCCGACCGACCGACCGACCGACCCCCTTGCTGTGTGGGTGGCTGGTCCTATTTATAGAGGCCCTGGTCCTCTTCCCAAATATTGAGCGGGAAGGGAGCCAACAATGGAGGGCTAATTTGAAGGGGGACAACACGTATAAGCTATCCTGACAAAAGTAGTCTTCGCCTGCGCAAAGCTCTGGTGATGACGCCGTCTTGGGCTCCACGGTGACCTCCTTCTCGTAGTCCTCCTGGTCTTGGTATCGTTGCACCGAAATGGCAACCTTTGCCTGATGCCTCAGTACTCCGCGGCTGCGCTTGCCCCCTTTGCACCAAAGAGGAAAGGAGGACGATGCGCGGGCTGGCACCCGCCTGGCGCCCTGAGTTGTCATGGCTTGCATCATGGGCACCTCGTGAGGTACCCCGCCTTGATCTCTCCGCCTCCTCGTGAGCCAGCCTGACGAGGCCGTGCCTGAGGAAGCTTCATGTCGTCCGCCCCGCGAGGCTTGGCCCCTCGCGAGGGTCTTGGGTTTGTGTTGATGAAGATGGGCCGTGCTGGGCCCCCTTTTGAGCCACGCCGCAGGCCGCAGGCAGGCAAGTCTGGGGACCCCCGTTCCCAGAACGCCGACATGGATCACGGCGAGTACGACTCCATCATCCCCGTTCTCTTGAATGCTTCCGCACGCGATCTACAAGGGTATGTAGATGCACTCTCCTCTCGTTGCTAGTTGACTTCATAGATTGATCTTGGTGAAACGTAGGAATTTTTTTTTGTTTTCTGCAACGTTCCCCAACACCTTTATATAAGAAGACAAGTAGGAACAACCGGTTTCTTATTCATGCCTTTTTCGTGAGAGGGTAATTTCATTTTGTGCAGAGCAACCATGTTATTCTCATGAAGGCACTACCAAGCAGATGTCATGTACCATATTCATGCTAAATGAGTTGCCAACTAAAAATGTTGTGGAAGTGGTGTTCCGTGAAATAAAATATGTAAAAGGATCAATAATAAGTTAGATTGTATTTCGTAGGGTGGTAGCTATATCAAACAGATTTTTGGGGTGTTATTTCTCATTGAGGGGCTCTGCCTCCCCATGGATGCTAGCATCCTTTGGATTGCTTAACTTTTGGTTATTTCCCACTGGGATCTTGTGAATAAACTTGAATTGACACATGAGAAGACCCATATAATGATCCAAACAGTTGAACCAATAACTAGTAAATATCATGCAACTATCGCTTGAAGTCACCACTATTGTACCGATAAATTTTGGTGCATGGTTTGTGATGGGTAACAACTCCATCGGTGTAGACCTCAAATTGCTCCACTAGCAAGAAGCCGTTGTCCGACGGCCTAATCGACGAATCAAAACTTCCTCACACATACCGAGCACCATGATGATTCACCCAAAGATATTGCCAGCTTAACTTGGTGAGGTTACCGAGGTTGGATTGGATGATGCAAGACCTAGGTCCATGTTTTGTGACTTCATGGCGTCTTTGCGGAAATCTAAATCACACTTGTCGTGGAATTGTCACGGCAGATGTCCTTTTGCAAGGACTTAATCATGGAGCCATCGCAACTAGGAAGCTTAAAGGGGTTAATCGGGACAAGGATACGCGAGGTTTATACTAGTTCAGCCCCTTACGGTGAAGGAAGGCCTACGTCTAGTTGGGTTGGAATTGCTTGAGGTTTCGATGACCAGGGAGCGAGATACACTATGCCTGGCTCTCGATCAGTTGTTTCTCACCCTAAGCCGCTGGCTGGTCATCCCCTTATATACACGGGTTGACGCCCTGCGGCCTATAGAGTCCCAGCGACTAGTTACTTCTACCTTACAGTACAAGTTATACCATCATGGCGGTTTATCTTTACGGGCCTCAGAGTCGCCTGTGGGCCTTTAAGCCTTTTAGTGAACTGCCATCTTCATGCCTTGGTTTTGGGCTTCTGATGAACCTCTATTTGCGTAACCCGACCCCTCCTGGATGGCTTACACAAATAGTCATATCCCCAACATTAGGCCCCAGATTGATTTGAACCGGTTCATGTCAATCTTTGAAAACCTTATGGACTCGCCTTTAGTCTTCTGTCTTGCGTGAAAATTGTAACCCGCCGTGACGTCATCCTCTGGCTCTGGGTTAAATCATCATGACGTCATCTTCAATAAAACTTATATTTTAATTCATCATATCTTCCACGGATCTTTGCCTTTACTGACCCTCCCGAAAATCGAGGCATCGGGGCCGCTGGATAATGATGTCTTAGTCTCCTCGTTTCTCGCGCCGTCTCAGTCGGTCCTCCTTATAAATAGGCGCGACCTAGGTCTTTTTCATTTCCTCCGGTCGTGTTCTTCCTCGCACTCCCTCTTCTTCCGTTCGAGCTCCACTGCCGCCACCGTCGAAAATCTCGTCTTCACCGACTCAGGCCGCTGCATCACCCTGTTTTTTGACCAGAGAACAACGGCAACCCTCCGCAGTTCTTCCACATCGATGAGTTCTCTTTCCCCCCTTTCTTAGATCTGCATTAGTACTGTCTTGAGTTCGTCGACGTTCATCATCGCCCGACGCAACTTCCATTAGTTCTTACCTCTAATACCTTGTTCAGATCGTAAAAACCACATAGAACTGATGCGGAGGATGTTGTGTGCTTATTCTGTATGAAAACAGATCTCATTTCCTTGTTTTGGAAGCCCTCCTTGGGTATATGAACTTCCCTGTACTGTTTTAGGTCTAGAAATTTTCCCTTTCCAGAGCATCGTTTGATCCAAAATAATAATTGCAATTTGTGAAACCTGTTTGCTCCACACTTAGCCAAAAACTGTGTCTGTTGACTCTGTTTCAGCCATAATAGTCCGTGTAACCGGTTTAAGATAATACCGGCTGTCAGCACCGCTTGCCTCTGGCGACTTAAGAAAACCTTAATCATCTTTAATACATGCAGCTGTTAAACATTATCACATAGTTACCTGTATGTCATTAGGCCCCTTCTTAAGCCGCCATCTTAAATAACCCAATAATGCTTATTCTCCGGGTTATAATAAACCGGAAAATTTCCTTTATCTTGTTGTAGGCTTCAATTTACCCAATGGCACCCAAAGCCGTTAAACCTCCGGTTACCTGCAACTGGGTCCCATCCATTGTTACAGAGAGCAAACTGTCCGAGTTTGTAAAGTCTGGCCATCTGCCCAAGAAGGATATCATGTATTATCGTGCTCCTGACCCGTCTGAGGAGAAACCTCAACCCAAGGAAGGGGAGGTGATCATTTTTACCGATCACATGAGCCAGGGATTTGCTCCTCCCGGTTCAAAATTCTTTAGAGACGTTTTGCACTTCTTTGACTTAAGACCTCAAGACATCGGGCCCAATTCCGTGTCAAATATCTGCAACTTCCAAGTTTTCTGTGAGGTCTACCTTGGAGAAGAACCCAGCCTACTTTTGTTCAGGGAATTGTTCTATTTGAACCGGCAGAATGAGCGGGCCAACGGGCCCAGTCTGGAGCTTGGTGGCATATAGATTCAAAGGCGGAGAGACTGCCTATTCCCTTATGCTGAATTGCCGAGTCATCCAAAGGACTGGAACCAGACATGGTTCTACTGCCAAGATACTTCTCTGGCTGGTGAAAACCCACTGCCCGGCTTCCGTGCATTGCGCCGTGAACCTACTCACCTGCTGCCACATAAGTTGACTATTATTGAACGTGTGCCACTCACCCCCAAGATCAAGAAGATTAAAGCTCCTTTAGGGAACGGCTTAGATGGCATTGACCTGGTCCGAGTCTGGGTTGCTTGGAGAATAATTCCATTAAGTCGCCGCCCCGGCTTAATGTGTAATTATTCAGGCGAGAAAGATGACCCTCAGCGTCATAGTCCTGACGACTTATCAGATGACGTAGTGGAAGCTACAACTCAGTCTTTGTTGAAAGAGGGCACAGTGAATAGTAACGCTTTCGGCTTACTACCTTTTTGCAAGAAGAACCCGGCCCCTGCAGTAAGTTTCCAGCCGTCGGGTTATTTTTTATCATGTTATACTGTATTCTTATGCATAACCCGTTATAACCTTTTACAGGCAAATGATAACTTCTGGAAAATCCAATATGATCATGAGGCGGCCAAGCAAGCCAGGGCGGCCAAGAGAGCCGAAAGGAAAACTGCCAAGTCCACCACTTCGAGGAAAAGGAAGCCGAGCGCTTCTGAGTTGTTTCAGCTTGATGATTCTGATGATAATGAAGAAGAGGTAACTTTTTAATTTCCCTTTCTCCTTTATCACTACCTTACTGATATTAACCTTCTTTCAGGAAGACACGGGCAACAGCTCACCCGTCGAGGAAGAGGTAACTATAATCTCCTCTGACTCCGAGCTTCGGCTGCGTCAGAAAATTCGAAGAGTAACCCGGAAAGTAAGATTTTCACACCCTTTGGCTTACCAAGATCCTGACTTTATTTTGAAGCAACAGCAATTTGAAAACCGGAGGCAGACCTGGACCAGCAAGGATGCAAAGCTATCTTCCGGCCTGCCTGACATAACCCGGAAGCGTCGGGCTGAGGTTATCTCCAACTTATACCCCTTTTTACCTTTGGCGGGTCTAATCTGTCAACCTCTCAATTCATCTGACTCCAATTACCAGGATATCTCTCCTTCATCCGGTGAGTCCATGCAATCAAACATGCCAGCTTTTAAGACTGCCCCTGGGTAATATCAATTTATTCATCTTATGTTTTTCTTTCTTCATGTTTCTTTACTTATTTCTCTGATTTGCCCACAGCGTGCAGGTTAAGCCCAGGAAGAAAACCAAGAAGGATAAACCGGCCAAAACCCCTGTGGTGACTGAACCGGAACAGGGTATAGCTGCTCCCGACTCTTCCACACATCAACCGCCGCCTGAGCCGGCTCAAGACATTGCAGCACCAACTTCTGACCCGCCTGCTGAAGATATTCTTGATAGTTCTGTTAACCCGGAGGCACCTAGCCCAGTCAAAACGGCTGACCCAGAAGTGGAATTTCTCAAGGCTCAATTCGTTGAGCCGGCCAGGCCCACCGTCCTTGCCAAATGCTCGGCTAAAGAGGAGTTTCTAGAACGCCGTAAGGCCAAGATGGATATCACCGACTATACTCATTTGAGAGAGATCGTCTCGGGCTATATCAACCAGGTGCAAAGCAGCCGTGACTTGGAAATTGACATGGTGAAGCAAATACAGCAAAAATCTGAGGTATGACTTATGCTTCCTTACTTTCAATCATACTTACTGTACCAGCCCCCAAGTCTATTGCTTATGGATAAATATGATGTAGACTTAGAAAAATTGTTAGAGCTACTTGCCCGGCTTAAAGAAAAAAATATTTAAACCGGATGTAACACAATACCTTTAACTTGCGATACACATTAGCCCCCAAGTGCCAAGTATCTTTGCTTGCAAAGTATTTGGGACTTAATATCCAGGACCAACTTAATAATTTAGAAAGCTTCGGTATACATTAGCCCCAAGTGTCAAGTATCTTTGCTTGCAAAGTGCTTGGGACTTAATATTATTTGCCGTAATCTTGACTACTATCCGGTGCAATCCAGGCCACCATAAGTCAATTTGAATCGGAGATTGCTGACCTGAAGAACCGCCTGGCAGCCCTGGAGATTGAAATTCAAAAGGCCAACTCCAAATTTGAATTTAGCGTCTCTGAACAAGAGAAGTTGAAGAAAAATTTTGAGTCGGAGAAGAAAATTTGGACTGAGGAAAAGGCCGGACTGGTGACCCGGGCCGAGACAGCAGAGGCGTCGCTGGAAAATGCAATAGCCAAACTGACCGGCTTACAACACTAGATATCTCGGATGGTCTCAGCAATCTTTGGTAAGTTATCTTAAGCAAGCATTAATATTGTAAACATTCCTTCAATTGTTACCTGAGGTTTACCTTATACTTACCAATACAGGCCCCAGGAGCACAAACCTCAAGCAGAATACGCTGATCAAATTGAAGGTGGTGTATACTCTAGTAGAGCAACTGTACATCGGGTCACAACGTGCCTTGGCCGTTGTAGCCTTATCAAATGATGTGCCCCACCTCTTGCAAGATGTGTTACAATGGCTTGCTGTACTTCCTCAGCGGATTCAGGAGTTGAGATGGGCCCAAGCAAGAGCCAGAGCAATAGCCAGTTTGAGTCGGGCCAAAGCCTGGTTACCAGAGCTAGACCCGGCCGACATCGCTCATGGGTATCCAAGTTTAAAGGAGGATGGCACTCCATTTGATGAAAAGGATTTCACCACCTGCGTGAGGGATATATGCCCTGTGGCCACTCAAATTGGAAACGACACTGACCTCACCAAGTGTCAGCCGGGTTATGACAAGGAGAATCGGAGAATCCCCACGCCGCATTATGACGATGTCAGCTTGATCCCTCCAATCCGTAAGCATACCTTTGCCCCTAAAGTCGACCCAACCGGTTTAATAGATGATGAAGCTGAGTTTGAGGCCTTGAGTGGCATTGACTGGGCCTCATCATCCTTCCAGGACAAAGCAGACGGCGGAGAGGCGGAGAAGGATAACCCGGAGGCTTCAAGTCAACCCCAAGAGTAGATTGCCAGGCGCCACCTGCTTATGTCGTTGTAGAAAAACAATGCCGCATCATTCAGACTTGGGGAGTGTTGTAACAGAGTAGAAAATACTTTGAATTTTGCTATGCCTTTGCGCATGCTTATGGCCCTTAATACTTGCATAAGCCTCCGTCACTATGCACTTTGTAGTTTATATGAATCTGTTATGTCCTTTGCAGAAATGTCTTGCATTGCCCTGTGATGCTTACGGCTGCTTTTCCGGCTTATATAAGCCAACCCCTGAGGGTAAGTTTAACTCCTGAAAATTGGCACATAAAAGTTCACCTGGTACTTAACAACCTGATGTAGCCAATTTTAATCCTGGAGGATTGCAATGTACTCCATTGTATTTTCAAGAGGGTCGCAAGATATCCAATGTTGATACTTGTAAAATATGATGAACAAAATTCAAGGGTTTCTGATTCGAATACGATCAGTGAACCGGTCCAAAGGGGTTGAGCTAAGATTCGGATACGATCTGTTAGCCCCCAGTGGCTGTGGCGATGCCGATCAAGTGGGTATCGACAGCTATGTTATCTTTGGTTCGAATACGACCTGTGTTTGAACAGGAAGCCCCCAAGTGACCATAAGAGTTGTTTAATGACGCTGATTCGAATACGATCCATGTCAGACCCAAAGGGGTTAAGCTATGATTCAAATATGATCAAGAAGCCCCCAAGTGGGTTTGGCAGTATGCCGATCAAGTGGGTATCGACAGCTATGTTCTCTTTGGTTCGAATACGGCCTATGTTTGAACAGGAAGCCCCCAAGTGATCACGGCTAGATTCAGATATGATCATAAGCCGGACCAAAGGAAAGCCGGGTTCAGATATGATCCGCTTCTCCTTGGTTATCTCCACCACCTGACAAAGAAAACACATAAACCTTTTTTGGGAGTGGAAAAAAGGACAGAGGCCCTGCTTTATTGCTTTATGTAATATACATAGTATAAGTATATACACATTAGAGCCGATGGCTCAAGTATAATAATGCCGAAGATGAGCGATATTCCACGGCCGACGGGTCTCCTCCTCTGACTTACGTGAGTCTTTGTGCTCCCGAACGTAGATAAGGTAGTATGATCCGTTGTTCAGATTCTTGCTGACCACAAAGGGTCCTTCCCAAGGAGGGGATAGCTTGTGCTTGTGAGATTGATTCTGGATGAGTCGGAGCACTAAGTCGCCTTCCTGAAAGGTTCTGGACCTAACCCGGCGGCTGTGATAGCGGCCCAGGTCTTGCTGGTAAATCACCGAGCGGGCTATTGCCAAGTCTCGCACTTCATCCAACAGGTCAAGTGCGTCTTGCCGAGCTTTTTCATTGTCTTCCTCAACATAAGCCGCCACACGGGGTGAGTCATGACGGATGTCACTTGGCAGGACCGCCTCTGCTCCATACACCATAAAGAAAGGCATGTAACCCATAGATCTGTTAGGTGTAGTATTGATGCTCCAAAGTATAGATGGTAACTCCTCCACCCAACAACCCGGCGTCCGCTGCAAGGGGACCAAGAGCCGAGGCTTGATACCCCTCAAGATTTCTTGATTAGCTCGTTCTTCTTGACCATTGGATTGAGGGTGAGCCACAGCTGAAACGTCAAGCCGGATATGCTCTCGTTGACAGAACTCTTCCATAGCTCCTTTGGAGAGGTTAGTGCCATTATCATTTATGATGCTGTGTGGAAAACCAAAGCGAAAAATCACCTTTTTCATAAACTGGACCGCCGTGGCTGCATCACACTTACTGACTGGCTTTGCCTCCACCCACTTTGTGAACTTGTCAACCGCCACCAAGAGGTGCGTCTTTTTATCCTTAGACCTTTTGAAAGGCCCGACCATATCAAGCCCCCAGACTGCAAACGGCCAAGTAATTGGAATCATCCTCAATTCTTGAGCCGGCACATGGGCTCGTCGTGAGAATTTCTGACATCCATCACATTTACTGACCAGGTCTTCTGCATCAGCATGAGCCGTCAGCCAATAAAACCCATGACGGAAAGCTTTGGCCACAAGAGATTTTGAGCCGGCGTGATGACCACAATCGCCTTCATGAATCTCACGAAGGATCTCCTGACCCTCTGTAGGTGACACGCAACATTGAAACGCTCCAGTGACGCTGCAATGATGTAACTCGCCATTGACAATTGTCATGGATTTGGACCGCCGGGCAATTTGTCTTGCCAAGGTCTCATCTTCAGGCAACTCTCCCCGGGTCATGTAAGCCACATAAGGCACTGTCCAATCCGAGATAACGTGGAAAGCCGCCACCAGCCGTGCCTCCGGGTCTGGTATTGCCAGATCTTCCTCTGTAGGTAACTTAACAGAAGGATTATTCAAAACATCAAGAAAGGTGTTAGGCGGCACCGGCTTACGCTGAGATCCCAGCCGGCTTAAGGCATCAGCCGCCTCATTCTTCCTTCGATCAATGTGTTCCACCACATAACCCTTGAAATGTCCAGCCACAACATCGACTTCACGACGGTAAGCCGCCATAAGGGGATCTTTAGAGTCCCACTTGCCTGACACCTCTTGAGCCACAAGGTATGAGTCTCCCAAGCATCTTACCCGGCTCAAGTTCATCTCTTTGGCCATCCGGAGACCATGGAGTAGGGCCTCGTACTCAACTGCATTGTTAGTACAAGGAAACATAAGCCGGAGCTGTAACATCCCAAATTTTTTTAATTTGGAATGTTATACATTAGATCATCATGCATATCTTATTTTCTTGCATTTTGGTCGATCCTAGAAATTTCACGCAACTCAAGGACCTTTGGAGAGAGTAGGAGATTTCGTTATTTTCATATTTGAGAGTTTTCTCGAATTTGAAAAGAGGATCATTTGATTTATTTATTTCATCTTCAATTATTTTTCCGATATCAAAATATGAGAGAGGGAATAATATGACTTTCCCAAAATATAGGAAAAATGAAGATTTAATAAATAGATCAAATTTCCATTTTCCGGTGTTTGTTTGTTTTTCTTTGGATAGGGAAAAATGCGCGTTTTCGAAAATTGCATTTTAGGTCCGGAGAAAAGTTCATTTTGTTCGACTCATTTTTTTAGGAGTCGGGGAAAATTTACTTTAGATTTTTCAGAGTTCGTTTAGTTAGTTTTCTTTTGTTTTTCTGCGCGCGAAATCAGTTAAAAAAAATGAGCAGGCCAGCCGGGCCAAAGGCCCAGCCAGTCACCGCCCCAGCCAGCGCCAGCGCCAGGCGTAGCGCACCAGGCCGCCGCCTCGCCTCTAGCCGAGTCCCTCTAGGACTCTGGTTAGCCCCCCCTTTTTTTCCTTGTTTCGTTTTCCTTTTCCTACTCTATTTCTTGTCCCCTACCCCAAGTAATCTCTCCCCTCTCCTATATAAATACCCCCATAGACCCCCCTCTCCTCACACCAAAAACCCAAACCCCTTTCCTCCCCAAGCCGCGCCCCACCCCGCGCCCCTCACCCGCCGCCGTCGCCCCTATAACGCCGCCGCCGCCGCCCTAGCACGCCGCCGTCGCCACCGTTCGCCCCGCCTCGCCGGAGGTAGCCCCGTGCCTCTCTTTTTTTTCCCCGCGAGTTCGGTTCTTTTAAAAGAAACCGTTCCGGTTTTCTTTTCCGGTTTTTCTCTCGGATTCTTCGTTTCGGTTTCTTTTCCGAAACCCTAGATCGGTTTTCCGTTTTCTTTTTCGATTTTCTTTTCCGAAAACCCTAGATCGGTTTTCGTTCTTCTTTCGGACCATTCGTCTCAACGAACATGATCACCGATTATTCCCGGTTAACGACGCCCGTTCGTTTAACCGTTCGTCTCTTTCTTTTCGTCGGATTTATTCCGCGATCGCGATCTCAGATCCGATCTTCGTTCTAGTTTATCTTCTCGCCCGTTTATCGGAATCAGGTGATTCAAGCGCCTGGAGTTTCGTCTCGAAACCGCCGTTCCGTCTAATCAACTTGAACAAGTTTTTGCTATGGTAAAATTTGACCTAGTTTCAACTTGCTAGAACCGAGTTGTTTTCTTCCGCCGTTTGTTTTCCGTCGTTTGTTCGGTTCGTTCTTTCTTTGCAACCGGGAGTTCTTAAGTTGAACTTTCTGGTTCGTTCTCTCGTTCGAGTTTTACTTGTGCATTAGATGAGTACTTATTGTGTGGTTACTATTGCTTGCTTACGATAGATTGACCGAGAGTGACGAGTAGATCTATCAAGAGTTTTGAGTGCAAATCATCTTCATCAACATTGCAGGCAAGTTCACACTTTGATCATACCTTTTCTACAACCCAGTTTTATTGCATTAGATCAACCTCTCACATTGCATGATTAGGATCTAAATTAAATTGTGGGATGGGAAGTAGATGAGGTAGTACCTATTCACCTGTATTATTATGAAACCTTTGGGAGTTACTTCTACGTTTGCTTATTATGCCATGCTATGCTAGTAGACGTGGATTGGGTGAGTGATATCCATGACAGATGTGAGATATTTAATTAATAGTTTATCTAAGGTGGCAACCTAACACACATCTGGGTGGATTGACGCACCTGATGTCTATCAGGACTTGCCTGGTTTTTTTTCGGACCGCCACCCAGGCTCAAAGGGATCATAAGATCTTTCATGCTAGAAACTTCCGTGTGCAGCCACATGCTACTATGGGCTCTGGCATAGTTGACTAAGTTGTGCGAACTCTTACGGGGTGGACTAGCAGATGTAGGGGTTGTAGGTGGTACGGTCTACCCCACATGTAAGGTGCTAGCGCTTCTGAAAGACTATGTCTCGGTCATCCGTTTCTCAAACACCATGTAGTGCGAGAAAACAAACGGAGGCGGTCGAGTCATGTGGGGAATAGTGCGCAAACCTCTGCAGAGTGTACAAACTAATCATGATTAGCCGTGTCCCCGGTTATGGACATCTTGAGTATCTAGTTCTTGGATTATCCTGTTGATCTCATCACGTTACTTTAAATAAATATTGTTGGGTTTTAATGATGTTACTTAATTGGGATTGAGAATGCTGTCAACCATTCTCAATGTTCAACAACCACCATGTAGTAGGGAAAAATTGGCTTTACGCAAAAACCTTATAACCCTAGAGCTTTTCCACCAGCCAAATATGCATGTAGTGATAGCCATTGTTCATCATTCTCTATGGTGTGAATCTGCCAGTACATTCAATGTACTGACCCGTTTCGGGCTGCAACGTCTTATGTTGCAGGTTTCTTACGACGAGTAAGTGATACGTTAGGGTTACGATTTCTACAATCAACTTTGCCATTGGTGTTGATGGGAATCCACAACCTTGTTGCTTCCGCTATTTGGATTGAGGTGATAGTATTTACGTTACTTTATACATGTGATTTACCTCTGTTATAAATCCTTCGAGTACTGTGTGTGTCAGCATACCGATCCAGGGATGACACCTAAGCACAGAGACTTGATCCATTCAGGTCGGGTCGCTACAAGATGGTATCAGAGCACATGTTGACTGTAGGACGTGACCCTAGAAACTGGCAAGCCTATAGCAAAGACTTTTCTCTACAACTTTCCCTTTCAAAAGGATCTTTTACCTCTCTTCTCTTGTGAGCTTATTCAAAAAATTCCTTTTTTTTAGTGAGACCATATCCCTTTTCCCTTTGGATCACTTGAAGATTCGACTGATGAGACCACTCCAAGATGTACAAGATATCGGACAACCGAGACCATTCAGAATGAAGAGGATTTTACCATACATTTAATGGAAACTACAACGGCTGAAGACCAAAGACAAGTAGAATTTGAAGGCTCTGAAGAAATTCCCAGATTTGTATGACCTAGGAATGGCTACCCTTTGGAACATGGCAGACTATGGAAGTTGTCAATACCCGAGATCAAGGTGTATCGGAGAAAGACTGAAACAAGGAGCATGAGAACTCAAAGTTTTGTCAAGAAAACCCTAAGGCAGGAGATATCAACTATGGAATGATAGCTCATGGAAATGACAAGAGCAGAAACACAGCTATCCAAGAAGTTATCTCGCACTGATGCTATTGTCACCATGCTGAGTTAAGGATGCATTTCATCAGAATGGATTTGATGGAAGAAGGCTGATGGAGCACCTATCATAAGATGAAGTTTTAACCTTAGCCGGTGTATCACCAGGATCTGGAGTAGTACATAAAGAAGTTTAAGGTGGAGCTCCATGAAAGCATATTAGACAAGGAAGCATTTCGTGAAGAACTCAGGAACCAAAAGCTGAAAGTAGCCAAGATGGAGGAGCTACAACCTCGAGATACCGGAGATTTGTCAGGAACTGAAGGACAGTATGACCATGGCTCATGCCAAGGATGTTGAAACCTAGAAGTTTGAAATGCAACTCCAGAATATTAAAGGATGTCACGAGAGATTTCACGTCAACAGAGATGATCTGGCAAAAGAACTTGAGAAAGACAAGTATGGTCGGAAGAAGCCATTGGAGACATGAACAAGACTCGAAGAGTTTGGCAACGTTGACCATTAGAAGACCAAATCCCTGTTATATACCTATGTTAGATGCGACGATTGTGAGCTGTCATTTGTTTGATGTTTTTCGACAGCCACAACAAAAATCTGTCTTTTCAAAACTTTTGTTTGTATTGTGTGCATCCCTCTCTCTTGATCTTTCTTATCTCACCCCAAACCCATGGAACCAATAGATGATGAATGGAGATGAGCTTGTATTTTCTGGACCGATGAGTCAATTGGAGACAGACCGATGGATTCAGAACATGGAGGATCATATGGAGAACAACCCTATAGTCGGAAAGGATATGGCCCAGCATGCTCTTCAATGCTTTGAAAGAGGTGCTGCTACTTGGTGGAGGATGTATCAAACCATCAATGGATGGCAAGGAGTAACCACTTGGAAAGAATTTAAGTTGACCTTGCTAAAGTCTCAGTTTGTGTCCCAGAAATTGAAGCCTTATGGAAAGGATATGAAGAAAACTTATGCATGCAAGCTTTGTGGAGAAATAGGACACAACCCTAAAGAACACAAGGGTGAATGCCCTAATTGTGAAGGAAGTCACCCAGTTGAAGAATGCCCAACTAGGCAGATCACTTGTTTCTTGTGTGAAGGGACTACCCACTACCCTGCTCAGTGTCACATTTACCCCTTGGTACAACGAACCATCCAGCAGAAGAACGAAGTAATGAAAGGAGCCCTCATGGAAATTTTAGAAGAACCTGCGATGAAGGGCGAGGTGGAGGACACACCCAAAGAGGAACCAGTTAAACCCTACACCAAGTCTTGCTATTCATGTGGAGAAGAAGGACACATCTCCCAGAATTGTATGAATGGGAATCTAGTAGAATTCTCGGCTGAGGAAGTAGAGTATGACCCACAGGAAATAGAAGCCCTGATTGGAATGGGAAAGTCCAGAAAGAGAAGTAGATTAGATTCCAGGAAGGATCTGAGTCATGTCACCTGTTATGGGTGCAAGGAGTCAGGGCACTACCTCAACAAATGCCCAAAAAGGAAACCTCGATACTTGTCAGAAGTAATATGTTTTCGTTGTAATGAAGCAGGGCACTTTGCCAGAGATTGTCCGAAGGAGAAGGAGACTTGTGATAAGTAGTTGAGTTTGTAACAGAAGAAATATAGTCGTAGTAGTGAGGACATTTTCCTTTATATTGAGGTGTTGAGTTGAGGCATGTAATGGAAAAATAGGAGATTGTAATAATTTGAGAATCAATAAAGTTAGCAGTGTTGGTACTGATTTGGATTTTATGAGTTACTCTATGAGGAAAGATGTTGACCATTTTTGAGGATATGAGAAATATGGTCTATAAAATATTGGAGCATTTTAAGGGTGGTAGTACCCTGTAAGAACCATTGACCCCTGGAAAAGATAAGGATACTCCACTGAGTGTATTTCGGACAAAAATGAATATGAGTTTTGTCTCGATATGTGTGATGCCCCAAGAGTATGTGGGATGAAGTTGGAGACCGTCAGTTGTTTGGACCAAATGTGATCAAGGAGTCAGAAGAGAATGTTAAGTTGATTCGAGAAAGACTGAAGGTAGCTCAGTCCAGGCAGAAGAGTTATGCTGACAAAAAAAACTGCAAAGAGGTAGCCTATGAAATTGGAGACAAAGCATGTCTTCATGTGTTCCCTCTGCGAGGAGTTAAACGAATTGGAGTTAAGGTAAAGTTAGCCCCGAGATTTGTAGGACCATACCGAGTTTTGGAGCATATGAGAGAAGTGGCCAACAAGTTGGATTCACCCGAAGGACTGTCAGGAGTTCATGATGTGTTTCACATTTCCCAGTTGAAGGAGTGCCATGCAGAGATGGCCAATATTCCCCTGTAAGGACGCTTGACCGCGGAAAGGATAATGATGTTCCACGAAGTGGAATATGGACTTCATAAGTATAAGTTTTTTTTACCTCGGTATGAAGGATATCCCATGAGGATGAAGAGATGAATTACTATTGGATATAAAGGAGGTATGATGTTGGAAATATGGATCAATGAAAATTCCATGATGAGTTTGAGTAATCACGTCTTAGTCTTGTACAAATAGAAGGAAGGAAGACAGTACAATTGGATGGATTTAAGAATACCAGGAAGTTGGAACAATGATCAGTTGCCCGATGATAAGTTCAAGGACTACAAGTGATGAGATGGGCCATAACTCACAGGCCCCAGGACCTGCCAAGAAGCAAGCACACTCTTGCTGAAGGAAAAACCCTGGAAGAAGTTACGATTTTATCGATAGACGATCTTAGAGGAGTAACGCAAAACCTGAGAGTTGTGAAGGAACTATAGATGTTTGTTTGGCTTGCAGAATCTATGGATTTATCCGAACTTGGTTCGTCGACAAGAGAAATTCTGCAATGCTTGTGAGGATGACCGAGTGTTAGAATGCGAGATTCGCTAAACTGTATACAAGGTAATGATTTGGGTGCAGGATGGATTGATCACCATACCGACTTACTCTTATTGTTTGCCTTGCTATATGGAATGGTAAATCTGAGTGACTTTACCTATAGTAGAGAAACAACGATATTAAACCTTGTTAAACCTTAGAATGGTATAAGAATTTTTCCCTTGTACACGGCAGCTTTTGCCAACCGTAGGTTATACGGTGAGGATCAACCCAGACCCATTTCCTGCAGGAGAAACCATAAATTGTTGACCACCATGAGATATCGATAGTTGTTTAGTTTTGGCGCCAGACCCGTCAGCTACGAAGACCAAATCTCGGAATAACCTTACCAAGAGGAAAGGACAAAAGAATTGAGGAAAAAGGTTATGCCGTTACCGGAAGAGCTTAGAGAAGGAATTTTCCGAGGATTTGAGAAGACCGACACTGTTAACAATATGGATGAAGTATATGAGTTTCGATGGAGCTGTAACCATGCTTCTAAGGGTGGTAGCACCCCAGACCCCTGTGATGATTGATGGATTTTGAGGAGACCCCCAAACCCTAACCTTTTCTTGCTAGCCTCTCCGAATCTCGAGGACGAGATTCCTTTTAAGGGTGGTAGGTTTGTAACATCCCAAATTTTTTTAATTTGGAATGTTATACATTAGATCATCATGCATATCTTATTTTCTTGCATTTTGGTCGATCCTATAAATTTCACGCAACTCAAGGACCTTCGGAGAGAGTTGGAGATTTCGTTATTTTCATATTTGAGAGTTTTCTCGAATTTGAAAAGAGGATCATTTGATTTATTTATTTCATCTTCAATTATTTTTCCGATATCAAAATATGAGAGAGGAAATAATATGACTTTCCCAAAATATAGGAAAAATGAAGATTTAATAAATAGATCAAATTTCGTTTTCCGGTGTTTGTTTGTTTTTCTTTGGATAGGGAAAAATGCGCGTTTTCGAAAATTGCATTTTAGGTCCGTAGAAAAGTTCATTTTGTTCGACTCATTTTTTTAGGAGTCGGGGAAAATTTACTTTAGATTTTTCAGAGTTCGTTTAGTTAGTTTTCTTTTGTTTTTCTGCGCGCGAAATCAGTTAAAAAAAATGAGCAGGCCAGCCGGGCCAAAGGCCCAGCCAGTCACCGCCCCAGCCAGCGCCAGCGCCAGGCGTAGCGCACCAGGCCGCCGCCTCGCCTCTAGCCGAGTCCCTCTAGGACTCTGGTTAGCCCCCCCTTTTTTTCCTTGTTTCGTTTTCCTTTTCCTACTCTATTTCTTGTCCCCTACCCCAAGTAATCTCTCCCCTCTCCTATATAAATACCCCCATAGACCCCCCTCTCCTCACACCAAAAACCCAAACCCCTTTCCTCCCCAAGCCGCGCCCCACCCCGCGCCCCTCACCCGCCGCCGTCGCCCCTATAACGCCGCCGCCGCCGCCCTAGCACGCCGCCGTCGCCACCGTTCGCCCCGCCTCGCCGGAGGTAGCCCCGTGCCTCTCTTTTTTTTCCCCCGCAGTTCGGTTCTTTTAAAAGAAACCGTTCCGGTTTTCTTTTCCGGTTTTTCTCTCGGATTCTTCGTTTCGGTTTCTTTTCCGAAACCCTAGATCGGTTTTCCGTTTTCTTTTTCGATTTTCTTTTCCGAAAACCCTAGATCGGTTTTCGTTCTTCTTTCGGACCATTCGTCTCAACGAACGTGATCACCGATTATTCCCGGTTAACGACGCCCGTTCGTTTAACCGTTCGTCTCTTTCTTTTCGTCGGATTTATTCCGCGATCGCGATCTCAGATCCGATCTTCGTTCTAGTTTATCTTCTCGCCCGTTTATCGGAATCAGGTGATTCAAGCGCCTGGAGTTTCGTCTCGAAACCGCCGTTCCGTCTAATCAACTTGAACAAGTTTTTGCTATGGTAAAATTTGACCTAGTTTCAACTTGCTAGAACCGAGTTGTTTTCTTCCACCGTTTGTTTTCCGTCGTTTGTTCGGTTCGTTCTTTCTTTGCAACCGGAGTTCTTAAGTTGAACTTTCTGGTTCGTTCTCTCGTTCGAGTTTTACTTGTGCATTAGATGAGTACTTATTGTGTGGTTACTATTGCTTGCTTACGATAGATTGACCGGAGAGTGACGAGTAGATCTATCAAGAGTTTTGAGTGCAAATCATCTTCATCAACATTGCAGGCAAGTTCACACTTTGATCATACCTTTTCTACAACCCAGTTTTATTGCATTAGATCAACCCTCTCACATTGCATGATTAGGATCTAATTAAATTGTGGGATGGGAAGTAGATATGAGGTAGTACCTATCACCTGTATTATTATGAACCTTTGGGAGTTACTTCTACGTTTGCTTATTATGCCATGCTATGCTAGTAGACGTGGATTGGGTGAGTGATATCCATGACAGATGTTGAGATATTTTTAATGGTTTATCTAAGGTGGCAACTTAAACACACATCTGGGTGGATTGAGGCACCTGATGTCTATCAGGACTTGCCTGTTTTTTTTGGACCGCCACCCAGGCTCAAAGGGATCATAAGATCTTTCATGCTAGAAACTTCCGTGTGCAGCCACATGCTACTATGGGCTCTGGCATAGTTGACCTAAGTTGTGCGAACTCTTACGGGGTGGACTAGCAGATGTAGGGGTTGTAGGTGGTACGGTCTACCCCACATGTAAGGTGCTAGCGCTTCTGAAAGACTATGTCTCGGTCATCCATTTCTCAAACACCATGTAGTGCGAGAAAACAAACGGAGGCGATCGAGTCATGTGGGGAATAGTGCGCAAACCTCTGCAGAGTGTACAAACTAATCATGATTAGCCGTGTCCCCGGTTATGGACATCTTGAGTATCTAGTTCTTGGATTATCCTGTTGATCTCATCACGTTACTTTAAATAAATATTGTTGGGTTTTAATGATGTTACTTAATTGGGATTGAGAATGCTATCAACCATTCTCAATGTTCAACAACCACCATGATAGTTAAATAAATTTATTCCATTGTAGTAGGGAAAAATTGGCTTTACGCAAAAACCTTATAACCATAGAGCTTTTCCACCAGCCAAATATGCATGTAGTGATAGCCATTGTTCATCATTCTCTATGGTGTGAATCTGCCAGTACATTCAATGTACTGACCCGTTTCAGGCTGCAACGTCTTATGTTGCAGGTTTCTTACGACGAGTGAGTGATACGTTAGGGTTACGATTTCTACACTCAACTTTGCCGTTGGTGTTGATGGGAATCCACAACCTTGTTGCTTCCGCTATTTGGATTGAGGTAATAGTATTTACGTTACTTTATACATGTAATTTACCTCTGTTATAAATCCCTCGAGTACTGTGTGTGTCAGCATACCGATCCAGGGATGACACCTAAGCACAGAGACTTGATCCATTCGGGTCGGGTCGCTACAGGAGCACATAACAAAATTTGTCACCTCAAGGGGAAGTTAACACGACTCCAGCCCCCGAGCCTTCCAACTGTCTGGACCCATCAAAATGAATAGTCCAATAAGTGTTATCGGGCTTCTCCTCAGGTGCCTGTAGCTCTGTCCAGTCATTGATGAAATCCACCAAAGCTTGAGACTTAATGGCAGTGCGTGGTACGTACTTCAGACCATGAGGCCCGAGCTCGATGGCCCACTTGGCGACTCGTCATGTAGCCTCTCTGTTCTGAATAATGTCTCCCAAGGGGGCAGAACTTACCACAGTGATCGGGTGACCTTGGAAGTATTGCTTCAGCTTCCGGCTTGCCATGAACACCCCGTAAACAAGTTTCTGCCAATGAGGATATCTTTGTTTTGACTCGATGAGTACCTCACTGACATAATAAACTGGCTGTTGAACCGGATGTTCCTTACCAGCCTCCTTGCGCTCTACCACAATTGCCACACTGACGGCTCGTGAATTAGCAGCCACATATAACAGCAAAGGCTCTTTGTCAATGGGAGCTGCAAGAACTGGCGGCTCAGATAACTGCCTCTTCAAATCCTCAAAAGCAGCATTAGCAGCATTACTCCAGACAAAGGTGTCTGCCTTCTACATCAGTTGGTACAGCGGTAGGGCCTTCTCACCTAACCGGCTTATGAACCGGCTTAAAGCGGCAACACGACCCGCCAGTCGCTGAACATCATTGATACATGCTGATTTAGCCAAAGAAGTGATTGCCTTAATCTTCTCCGGATTAGCCTCAATGCCCCTGTTTGAGACCAAGATTCCCAAAAGCTTGCCTGCAGGCACACCAAATACACACTTCTCTGGGTTAAGCATCATTTTGTAAACCCGGAGATTGTCAAAGGTTTCTCTGAGATCAGATATCAAGGTTTCCGCCTCTCTGGATTTCACCACTATGTCATCCACATAAGCATGAACATTGCGCCCAATCTGATTGTGGAGACAATTCTGTACACACCGTTGATAAGTCGCCTGGGCACTCTTGAGACCAAAAGGCATAGACACATAGCAGAAGGCTCCAAACGGAGTGATGAAAGCCGTCTTCTCCTGGTCCTTAACTGCCATCTTGATCTGATGATAACCAGAGTAAGCATCCAAAAGGCTCAAACGCGCACAACCCGCCGTAGCATCAATGATTTGATCAATACATCCGCCGGACAAGCCTTATTTAAGTCCGTGTAATCCACACACATCCGCCAGGTGCCATTTTTCTTGAGCACGAGCACTGGGTTAGCCAACCACTCCGGGTGAAAAACTTCGACAATGAACCCAGCCGCCAAAAGCTGGGCGACCTCTTCTCCTATAGCTTTTCGTCGTTCCTCATTGAATCGCGCAGAAACTGCCTGACCGGCTTATACTTCGGATCAATATTAAGAGTGTGCTCAGCGAGTCCTCTAGGTACACCCGGCATGTCAGAAGGCTTCCATGCAAAGATGTCCCGGTTCTCATGGATGAACTCGATGAGCGCGCTTTCCTATTTAGGATCCAAGTTGGCACTGATGCTGAATTGCTTAGACGAATCGCCTGGAGTAAAATCAACAAGCTTAGTCTCTGCAGCCGATTTGAACTTCATGGCTGGGTCATGCTCCGTAGTCGGCTTCTTGAGGGAGGTCATATCCGCCGGGTCAACGTTATCTTGATAAAATTTGAGCTCCTCTGCTGCACAAACAGACTCGGCATAAGCCGCATCGCCTTCTTCGCATTCCAGGGCCACCTTTCGGCTTCCATGCACAGTGATGGTACCCTTGTAACCCGGCATCTTGAGCTGCAAATAAACATAACACGGCCGTGCCATGAACTTGGCATAAGCCAGCCGCCCGAACAAAGCGTGATATGGACTCTTGATTTTTACCACTTCAAAAGTTAACTTTTCCGCCCTAGAATCATGCTCGTCTCCAAAGGCCACCTCTAGCTCAATCTTACCCACAGGATACACCGACTTACCAGGCACCACTCCATGGAAGACGGTGTTGGAAGTCTTTAAATTCTTGTCAGTTAAGCCCATGCGCCGAAAGGTCTCGTAATAGAGGATGTTGATGCTGCTACCTCCATCCATGAGCACCTTAGTAAATTTATAACCACCAACCTGCGGTGCCACTACCAGGGCCAGTTGACCTGGATTATCAACCCGGGGAGGGTGATCCTCCCTGCTCCAGACAATAGGCTGTTCCGACCACCTCAAGTAATGAGGGACTGTCGGCTCAACAGAATTCACCGCCCTCCTATGAACTTTCTGATCACGTTTACACAAACTTGTGGTGAACACGTGATCCTGCCCACTGTTTAGCTATTTTGGATGGCTCTGATAACCCGACTGCTGCTGCTGCTGACCTCCTTGACCAGACTGTTGTTGATTATAACCACCCTAGCTTCCCTGAAAACCGGATCCTGAACCGCCACCCGGTCCATGAAAGCCGCTAGCTCCTGAGCCGCCGCCTGGGCCTTGATTGCCATCAAACGTATTAGAATTCTTGAAAGCCTTCATGATTGCGTAATCCTTCCATAAATGAGTCACTGGTCGTTCCCGGGTGCCGTGTTTCGGGCAGGGCTCATTGAGTAGTTGCTCAAGAGACGGACCTGACCCGCCAAACCGAGGGGGTGGCTTTCCTTTGCGCTTCTGATTGTTACCCTGTGCATTGGCCACAAATTCCGGGTTACCGTCCGCCTTGCTTATTGCCTCCTTGACTCACCGGGTTATGCTGCTGACCCTTTCCATTACCGTTCTTCTTTCCCTTCCCTGTCTTTTCCTCATCAGACGCGGGATCCTTGGTACTATCAGAATTGGCATACTTGACTAAAGCCGCCATCAGCGTCCCCATATCGTTGCAATCACGCTTAAGGCGCCCCAGTTTCTGTCTCAGAGGCTCAAAGCGGCAATTCTTCTCTAGCATGAGAACTGCTGAGCCCTCATCCATCTTGTCAGACGAATGTATTATATCTTTGACCCGGTGCACCCAATGAGTCGTAGATTCACCTTCCTCCTGCTTACAATTTTTCAGGTCCACAATCGACATACACTGCTTGCAAGTGTCCTTGAAGTTCTGGATGAAACGGGCCTTTAGCTCTGCCCATGAACTAATGGAATTGGGTGGCAAACCCTTTAACCAAGAACGGGCCGTTCCGTCCAACATCATGGTGAAGTATTTAGCCATCGCTTCATCACTAACCTCCAGCAGCTCCATGGCCATCTCGTAACTTTCAATCCACACCCCAGGTTGTAAATTGGCCGTATAATTTGGCACCTTTCGACGTCCCTTGAAATCCTTGGGCAGACATACATTACGTAGAGCCGGTATCAGACAAGGAACTCCTCCGGTTCTAGTAGAAACACCCGCCTCAATGGAAGTCGTCGGGTAAGCCGGTGAGTCCTGTTGGGCTACTAGCTGAGCCGCTAGCTGAGCGGCTCGCTTGTCCTCCTGGCGTATCCGATCCTGAACCGGGTTATACCCGCCGGGCTGGTTCCGGTGCTGAGCGCTACTTGACAAGGCCTCTGACTCCATGTGTCTGCTGTAACTCGAGCTCCGGTTTTGACGAGGCGGAGCTAACCAGGGCGGAGGAGTTGAGTGAATCCTGTCCCGGCTGTAGGAGTAGGTCTCTTGCTGAGCCAGGGCTGTTTGGACAAGTTCCCTGATCCTCCGGGTTTCCACCGTTGTCGGATCATCACCATCTACTGGGAGAGCCGCTAAACGTGCTGATGCTGCGATTAAGTTCTCCATGGGGTTGGAGAAGTGACCCTGTGGTATTGGTACGTAATGGGGCGGTGCCATATTGCCGTGAAGAGGCGCCGTCACCTGAGGCTGGACTGGCCCTCCCGCTCCGGATGTCATAAACTGATTCGCACCTGGCGGGTTACTTGGGCCGGCCCCGAGTGTAGCAAAGAGATTCCGAGGATCATAAATCTGAGGTAAACGGGACTGAGTTTTCTGATGTCTCCTCCTCATTACCTCATTAGATGTGTTCAAGCTCAACGTGAGCTGAAAGGCCTCTGCCTGAAGTTGCTGCACCCGTACGTCCAAAGCCGCCCGCTCTATGGCTAATGTAGTATCTTCAGCTGCTAAGGTTTCCTTGGCCCGGGCGATCTCATCGCGAACCTGAGCCACCTCTGCCTCATGCTTAGATTGGTTCGCAGGGACGACTGTAGCAGTTAACAAGGCCGTAAGTTTATCCATGAGATCCATCAGCACCTAAGCCGGTGAGCGCACAGGGCCTCCTGCCCCGGCTGCTCCTAACCCGGACGTTATCGCCGCTGAGGCCGTAGAATTTTGGCCGGGTTGAGTACCAGCCATGAAGACTCCTGTCCAGTTTGGCGACTCTGGGGGGTCCAGAATAGTGCTGCCATCGGAACAGCCCCCAAGCACACCATCTTGAACTTGATACAGCGAATCTGTTGAGCCGGCGGATGAATCACCGTCAGAGAGGACGGCCAGCTCACCATCACCTTCAGATCCTTCAGAAAGTTCACCTCTGTGGATGTAACCCACAAAGGCACGCTTCACGACAGGTTGAGCTCGGGCGGATTTCGCACGCTGAGCCGTCTCGACGAGGTCGGTGCAGCTGCCTGGCTCAGGGCCCGGCTCACCAATCCGGCTGATGAAGACGTGAATTCCGCCAAAGGGGACCCGGTACCCGTACTCAATTGAGCCGGCGTCGGGGCCCCAGCCTTCGTCGTCGATGTAGATCTTGCCGCGACGACTCTTGGTCATCCGGCCAACTGCGTATCCCTTGAGCCCTTCGAAGCTGCCCTTCAAGAACTCAAATCCACCGTGCGCTGGCCCCACGGTGGGCGCCAACTGTCATGGAATTGTCACGGCAGATGTCCTTTTGCAAGGACTTAATCGTGGAGCCATCGCAACTAGGAAGCTTAAAGGGGTTAATCGGGACAAGGATACACGAGGTTTATACTAGTTCAGCCCCCTTACGGTGAAGGAAGGCCTACATCTAGTTGGGTTGGAATTGCTTGAGGTTTCGATGACCAGGGAGCGAGATACGCTATGCCTGGCTCTCGATCAGTTGTTTCTCACCCTAAGCCGCTTGCGGGTCGTCCCCTTATATACATGGGTTGACGCCCTGCGGCCTACAGAGTCCTGGTCGGCTCATAAACAGTGTCCGGCTCGGCGACTAGTTACTTCTACCTTACAGTACAAGTTATACCATCATGGCGGTTTATCTTTACGGGCCTCAGAGTCGCCTATGGGCCTTTAAGCCTTTTAGTGAACCGCCATCTTCATGCCTTGGTTTTGGGCTTCTCATGAACCTCTATTTGTGTAACCCGGCCCCTCCTGGATGGCTTACACAAATAGTCATATCCCCAACAACACTCCTCTAAAAAGAAACAAAAACCGCCCAAGAAGGCGAAGAGTTCAACACAAACCCGAGTTTCCACATGAGAGGCTTGTTTTGGAATAGTAGAGGTCTCTCAGACTTTGCTAAACATAAACACGTCAGTGATTGTGTCCGGGAACATGATTTGGATTTTGTAGCAATTTCCGAGGCTAGCAAGTGTGACTTTCGCCCGCATGTCCTCGATCACCTATCATGTGGTTTTGACTACACATGGCATAGTCTACCAGCTCGTGGAAGATCTAGAGGAATCCTTCTTGGGATAATGACAACAACCATGGATTTTTTGGCTTTTTCGATCAGTGAATTTCATATAAAATTTCACCTGCGGAATAGAGCTGAATGTGCTAGTGATCGACTAGAGGGGGCCGGGGGTGAATAGGCGATTTTTATGATAGTCTTCAAAACACGGGGGCTTTGAAGACAAACAGTAGAAATGGGCCTATTGATATGCAGTGGAAGGTAGACTACACTAGACAAGCCATAGTCAAGTATGCAATGAAGTGAAAGTACGAAGACTATCAGCAACTACGTAGTATGGATCAAGATGGAAGATAGTATGAAGCCAAACAGGAAACAGTCTTCACTCAGTTAATTCAGTCAAATCATACATGCAAACAATGACTTCATGAAGACAAACTGTAAAGTAAAGGAAAGTGAAGGATAGAACCAGTTGCTTGGTGAAGACAAGGATTTGGTAGACCAGTTCCAGTTGCTGTGACAACTGTACGTCTGGTTAGGGAGGCTGAGATCCAACTCAGAAGACCGCATCTTCACCTTATTCCCCTTGAGCTAAGGACACCCAGTCCTCGCCCAATCACTCTGGTAAGTCTTCAAGGTAGACTTCCAAACCTTCATAGACTTCGTTCACCGGCAATCCACAATGACTCTTGGATGCTCAGAACGCGACGCCTAACCAGCTGGAGGATTCACAGTCCTCAAATGTAACAAGTCTTCAGGTCACGCGGACAGAAAGACTTCAGTGATGCCTAACACTCTTTGGCTCTGGGTGTTTTGGGCTTTGTCCTCACAAGGATCTCTCTCTCTCAAATGCTTCAGAGGTGGGTTGCTCTCGAACGACAAAAGTCGTGCACTAACTCTGAGCAGCAACCAATTTATGGTGTAGGGGGTGGGCTATTTATAGCCAGGAGGCAACCCGACCTGATTTGTCCGAAATGAACCTGGTTCACTAAGGAACTAACACGTGTCCAACGGTCAGATTTCAAACACACGCGGCAGCTTGACTTGGGCTATAAGTAAAGCTGACTCATCCAGCTCTGGATAAGATTTGCTCTCATTGTCTTCGCTCGAAGACATATGATTTGGTTGAGCATCACATCAGTCACTCTGACTTTGTTCACTTGGACCCCACTTAACAGTACGGTGGTTCCTATGACTCAACAAAGAAGAAACAGAAACAACGAAACAAGTATGTCTTCGCACTCCATAGTCTTCATGTGAATGTCTTCTAATGTCATAATCTTCACTGTGAATATCTTCACAGACCACCATTGTCTTCAATGTCTTCAAACATTTTAGGGGTCATCTCTGGTAGGTAAACCGAATCAATATGGGACTATTACCCGTGTTATCCTGCAATTCTCACAAACACATTAGTCCCTCAACCAAGTTTGTTGTCAATACTCCAAAACCAACTAAGGGTGGCACTAGATGCACTTACAATCTCCCCCTTTTTGGTGATTGATGACAAACCGGTTGAAGTTTTCAATGGGGATAAAAGTATGTGGAAGTTAAGGATTAAGGGATTGTCTTCATAAGTGGTAAAGGGCTCCCCTTGAAGATGTGCGTATAAGTAGTTTGCTTTTGAATGCAAATGCACATGGCATGTTTTACTTTGTGGAGATCCTCTTCAACTTATGAAGACAATTCATCATGCATATAAGGAGATAACGATGATAATGACATGCATAATGAAAAATGGACATCTGCGGAATGGCTTCATGAGGAATTTATCATCACATCACAAGGTAGCGAAAAAATTAGCAAACGACCATCGAGTTTAAGTGTTACAACTCCAAGAACCAAATGTTTCAAAAGAGGAGAGTTGTAAAGACTTAGCAAAAATAATGCAACCACCCATAAGGATCCGCTTGAAGACTATCAACTCATAAGCTTCTCCCCCTTTTGTCAGTAAGGACCAAAAAGGTTTGAAGACATAGAGTATCTACTCGTTCCCATCAGGAGTGGACGCTGGAGCAGGGTCGAGGTTGGAGTTCGGTGGTGCAGACGGGCCTAATACAGTGTCGAGACGCAGTGCATCCATGGTTGGTGAAGTGGCATCATTTCTTCTCGCAACAACAGTTGCAGCCAAAGACGAATGTTCAGAGTCTTCAATAGACGGTGTGCGACGCCAAGTTGCATTTTGTGGAGGCCTGGAATCAAACTTGAAGTCCTCAGTGAAGCCATCTTCGTGAAGATCGTCTTCAGGACAGAGAAGTGTGAGACTCTTCAGGACCGCCGACAGGCTTCATGGGCAACAAACGAGTTCTTTGTGGCCAAATTTCGAATGCGATTGACATCCACCAAGATACTCTGCATGTGACGCTTTATCCAGTCATGATGCTTATCCTGTTTCTGATGCAAGGCCACAAGAAGCTCTCATGACCCACAAGTATAGGGGATCTATCGTAGTCCTTTCAATAAGTAAGAGTGTCGAACCCAATGAGGAGCAGAAGGAAATGATAAGCGGTTCTTAGCAAGGTATTCTTTGCAAGCACTGAAATTATCGGTAACAGATAGTTTTGTGATAAGATAATTTGTAACGAATAGCAAGTAATAAAAGTAAATAAGGTGCAGCAAGATGGCCCAATCCATTTGTAGCAAAGGACAAGCCTAGACAAACTCTTATATGAAGGAAAGCGCTCCCGAGGACACATGGGAATTATCGTCAAGCTAGTTTTCATCATGTTCATATGATTCGCGTTCGGTACTTTGATAATTTGATATGTGGGTGGATCGGTGCTTGGGTACTGTCCCTACTTGTACAAGCAGACCACTTATGATTAACCCCTATTGCAAGCATCCACAACAACAACAGAAGTATTAAGGTAAACCTAACCATATCATGAAACATATGGATCCAGATCAGCCCCTTATGAAGCAACGCATAAACTAGGGTTTAAGATTCTGTCACTCTAGCAACCCATCATCTACTTATTACTTCCCAATGCCTTCCTCTAGGCCCAAACAATGGTGAAGTATCATGTAGTCAACGTTCACATGACACCACTAGAGGAAAGACAACATACATCTCATCAAAATATCGGACGAATACCAAATTCACATGACTACTTATAGCAAGACTTCTCCCATGTCCTCAGGCATAAACGTAACTACTCACAAAACATATTCATGTTCATAATCAGAGGGGTATTAATATGCATAATGGATCTGAACATATGATCTTCCACCAAGTAAACCAACTAGCATCAACTACAAGGAGTAATCAACACTACTAGCAACCCATAGGTACCAATCTGAGGTTTGAATACAAAGATTGGATACAAGAGATGAACTAGGGTTTGAGATGAGATGGTGCTGGTGAAGATGTTGATGGAGATTGACCCCCTCCCGATGAGAGGATCATTGGTGATGACGATGGCGATGATTTCCCCCTCCCGGAGGGAAGTTTCCCTGGCAAAACAGCTCTGCCGGGGCCCTAGATTGGTTCCGCCAAGGTTCCGCCTCGTAGCGGCAGAGTTTCTTCCCAAAAGCTTGCTTATGATTTTTTCTCGGACGAAAGACTCCATATATCCAAAGATGGGCATCGGGGGGCCACCAAGGGGCCCACGAGGCAGGGGGCGCACCCAGGGGGTAGGGCGCGCCCCCACCCTCGTGGCTGGTGGGTGGACCCCCTCTGGTACTTCTTGCGCCCAATATTTTTTATATATTCTGAAAAGTGCTCCCGTGGAGTTTCAGGACTTTTGGAGATGTGCAGAATAGGTCTCTAATGTTTGCTGCTTTTCCATCCCAGAATTCCAGCTGCCGGCATTCCCCCTCTTCATATAAACCTTGTAAAATAAGAGATAATATGCATAAGTATTGTGACATAATGTGTAATAACAGCCCATAATGCAATTAATATCGATATAAAAGCATGATGCAAAATGGACGTATCAACTACCCCAAGCTTAGACTACACTTGTCCTCAAGCGAAAGCCGAAATCGAAAAATATGTCCACATGTTTAGAGATAGAGGTGTCGATAAAAATAAAATACGGACATTAGGGCATCATGACATTGTCATATGATCTCTTATGCTAAAGTAACAATTCAATCACAATTTCGAGTATGAATCATAAACTTCATTGAGAGCCAACAAACTCTAATCTCAGTCATTGAGGCAATTGCAATTTATCATAACATAGGAAAGAATCAATATAAGAGCTTTTCAGCAAGTCCATATACTCAACTATCATTTAGTCTTCCACAATTGCTAAAACTCACACAATATTTATGGGTATGGAGTTTTAATGAGACACAGAGAAAGATAGGGGCTTATAGTTTTGCCTCCCAACTCTTTACCTCAAGGGTAACGTCAACAATAATAGTTCATTCAAACCCACATCTAATTAGCCATATATATATCAGGATCTTTCCAACACATTGTGTTTGCGAAAGGATAAAATGTAAAAAAGGAAAGGTGAAGATCACCGTGACTCTTATATAAGGTAGAAGATAAAAGTAAAAGATAGGCCCTTCGCAGAGGGAAGCAGAGGTTGTCATGCGCTCTTATGGTTGGATGCACAAAATCTTAATGCAAAAGTTAGTCACTTTGTATTGCAAAATCTTAATGCAGTATGTCGCTTTTATTTCTTCCATATCACAAGATCGTATAAAGCTTATTTTCTCCACATTAATAAATCATACACATTTAGAAGGCAATTTTTATTGCATGCACCGACGATAACTTACTTGAAGGATCTTACTCAATCCATAGGTAGGTATGGTGGACTCTCATGGCAAAACTGTGTTTAAAGATATTTGGAAGCACAAGTAGTATTTCTACTTGGTGCAAAGAACTTGGCTAGCATGAGAGGGAAAGGCAAGCTCAACATGTTGGATGATCCATGTCAATATAATTTATCTCAGATGTAAGAAAACATGACCCATTAAGTTGTCTTCCTTGTCCAACGTCAACTCTTTAGCATATCATACTTTAATGAGTGCTCACAATCATGAAAGATGTCCAAGATAGTATATTTATATGTGAAGATCTCTCTTTCTTTATTACTTCCTATTAATTGCAATGATGACCAGAACTATGTTTGTCAACTCTCAACAACTTTTATTCATCATACTCTTTATATGTGAGCTCATTACTCTCCATAAGATCCATATGATCTCTTTATTTCTTTTTATTCTTTCTCTTTTATTTTATTCCCTCAAGATCATAGCAAGGTAATCAAGCCCTTGACTCAACACTAATCTTTATTATATATAGCTCACGAACTCGATTACATAGAAGGATCATAAAGCAAAACTCACAACTAGATCATACTAGAACTTTATTCTACTAGATCAAGATATAACCAAATATTTTCACGTGTGAGATACTTGTTTTGTATACGAGATAACTCAATCATCTTGAAAGCTTCGATCTCAATTGGGGTAAGAAGATTGTGATCAAGTTGAAGGATGTCTTCTGCTGCCGGAACTTGGTCCTCCGTGACCTTCTTGATCCCTTCATCCTTGCTGATCTCCATGGGTTCTTCCCTCTTCAGCTCTATCTTCATTAGCCAAGCATCATTGTCACCATTGTTGGAGGAGGGGGACGACATGATGCCTAGCCTTGACAACCCTGACAGAAAGCAGCTCGAAACAAGAACAGAGGATAATTGCATGATACGGTGCTCAAAACCTTAGGGAGATTATATAATGAATTTTCACCAACCAAAAGAAGTATCATGCAAGAAAACGGAGTCCGGAAAGCGCATGAGGTGCCCACGAGGCAGGGGGGCGCGCCCTCCACCCTCGTGGAAGGCTTGTGTCCTTTCCGGTCTGCTTCTTATTTTCCTATTTTCTTAAATATTCCAAAACGGAGAAAAATTGCCATTAGAACTGTTTTGGAGTCGGTTTACTTACCATACCACGTACCTATTCCTTTTCGGAGTCTCAAACATTCTAGAAAGTGTCTCTTATGTATTCCTCCGGGGTTACGGTTTCAATAATATTAGTTTCAACATTTATGGGATTACATGAGATATAATGTTTGATTCTTTGGCCGTTCACCACCTTCGGATTTGTGCCTTCAAAGTTGTTGATTTTTATGGCACCGAACGATAGACCTCCTCGATAACATAAGAACCTTCCCATTTAGAGAGAAGTTTGCCTGCAAAAAATCTTAAGCGAGATTTGAATAGCAACACATAATCACCTACATTAAACACACGCTTTTGTATCCTTTTGTCATGCCATCTTTTAACCTTTTCTTTAAACAATTTGGCATTTTCATAGGCTTGGGTTCTCCATTCATCAAGTGAGCTAATGTCAAATAACCTCTTCTCACCGGCAAGTTTGAAATCATAGTTGAGCTCTTTGATTGCCCAATATGCCTTATGTTCTAGTTCGAGAGGTAAGTGACAAGCTTTACCATAAACCATTTTATAAGGAGACATACCTATAGGATTTTTATATGCAGTTATATAAGCCCATAATGCATCATCAAGTTTCTTGGACCAATTCTTCCTAGATCTATTAACGGTCTTTTGCAAAATTAATCTGAGCTCTCTATTACTCAATTCTACTTGACCACTAGACTGTGGGTGATAAGGAGATGCAATTCTATGATTAACATCATACTTAGCAAGCATTTTACGAAAGGCACCATGAATAAAATGTGAACCACCATCAGTCATTAAATATCCAGGGACTCCAAACCTCAGAAAATAACTTCTTTAAGCATCTTAATAGAGGTGTTATGATTAGCACTACTAGTTGGAATAGTTTCTACCCACTTAGTAACGTAATCAACAACAACTAAAATATGTGTATACCCATTAGAGGAAGGAAAAGGTCCCATATAAGCAAAGCCCCAAATGTCAAAGGGTTCAATAACAAGTGAATAATTCATAGGCATTTCTTGACGTCTACTAATATTACCGATTCTTTGACATTCATCACAAGACAAGACAAACTTACGGGCATCCTTGAAGAGAGTAGGCCAATAAAAACCGGATTGCAATACCTTATGCGCAGTTCTATCTCCAGCGTGGTGCCCTCCATAAGCCTCGGAGTGACACTTGCGTAGGACCTGTTCCTGTTCATGCACAGGTACACAACGTCTAATAATACCATCTACTTCTTCTTTATAAAGACGTGGGTCATCCAAAAAGTAATGTCTCAAATCATAGAAAAACTTTTTCTTTTACTGGTATGTGAAACTAGGTGGTATGAATTTAGCAACAATGTAATTAGCATAATCAGCATACCATGGAGCAGTATGAGAAGCATTTATGACAGCTAATTGTTCATCAGGAAAGCTATCATCAATAGGTAGTGGGTCATCAAGAACATTCTCTAACCTAGACAAGCTGTCTGCAACGGGGTTCTCAGCTCCCTTTCTATCAATAATATGCAAATCAAATTCTTGTAGCCAGAGAACCCATCTAATAAGTCTAGGTTTAGCATCTTTCTTTTCCATAAGGTATTTAATAGCAGCATGATCAGTGTGAATAGTTACTTTAGAATCAACAATATAAGGTCTGAACTTATCACAAGCAAAAACAACTGCTAAAAATTCTTTTTCAATAGTAGCATAATTTCTCTGGGCACTACCTAGAGTTTTACTAGCATATTGGATAACATTCAGCTTCTTATCAACTCTTTGTCCTAGAACAGCAGCTACAGCATAATCGCTAGCATCACACATAATTTCAAAGGGGAAATTCCAATCAGGTGGCTGAACAATAGGTGCAGAAATCAAAGCTTCCTTAAGTATTTCAAATGCTTCTACACAATTATCATCAAAGACAAAAGGAATATCTTTTTGTAATAGGTTAGTCAGAGGCAGAGAAATTTTTGAGAAGTCCTTAATGAACCTCCTATAAAAACCGACATGACCAAGGAAACTTCTTATACCTTTGATGTCCTTGGGACACAACATCTTTTCAATAGCATCAACTTTAGCTTTATCAACTTCAATACCTCTTTCAGAAATTTTATGCCCCAAGACAACACCTTCATTAACCATAAAGTGGCACTTCTCCCAGTTCAAGACAAGATTAGTTTCTTCACATCTCTGCAAAACTCGATCAAGGTTGCTCAAGCAATCATCAAAAGAGGATCCATAAATGGAGAAATCATCCATGAAAACCTCACAAATCTTTTCAGAAAAGTCATAGAATATAGCCATCATGCATCTTTGAAAGGTAGCAGGTGCATTACATAAACCAAAAGGCATACGTATAAGCAAAAGTATCGAAAGGGCAAGTAAAAGTGGTCCTTGCTTGATCATCAGCTGACACGGGTATTTGAGAGAAGCCAGAGTAACCATATAGAAAGCAAAAATGTGTATGTTTGGATAATCTTTCTAGCATTTGATGAATGAAAGGCAAAGGGTAATGATCTTTTTAGTAGCTTTATTTAATTTGCGAAAATCAATTACCATCGTATAACCTGTAATAATTCTTTGTGGAATCAATTCATCTTTATCATTAGGAACAATAGCAATACCTCCCTTCTTAGGGACACAATGGATAGGACTTACCCACTGACTATCAGCAACAGGATAAATTATACCTGCCTCAAGGAGCTTTAATATTTCCTTTCTTACCACTTCTTTCATCTTAGGATTCGGCCGTCGTTGGTGATCAATAACTGGTTTGGCGTCTTTCTCCAAATTTATTTTGTGTTGACATAGAGTGGGACTAATGCCTTTAAGATCATCAAGAGTATATCCAATAGCAGTGCGGTGCTTCTTCAGAGTTTTCAATATTTTTTCTTCCTCCTTCTCTGAAAGGTTCGCACTAATAATAACAGGATATATCTTCTTTTCAGCAAGATAAGCATATTTAAGAGTATCAGGTAATGGTTTAAGCTCAAACACGGGATCACCCTTGGGTGGAGGAGGATCCCCTAGGATTTCAACAAGCAAGTTGTGTTTCAGAATAGGTCCCTGTTTAAAGAATACTTCATCTATTTCCCTTCTTTCATTCATGAACAGATCATTTTCATGGTCTAGTAAATATTGTTCTAAAGGATCAGTAGGAGGCACGGCAATAGAAGCAAGACCAATAATTTCATCTTTACTAGGCAATTCCTCATCACAGGGTTGTCTACGAAACTTAGCAAAATTAAACTCATGAGACATATCCCCTAAACCAACAGAAACAATATCCTTATTGCAGTCTATCTTAGCATTAACAGTATTCAAGAAGGGTCTACCAAATATAATGGGACAAAAACTATCTTGTGGGGAACCAAGAACAAGAAAATCAGCAGGATATTTAACCTTCCCACACAAGACTTCAACATCTCTAACAATCCCAATTGGTGAAATAGTATCTCTATTGGCAAGCTTAATGGTAACATTGATATCTTCTATCTCAGCAAGTGCAATATCATACATAATTTCTTTGTATAAGGAATGAGGTATTGCACTTGCACTAGCACCCATATCACATAAGCCATGATAGCAATGATCTCCCATTTTAACAGAAATAACAGGCATGCCTACAACATGTCTATGTTTATTTTTAGTATCAGGTCTAGCAATTCTAGCAGTCTCATCACAGAAGTAAATAACATGCCCATAAATATTATCGGCCAAGAGATCTTTAACCATAGCAATATTAGGTTCAACTTTAACTTGCTTAGGGGGTTTGTGTGTCCTAATATTACTCTTCTTGACTACAGTTGAAACTTTAGCATGATCCTTTATTCTAACAGGGAAAGGTGGTTTCTCAACATAGGCAGTAGGAACAACATGATCATTATACGTGATAGTCTTTTCTTCAACTTTAATAGGTACAACTACTTTTACTTCAATGGGAGGATTATATTTAAACCACTTCTCCTTAGGGAGATCAACATGAGTAGCAAAGGATTCACAAAAGGAAGCTACTATCTCAGAGTCAAGTCCATATTTAGTGCTAAATTCACGAAATGCATCGGTATCCATAAAAGATTTAACACAATCAAACTTAGGTGTTATACCAGACTCCTTACCTTCGTTGTGGTCCCAATCTTCAAGGTTGCATTTAATTATTTCCAATAAATCCCATTTGAATTCAATAGTCTTCATCATAAAGATCCAGTACAAGAAGTATCGAGCATCGAGCGATTACTGAGAGAAAGCCGAGCATAATTTTTTTTGAATAATCATTTCTCTTGAGAGCTCATGATTGGGGCATGAATATAACATTGACTTAAGCCTCCCCCAAGCTTGAGCGATGATTTCTCCTCTGCGAGGCCAAAAATTATATATACAATTACAATCACCATGAACAAGATGCATAGGATAAAACTTCTGATGAAATTCCAATTTCAATCGTTTGTAGTCCCATGAATCCATATCATCACACAGCCTATACCATGTCAATGCATCCCCCTTCAAAGATAACGGGAAAACCTTCTTCTTGATAACATCCTCGGGCATACCTGCAAGCTTAAATAATCCACAAACTTCATCCACATAGATTAAGTGTAAATCGGGATGCAATGTTCCATCTCCTGCAAAAGGATTAGCTAGCAGTTTCTCTATCATACCCAAAGGAATTTCAAAGTAAACATTTTTAGTAGGTTCAATAGGTTGAGGGGTAGCTAATTTTGGTTCCATATGAGGTGAAGATACCCCGAACAAACCCCTCAAAGGATTATGTTCCATAGTAACAAGTGACAGTAAATTTCAGCACACTATATAAATTTTTCCTTACCAAATTACACCTACCAAAGGCGCTTCACTCCCCGGCAACGGCGGCAGAAAAGAGTCTTGATGACCCACAAGTATAGGGGATCCATCATAGTCCTTTCGATAAGTAAGAGTGTTGAACCCAACGAGGAGCAGAAGGAAATGATAAGCGGTTTTCAGCAAGGTATTCTCTGCAAGCACTGAAATTATCAGTAACATATAGTTTTGTGATAAGATAATTTGTAACGAATAGAAAGTAATAAAAGTAAATAAGGTGCAGCAAGATTGCCCAATCCTTTTTGTAGCAAAGCACAAGCCTGGACCAACTCTTATATGAAGGAAAGCGCTCCCGAGGACACATGAGAATTATCATCAAGCTAGTTTTCATCACGTTCATATGATTCGCGTTTGGTACTTTGATAACTTGATATGTGGGTGGACTGGTGCTTGGGTACTGTCCTTACTTGGACAAGCATCCCACTTAGGATTAACCCCTATTGCAAGCATCCGCAACTACAACAGAAGTATTAAGGTATACCTAACCATAGCATGAAACATATGGATCTAAATCAGCCCCTTACGAAGCAACGCATAAACTAGAGTTTAAGCTTCTGTCACTCTAGCAATCCATCATCTACTTATTACTTCCCAATGCCTTCCTCTAGGCCCAAACAATGGTGAAGTATCATGTAGTCGACGTTCACATGACACCACTAGAGGAAAGACAACATACATCTCCTCAAAATATCAGACGAATACCAAATTCACATGACTACTTATAGCAAGACTTCTCCCATGTCCTCAGGAACAAACGTAACTACTCACAAAGCATATTCATGTTCATAATCAGAGGGGTATTAATATGCATAATGGATCTGAACATATGATCTTCCACCAAGTAAACCAACTAGCATCAACTACAAGGAGTAATCAACACTACTAGCAACCCACATGTACCAATCTGAGGTTTGGATACAAAGATTGGATACAAGAGATGAACTTGGGTTTGGGATGAGATGGTGCTGGTGAAGATGTTTATGGAGATTGACCCCCTCCCGATGAGAGGATTGTTGGTGATGACGATGGTGATGATTTCCCCCTCTCGGAGGGAAGTTTCCTCGGCAGAACATCTCTCCCGGAGTCATAGATTGGTCCGCCTCATGGCGGCGGAGTTTCTTCCCGAAAGCTTGCTTATGATTTTTTTTTCTCGGACGAAAGACTCCATATAGCCAAATATGGGAATCGGAGGGCCACCAAGGGGCCCATGAGGCAAGGGCGCGCCCAGGCGGGTAGGGCGCGCCCCCGCCCTCGTGGCTGGTGGGTGGCCCCCCTCTGGTACTTCTTGCACCCAATATTTTTTATATATTCTAAAAAGTACTCCCGTGGAGTTTCAGGACTTTTGGAGATGTGCAGAATAGGTCTCTAATATTTGCTCCTTTTCCAGCCCAGAATTCCAGCTGCCGGCATTCCCCCTCTCATGTAAACCTTGTAAAATAAGAGAGCATAGGCATAAGTATTGTGACATAATGTGTAATAACAACCCATAATGCAATAAATATCAATATAAAAGCATGATGCAAAATGGATGTATCAAGCTCTCGGTTATTGAGTACACGAGAACGCTTTTGAGGCCTTTGTGCAATCGTACTTGCAGTGGCTTCGATGTTGGCATGATGTGGCACTCTCATATTTCCAGCCAGAGGATAAGTAGGGGCTGCAACATTGGGGACAAGAATCCCCTCCATTTGTTTCGAGAAGCTTTGGTGTTCAACATTCTGAATATGTAGAGGCTTCTTGGCAGGCTCGGGGTAGATGGCTTCAATGGACAGATCGACCTCAGGCAGAAAAACAAGATGGTTGCATGTTGAGGGCTGATAGTCAACAGAAGAATGGAGCTTGATTAGGCGCATCACCCATGGAGCACAGAACTTCAGGCCAAATAGATCAATCCTAGAAGCAGCTAGTTGCCTGATGAAGAAATCCTGGGTATTGAATCTAATGCCATTAATGATATAAAATACCAAAGTCTTCATGGCTCCTTCAAGTTTGGCTTCAGAAGAATGTCCCTTGATTGACCATAGAGTATGCCTCAGAATGTGGTATACTGGCGTGGCAAGTACTCGAGGTCCTGGACAAAGAATTCCTTTGGATATTCAACATCTTGAGGCAATGGCTTCATCATGCTGAGCATCTGACTCATATTGGGTTCGGGTCTATGAAAGATACTCTGCAGTTCATCTCGATGATGCTGACAACCAGGCTCGTATAACTCACCTGGAGTGGGCAGGGAAGTAAGCTCGATAATATCTTGAGCTTTGGATTCGTGATGTACATCACCTGACATCCACTCAAGGATCCATGTCTTCGGATCCCCGTTGTAGCCGCGAATATGAAGAGTGGCATAGAACTGCAGCAGAAGCTCTTCATTCCAGTGCTCTTTGTCTATTACAAATGGCAGAAGACCAACATCCCTGAAGCAGTCAAGCTTTTCTTCAAGACAGGGCAGCCCAGCAATAGGTTCACTATCCAGACGCATGTGAGGACAGATTCACTCTTGATTGTACAGAATGCATGAGTAGTAGCTTCGCTGCTGATGGCTCCAAAAACGATCGAATGAGATCTTTGGCTTCGTGTAGGGATTTTTGGCACTGTCAAAGAAGGTGTTGTGGGCTCTGAAGCTGTGCACGTTGAAAGAACCCGTTGTAGTTGCAGCACCTGGAAGCCTTGGCAACCATCGCTTGGGCTTCTGAACTTGAGGCCTCTCCTCCACATGATAGTCATACTGTGGGCCTGGAGCAGTGGGAGGAACCATAATAGGCCATTTTAGAGTGACCAGCTATCCACGATCAAAGGCTTGTTCAATGGTGTGAGGTCTTGGAGGTGGAATAGTGGCTTCAGCATCCACATTGGCTTCAGGATCCACATTGTCTTCAGCCATGACTGATCATTGGCTTCAGTGGCATTGTTTGTGGCAGCCCCGGTGTTTTCAACTTCCATTTGTTCAATAATAGGAGGGTCGGGCACAATCACATTCTCCTCAAGAATGACTTGATCAGTAGCAGGGGGTGTGGCAACTCTTTCTTCTTCTCTTGCTTCTTCATTATCTTCATCGGCTGATGCGACCGGAATGTCTTCAGCGACTTTAGCTTCAGATTCAGAGTCATTCGCAGAAGGGGTGGTGAGGGAGTCCTGGATTAGGGGGTGTCTAGATGGCCAGACTATACCTTCAGCCGGACTCCTGGACTATGAAGATACAAGATTGAAGACTTCGTCCCGTGTCCGGAAGGGACTTTCCTTGGCGTGGAAGGCAAGCTTGGCGATACGGATATGCAGATCTCCTACCATTGTAACCAACTTTGTGTAACCCTAACCCTCTCCGGTGTCTATATAAACCGGAGGGTTTTAGTCCGTAGGACAACATACACAACAACAATCATACCATAGGCTAGCTTCTAGGGTTAAGCCTCTCCGATCTCGTGGTAGATCTACTCTTGTACTACCCATATCATCAATATTAATCAAGCAGGACGTAGGGTTTTACCTCCATCGAGAGGGCCCGAACCTGGGTAAAACTTCGTGTCCCTTGCCTCCTGTTACCATCCGGCCTAGACGCACAGTTCGGGACCCCCTACCCGAGATCCGCCGGTTTTGACACCGACATTGGTGCTTTAATTGAGAGTTCCTCTGTGTCGTCGCCGTCAGGCTTGATGGCTCCTACGATCATCGATAGTGATGCGGTCCAGGGTGAAACTTGTCTCCCCGGACAGATCTCTGTCTTCGGCGGCTTTGCACTGCGGGCCAATTCACTTGGCCATCTGGAGCAGATCGAAAGCTATGCCCCTGGCCGTCAGGTCAGATTTGGAAGTTTAAACTACACGGCTGACATCCGCGGGGACTTGATCTTCGATGGATTCGAGCCACTGCCGAGCGCGCCGCACTGCCACGACGAGCATGATCTAGCTCTGCCGCCTAACAGTGCCCTGAAGGCCGCACCCGCATCGGCTTCGACCCTTAATTCGGAGCCAACTGCACCGAATGAGGATGGGTGGATGGACGCCGCCTCGGGGGCTGCGATCCTAGCGGCGATCAAGCTGAACACCAGCCCCGCACTCCGCGAGACTCGTGATTCCAAGGAGCTAGACTCCTCTTCGGACTCCGAACCATTCGCGCCTCTGCCGATCGAATCCGATTGGGCGCCGATCATGGAGTTTACTGCCGCAGACATCTTTCAGCACTTACCCTTTGGCGATATTATGAAATCACTAAAGTCTCTCTCTTTATCAGGAGAGCCCTGGCCGGACTACGGTCAGCGAGATTGGGATACGGACGATGAAGAAATTCAAAGCCCACCCACCACCCACTTTGTAGCCACTGTCGACAATTTAACCGACATGCTCGACTTCGACTCCGAAGACATCGACGGTATGGACACCGATGAAGGAGACGATGAAGAACCAGTGCCTATTGGGCCCTGGAACGCCACCTCGTCATATGACGTATACATGGTGGACGCACCAAAAGATGACGACGAGGAGCGGAAGGACGCACCGAAGGCTTGTTCCCTCGAAAAGCAGTCAAAGCAGCGACACAAGCGCCGCCCCAAATCCCGCCTCGACAGAAATAGCGATCACACAGACCCAGCGCTGGAGCAGGGCGAACCGCTGCTGGACAACAGCAATCTGGATAATCAAACCGAACAAACAAATCCTATCAAGGATAATGGTCCGGACGACATAACGCCGGACAGGCACCCGGAGCAGCAGACTGCCCGTAAAAGGCTTGTTGCCACCGCGAGGAGTCTGAAAAAGCAGAAGCAAAGGCTCAAGGTCGCGCAAGACACACTCCAAATTAGATGGAGTAAAATACTCAACACAGCAGCAAGGTACGGCGACAATCGCCCCTCCAAGAGCTACCCAAAGCGGAAGTTGCTACCCGAATTCGATGAGGAGGCCTCAGACCCCCCCCCACAACCAAATATCAAAGCAGCCACCTGGTCGGATAGACGACCCCTCTACCAACACAGAGCGGCAAACAACGCTGCTCACAATACAACACGCGACCCATGCGAGGGCTCGCACCCAAAGGATGGTGCAACAAGATCCATCTATGGACCACGCAAGCGCACCCCAGCATACAATGCAACACAACAAACATCCGAACAACGCGGTACACCTAGCTACAGGGGTGCCGCACACCCCCTATGTTTCACCGATGAGGTGTTGGACCATGAATTTCCATAGGGATTCAAGCCCGTAAACATAGAGGCATACGACGAAACAACAGACCCTGGGGTCTGGATTGAGGACTACATCCTCCATATCCATATGGCTCGAGGAGATGATCTCCACGCCATCAAGTACTTACCCCTCAAGCTCAAAGGGTCAGCTCGTCACTGGCTCAAAGGCCTCCCCGAAAGCTCCATTGGAAGTTGGGAAGATCTCGAAGACGCCTTTCGGGCAAATTTTCAAGGGACTTATGTCCGACCTCCGGATGCGGACGATTTGAGTCATATAACTCAACAGCCCGGAGAGTCAACCCGAAAGCTTTGGAACAGGTTTCTTACTAAAAAGAACCAGATTGTCGACTGTCTGAACGCCGAAGCCTTGGCAGCTTTCAAGCATAGCATCCGTGACGAATGGCTCGCCAGACACCTCGGCCAAAATAAGCCGAGAACGATGGCCGCATTAACAAACCTCATGACCCGCTTTTGCGCGGGTGAGGACAGCTGGCTAGCCAGATGCAGCACCAGCGACCCCAGTACATCTGAAGTTAGAGATGGAAACGGGAAATCACGGCGCAACAGCAATAACAAACGCCGGAATAAAGAAGACAGCACGAAGGGCACGACAGTAAATGCCGGATTCAAAAGCTCTCGAGCAGGTCAAAAGCCGCCCCCTAAAGGCACCAGGGATAAATTGTCCAGCCTCAACAAAATTCTGGACCAAGTATGTCAGATCCATAGTACCCCTGGTAAACCTGCTAATCATACCCACAGAGAATGTTGGGTCTTCAAGCAGTCCGGCAAGCTCAACGCCGTACATAAGGGGGAGGATACACCAAGTGAAGACGAGGACGAGCCTCCCAAGCAAGACACGGCGGAACAAAAGAAATTTCCACCAGAAGTCAAAACAGTAAACGTGTTACATGTGATCAAGGGAAAAAACAACACGGCACTCCCAAGAAAATATACCCAAGTGCCTATCACCGTGAAGTCCTGCCACTGGTCGTCTCAACCAATCACTTTTGACCATCGCGATTACTCAGCAAGTATCCGACACGCAGGATGGGCTTCCCTGGTATTAGACCCAGTAATTGGCGGATATCACTTCACACGAGTCTTGATGGACGGCGGCAGCAGCCTAAATTTAATATATCAGGATACAATCCGCGGGATGGGGTTAGACCCAACACAAATTCGCCATAGCAATACTACCTTTAAAGGAGTAACGCCAGGCCCAGGGGCTCATTGTACGGGCTCCCTCCTACTACAGGTTATATTCGGCTCCCCCGATAACTTCCGTCATGAGCATTTAACCTTCCACATCGCTCCGTTTCAAAGTGGCTATCAAGCACTGCTCGGATGTGAAGCTTTCGCTCACTTTAATGCAATACCACACTACGCCTCTCTCACACTCAAGATGCCCGGTCCACGTGGCATAATTTCAGTGAACGGAAATATCAAGCGATCTCTGCGCGCCGAAGAGAGTGCGGCTGCCTTGGCAGCCGCACACTAAAGGCGCCCGGACCAGTGAAAGCATCCAAATAGGTCGTCAAGACCTCAGACACAACTAATCAAGTCCGGCGCCGCTATTTATACCAAATAAGTGGTCACACCCCTATTTGTCAATACAAGGGGCTCAACGCGCGCAGACAAGTGGCAATTTCTTATCATCTTGAATTATACATGGTTTCTTTAAAAACTATCTTTTTGCACGAAAACTTTTTCACTTAACTTCCTCTCTTTTACAGACGATCATCGTGCTACACCCGTCCAGGATACGGCACAACAGAGACACAGGCGCAGACGTGCAGCAGGGACCTGCTCCAAGGATTCTTTTTAGATTAAGACCCTGCGTAAACCTTTTTTACTCTCTCTTGTTGATACATATCCACCATTGAGAAGGATGCTGACGTCTTGGCATGTGGCCATGCTAGAACAATGCACATACCTGGACACAAGGGGCTTCTTACAAAGGCCATTATTTAGGCCTGGTTTATACCACAAAGACCGAATACCTTAGGGAGTGTTCGGCGTCGCGAGTTTGGCCCTATATGCATCAGCTCCGAATCATTGTGTTTGGTCAAATGTTGGGTTTGCCCGGCTCCTGTGTTTTGGTGCCTTACGTTCCGCTTTACCGGCTAAGGTAGCACCAGGAGAACTACTGCGATTGTGCCTTGGTTCATCCGGACGAGCACCTCAGTAGAGAAAGCCAAAAACTGACTATCATGATGTAGCGTGAGACTGGTCAACCACTCGATGACCTGTGGGAATGTTAGAATTCCTCCGCCCTGACGAAGGGCCGTTTTCCGGCCAGGCATGTACGCACCCCGGAATCGGGAGAGTGCGGAGCCACCAGGGGCTATCTAGTAGCCCCACTGTCAAACTCATATGGCTAAGTGAAAGTGCTAAAGCATTATAGTCCGGTTGCCTCGCTCGCTCTGCTATCACCTCCTTAATAGGACCAAGACGTTGGGTTAAGTGTGAACACGTGTTTTTGCGAGCACCTCCGCATTATATGCATGGGGGTTGAAGCCGACGACTGCAATCTTTCAGGTTATACACATGTATACATAAATGGCCGCCCAGGAGGCATCATATTACTTTCAGGCAAAAGTATAAAAATAGCCTTATAAAATTTATAAAAGCATTTCGCTTACAATGAGATTACATATCACTCAAACATAATATTTTTTGAGAACCGGGTCTCTATCAAACGGGCACCCTCAAGAACTTCTTCAAAGTAGTGCTCAGCAGCCTTTCGACCTATAGCCGAATCCCGCGCTGCAACATTGGTAGCATCCATCTCCGCCCAGTATGCCTTAACACGGGAAAAGGCCATCCGTGCGCCCTCTATGCACGCCGACCTCTTCATCGTATTAATGCGCGGCACCACGTCAAGGAACTGCTGCACCAAGCTGAAATAGATGTTCGGTTTTGACCTTTCCGGCCATAGCTGATCCACAACAGACCTCATGGAGAGTCCGGACAACCTATTTAGTTCGGCCCATTCGGCTAATTGGTCAGCCAATGAAAGTGGACGCTCGGGAGAATGAAATTGTCTCCAAAACAGCTGGTCTACTTCACGGTCCGTCTGACCCTGGAAGTACTTGGCCGCATCGGCAGCGCTCGCCGCCAAATCCATATACACATCCTCTGAACTCCACAGCCGATCCAGAGGGGCATACCGTGGATCTCCAAACTTCCTCCACAACATAAAGGAATTCCCAGCTACAATATCCACGGCTTCCCGCAGCTCCTCCTTCTTTGCCCTCATAGCAGAGCGGAGGTCTTTTTTCGTCGCAGCAGCCTTCTCAAGGTCCGATGCCTTCGCTTGGTTTTCCTTTTCAAGAACCCGGCAACGGTCGACGACGGCTTTTAATTCCATGGCCATCTTGGCCATCTTGTCTCGGCTCTCGCCATGCGCGGCCTTCTTGGCTTGCAACTCTTCGGCCGCCTTCAAAGCAGCCGCATTACCCAACCTCACTTGTTCTTTGGCTCGTGCAAGTTCTGCCTGCAAGGCTTCAACAGTGGCAGCTCCATCTACAGTCACAACATATTAAAGATGCTGGCATCATGCTGCTCTTCCTATTGTGGCGTTTACCAGATAATGACACTTACCCTGTGCCTCGTCAAGCCTTTTGTTAACAAGCTCGATGTCGGCGTCTGCCGCATCCAACTGCCGTTCTAAATGGGCAAACTCGCTAGTCCGGCTAGCCACCAGAGCATCCATCACCTGCACATAGAGGCAGTATGGTTATTACCTGGGAATATGATCCTTTGTTCGTCGTCGTTTCCGACGACAACCAGAGTCTCAGGGGCTACTATCTACACAGGGCACACCTAGCATGTGCAGGACTATCATACATTCTTTTACGTACCTCAAAGCCTATCAGTAGAATCATAAAAGCTTCATGCAATCCGCTTTCGGCGGACGATATTCTCTCCATCACCGTATTCATCAGCACACGGTGTTCATCTGAGATGGCCGCTCGCCCCACCAACTCCCTCAGAACATTCGATCGCACACTAGACGGTGCCGGACTCTTTTGTCTGCTCTCTTCGGGAGCCGAACACTGGGAGCTTCGGGGGTCAATGGGATTATCTTCCGGCCTCACCGGACTCGGAGAGGCCCTCCGCGACGACACTTCAGGATCGCCCGCTTCCGGAGCGGAGGAGTCTGGAGGAGGCGTTTCGCTCTCCATCATCTCTGGAAGAAGACCCCCCGAAGACGAGCTCATTTGAGATGGGCTAAGGCCCAAACTGCAAAAATATATGCGGTGGTTATTCTCTCAGAAGAAAAAGATGGCATATCTGTACTATTAAAGTATTTCGGGTCACTTACGACTCGCGGGAGAATTGATCCCCCCGCGGACTTTGTGCGGCAACAGCGCCCCCCAAGGTAGGACCCTCTGTGGGAGACTTCTTCTCCCGTTTGGAAGCTTCGGCTTCTGAATCCCCGGGCGCAGTCCTTTTCCTCTTCCGGTCGTCTTCCTTCATGGAGATGCTCGCTCCCTCGGTTAGAATGGGCAGCGTTGGGGACGCCCGTCCGCCCGTATTATCCTCCATAGTATCTTCCTTCAAGGGCTCCGGGCAATGTGCGGTCTGGAGCATCTTTTCCAATACCGGATTTTCCAAACCCTCGGGGAGGGGGCCGAACACCGAATCAACTTCGCCTTTGTTAGCCAGTCCTGGTCAAAAAGCAAACTCTCAGAAATAACTTTGTAACAAAGGAGAGATAGTATGTTCGGCCGGAAGATGCCTTACCTGTTCGGCAGCGCGGTTACTACTCAGGCCCACGTCCTCGGTGATTTCCGGACACTCCACCTGAGGTCCGAAGAATGACTTGTACATCTCCTCGTGCGTCAGGCCGAGAAAATTTTGAATGACACGCGGTCCCTCGGGATTGAACTCCCACAGGCAAAGAGGCCGGCGTTTGCAAGGCTGGACTTGACGAACCAGCATAACTTGTATTACCGCAACCAAACTGAAATCTCCATTGAAGAGATCTCGAATGCGGCTTTGCAGTATAGGCATGTCCTTGGCTGGACCCCAGCTCAGACCTCTGCTGATCCATGACATCAGTTGTGGTGGAGGGCCCGAGCGGAAAACAAGGGCGGCCGCCCACTTGGCACTTCTACGAGCCATGATGTAGAACCACTCATGTTGCCACAATTCAGACACCTCTGGGATGGAACCTTTGGGCCACGGAGCTCCCGTCATCTTGCGTATTGAGGCACCTCCACACGCTGCATGTTGCCCCTCGATCATCTTCGGCTTTACTTCAAAGGTCTTGAGCCATAGGCCAAAGTGAGGGGTAACCCGGAGGAAGGCCTCGCACACGACAATAAATGTCGTGATATAAAGAAAGGAGTCCGGAGCTAGATCATGGAAGTCTAGCCCGTAATAAAACATCAAACCCCTGACGAAAGGATCCAGAGCAAGGCCTAGACCTTGGAGGAAGTGGGAGACGAACACGACATTCTCGTTAGGTTCAGGGGTGGGGACGGCCTGCCCTCGGGGAGGCAGCCGATGCAAAATCTCGGTGGTCAGATATCTGGCCTCCCTCAACTTTTTGTTGTATTCTTCCATGACTAAGGAAGGCACCCATCGGCCTTGAAGGCTAGATCCGGACATGACTGAAGGTTCGGAGCACCTGACCTGAACTTCGGGCGTTTGAGCTTCAGGTGGGGGAAGGATTCGATTGAGCACGGGAGGGAAAAATAAAAGCCTTGTCCCCTTTATAAAGAGGGTGAATATCAAGCGTCCTCTCCGTGTCTGTTTGGACTTGCCTATAATCTAGGAGTCCTAGAAGCGGTTGGGTTACCCATGCCCGTATTGATGAGAATCCTGGAATAAGGGGACACGATCTCTGCTTTAACAAGACGTGCCAAGGAAACCGCCTCGCATGACGCGCTGAGGTGGGATAATAAAATGACTCGGATAAAGGCTTGGTCGTGGTGTGTCACACTACGGAATACGTCAGCAGATTAGATTTGTGTAAATATTATTCTCTCTATGGCAATATGTGGAAACTTATTTTGCAGAGTCGGACACTATCTTTGTGTTCAAAATCTTCTATGAAGTACTTGGAGGAGGAACCCGCCTCGCAATGCCGAAGACAATCTGCGCGCCGGACTCGTCGTCATTGAAGCCTGGTTCAGGGACTACTGAGGGAGTCCTGGATTAGGGGGTGTCCGGATGGCCGGACTATACCCTCAGCCGGACTCCTAGACTATGAAGATACAAGATTAAAGACTTTGTCCCGTGTCCGGAAGGGACTTTCCTTGGCGTGGAAGGCAAGCTTGGCGATACGGATATGCAGATCTCCTACCATTGTAACCGACTTTGTGTAACCCTAACCCTCTCTGGTGTCTATATAAACCGGAGGGTTTTAGTCCGTAGGACAACATACATGCACAACAACAATCATACCATAGGCTAGCTTCTAGGGTTTAGCCTCTCCGATCTCGTGGTAGATCTACTCTTGTACTACCCATATCATCAATATTAATCAAGCAGGACGTATGGTTTTACCTCCATCGAGAGGGCCCGAACCTGGGTAAAACTTCGTGTCCCTTGCCTCCTGTTACCATCCGGCCTAGACGCACAGTTCAGGACCCCCTACCCGAGATCCGCCAGTTTTGACACCGACAGGTGGCTTCAGGAAACACTTGACGTGCAACTGAGCTTTGGTGCACCTCCCCTTTCGGAATGCTCGACATGGTGACCTGTGGCCTAGTGCCTTTGCGAAGCCTGTGAAATGCGGGCAACGCCTTTGGTGAGGGAGTGGTCTGCACCATGTAGTTGTCATCGTCAAGCACCAGAGTGGTGACTTGAGGTGGTGGAGTTCTGGGTGTCTTGCTAAGGGCACTTGACCCATGAGTCATCCTAAGTAATTGGCGTCAAAGGATGACCAATGCTGATAAGTTCACTGTTCTTAAGAACTGGCGATGATATCGTCTGGGGCTGGAGTTGAGGAAGGACTACATCATCATCAACATTGTCTTCGTGACCAATGCCTTCAGCTGTGTTGGGGTCAGCAACTGGAACTTCTTCACTTGCATGAGCCTCTGTGGAAGCAGACTCATGGATCACAAGACGACGCTCTTGGTTGGTTGAGGCAGGAGGAGCAACAGAAATGGGTTCAACATTGAGGGGCTCAGTGGCTGCAGCACGCTCTTTCATTGAAGACTTCGTTTTCAATTTCTTCTTGGATGGGGCTTCATCAGAAGTGTTCTTGTGCTTGCGTTTCCTGACTTCGGCTTTAGCTGCCCTTGTTTTCTTCATATTTGAAGCTACTGAGGCGACCTTAGGCTTTGAGCCTGTCATACTGGCAGGGAAGACAATGTGAGGTTCTTCCTGCCTTGGTGCTTCAGTTTGGGTCGCAGCAGGCTTCTTCTTTTGCTTGGCAGCCATCCTGGGGTCGATGTCAGGGCTTCCAAGAGCTTTGCGCTTTTCAGCTTCATTGTGTGCTTGAACACACTTCAGCGCGTAGTACTTCATGCGCTCACGAGAGCCTTTGGCTTCTTCCCTCTTCTTGTGAAACTCGTCCTTCAGGTCATTGTCGGTGTCAAAACCGGTGGATCTCGGGTAGGGGGTCCCGAACTGTGCGTCTAAGGTCGATGGTAACAGAAGACAGGGGACACGATGTTTTACCCAGGTTCGGGCCCTCCCGATGGAGGTAATACACTACGTCCTACTTGATTGATCTTGATGAGTATGAGGATTACAAGAGTTGATCTACCACAAGATCGTTGTGGCTAAACCCTAGAAGTCTAGCCTGTATGATTGTGATTATTCTCTATGGAGTAAACCCTCTAGTTTATATAGACACCGGAGGGGCCTAGGATTCTACAAAGTCAGTTATAGAGAAAGGAAATAATACATCCAGACGCCTAGCTTGCCTTCCACGCAAAGGAGGGTCCCATCCGGACACGGGAGGAAGTCTTCTATCTTGTATCTTCATGGCCCAACAATCCGGCCCATGTCACACAGGCCGGACGCCCGAGGACCCCTTAATCCAGGACTCCCTCAGTAGCCCCAGAACCAGGCTTCAATGACGAGGTGTTCGGCGCGCAGATTGTCTTCGGCATTGCAAGGCGGGTTCCTCCTTCGAATATTTCAAAGTAGTCCCCGAACACAGAGAACATGTTCGGCTCTGCAAAACAGGCTCCATAAAGAGTCTAATATTTAACAAGTCCCATCTACAGACATTTTGTAGTGAGATGCCACGTCTCCGCCCGGTCATTATTTCGAACCGTTTTTAGCCTCACACTCCATGTTTTGGAGATGCGGTTTTCATTGGCACGTCTTGTTGAAGCAGAGATCGTGTCCCCTTATTGCGGGATTCTCATCAATATGGGCATGGGTAATCCAACCGTGCCGCCTGCACGACCCTTGGGGAATAGGTGATTTTTAAGGCGAGTGGGGAGGCGCTTGATATTCGCTTCCTTTATAAAGAGATAAGGATTCACCTCTTTCACCCACTCCTTCCTTCTCTCTGCCCATCCATTCTCGAGCTCCAGCGCCCAAGCTCCCATCTTTTCCGCCTCAAAAAGTCACTCCAGCCATGTCCGAATCCGGAGCACAGGGCAAGTGGATGGCCTCCTCCTTCACGGAGAAGGACATTACGAAGCTCCGGGAGGCGGGGTACTTGGCCCCGGAGTTCGCCCACCGGCTTCTGGCCAAGGGGCAGATCATCCCACCCCGGAGCCTCATGAGAGGGTGGTATTCATCCCCCACTTCGTCCGCGAGCTGGGATTTCCTCTCCACCCATTTGTCCGCGGACTCATGTTTTACTACGGGCTAGATTTCCATGATTTGTCCCCAAATTCTTTACTCAACATCTTGGCATTCATTGTCGTGTGTGAGGCCTTCCTCCGCATCCCCCTCACTTCGGCCTATGGCTGAAGACCTTCAATGTGAAGCCGAAGGTGGTGGGTGATAACCCACAAGTATAGGGAATCGCAACAGTTTCCAAGGGTAAAGTATTGAACCCAAATTTATTGATTCGACACAAGGGGAGCCAAAGAATATTCTCAAGTATTAGCAGCTGAGTTGTCAATTCAACCACACCTGGAAACTTAATATCTGCAGCAAAGTGTTTAGTAGCAAAGTAATATGATAGTAGTGGTAACGGTAGCAAAAGTAATATTTTTTGGGTTTTGTAGTGATTGTAACAATAGCAACAAAAAAGTAAATAAGTGAAGAACAATATATGGAAAGCTCGTAGGAATTGGATCGATGATGGAGAATTATGCCGGATGCAATCGATCACGTAACAGTCATAACCTAGGGTGACACAGAAATAGCTCCAGTTCATCAATGTAATGTAGGCATGTATTCCAAATATAGTCATACGTGCTTATGGAAAAGAACTTGCATGACATATTTTGTCCTACCCTCCCGTGGCAGTGGGGTCCTATTGGAAACTAAGGGATATTAAGGCCTCCTTTTAATAGAGTACCGGGCCAAAGCATTAACATATAGTGAATACATGAACTCCTCAAACTACGGTCATCACCGGGAGTGGTCCCGATTATTGTCACTTCGGGGTTTCCGGATCATAACACATAGTAGGTGACTATAGACTTGCAAGATAGGATCAAGAACTCACATATATTCATGAAAACATAATAGGTTCAGATCTGAAATCATGGGACTCGGGCCCTAGTGACAAGCATTAAGCATAGCAAAGTCATAGCAACATCAATCTCAGAACATAGTGGATACTAGGGATCAAACCCTAACAAAACTAACTCGATTACATGATAAATCTCATCCAACCCATCACCGTCCAGCAAGCCTATGATGGAATTACTCGCGCACGGCGGTGAGCATCATGAAATTGGTGATGGAGGAAAGTTGATGATGACGATGGCGACGGATTCCCCTCTCTGGAGCCCCGAACGGACCCCAGATCAGCCCTCCCAAGAGAATTTAGGGCTTGGCGGCGGCTCCATATCATAAAACATGATGAATCCTTCTCTTTGATTTTTTTCTCCCCGAAAGTGAATATATGGAGTCAAGGTTGAGGTCGGTGGAGCGTCCGGGGCCCATGAGGCAGGGGGGCGTTGAAGGAAATATGCCCTAGAGGCAATAATAAAGTTATTATTTATTTCCTTATATCATGATAAATGTTTATTATTCATGCTAGAATTGTATTAACCGGAAACATAATACATGTGTGAATACATAGACAAACAGACTGCCACTAGTATGCCTCTACTTGACTAGCTCGTTGATCAAAGATGGTTATGTTTCCTAACCATAGACATGAGTTATCATTTGATTAACACGATCACATCATTAGGAGAATGATGTGATTGACTTGACCCATTCCGTTAGCATAGCACTTGATCGTTTAGTTTGTTGCTATTGCTTTCTTCATGACTTATACATGTTCCTATGACTATGAGATTATGCAACTCCCGTTTACCGAAGGAGCACTTTGTGTGCTACCAAACGTCACAACATAACTGGGTGATTATAAAGGTGCTCTACAGGTGTCTCCGAAGGTACTTGTTGGGTTGGTGTATTTCGAGATTAGGATTTGTCACTCCGATTGTCGGAGAGGTATCTCTGGGCCCTCTCAGTAATGCACATCACCTAAGCCTTGCAAGCATTGCAACTAATGAGTTAGTTGCGAGATGATGTATTACGGAACGAGTAAAGAGACTTACCGGTAACGAGATTGAACTAGGTATTGAGATACCGACGATCGAATCTCGGGCAAGTAACATACCGATGACAAAGGGAACAACGTATGTTGTTATGCGGTTTGACCGATAAAGATCTTCGTAGAATATGTGGGAGCCAATATGAGCATCCAGGTTCCGCTATTGGTTATTGACCGGAGACGTGTCTCGGTCATGTCTACATAGTTCTCGAACCCGTAGGGTCCGCACGCTTAAAGTTCGGTGACGATCGTAATAAGAGTTTTTGTGTTTTGATGTACCGAAGGTTGTTCGGAGTCCCAGATGAGATCGGGGACATGACGAGGAGTCTCGAAATGGTTGAGACATAAATATTGATATATTGGAAGCCTATATTTGGATATCGGAAACGTTCCGGGTGAAATCGGGATTTCACCGGAGTTCCGGGGGGTTACCGGAACCCCCCCCCCCCCCCGGGGGTTATTGGGCCTACATGGGCCATAAGGGAGAAGAGGAGGGCCGGCCAGGGCAGGCCACGCGCCCCCTCCCCCCTAGTCCGATTAGGACAAGGAAGGGGGGGTGGCGCCCGCCTTTCCTCTTTCTCCCTTCCTCCTTCCTTTTCCAACAAGGCAAGAGGGGGGAGTCCTACTCCCGGTTGGAGTAGGACTCCTCCAGGCGCACCCATAGGGCCGGCCGCACCACCCCCTCTCCCTCCTTTATATACTGAGGCAAGGGGGCACCCCATGACACACAAGTAGATCCTCATGATCGTTCCTTAGCCGTGTGCGGTGCCCCCTTCCACCATATTCACCTCGGTCATATCGTAGCGGTGCTTAGGCGAAGCCCTGCGTCGGTAGAACATCATCACCATCATCACGCCGTCATGCTGACAAAACTCTACCTCAACGTTTTGCTGGATCGGAACTCGAGGGACGTCACCGAGTTGAACATGTGCAGAACTCGGAGGTGCCGTACGTTCGGTACTTGGATCGGTCGGATCGGGAAGACGTACGACTACTTCCTCTACGTTGTGTCAACACTTCTGTTGCCGGTCTACGAGGGTACCTAGACAACACTCTCCCCTCTCGTTGCTATGCATCACCATGATCTTGCGTGTGCGTAGGAATTTTTTTGAAATTACTACGTTCCCCAACAGGCGTGCCCAGGGGGTACGCCTCCACCCTCGTGGACAGGTGGTGGGCCCCTGACGTGGGTCTTTCTTCCAGTATTTTTTATATATTCCAAAATAACTCTCTGTTGATTTTTAGGTTATTCCGAGAACTTTTATTTCTGCACAAAAATAACACCATGGCGATTCTGCTGAAAACAACGTCAGTCCGGGTTAGTTCCATTCAAATCATGCAAGTTAGAGTCCAAAACAAGGGCAAAAGTGTTTGGAAAAGTATATACGACGGAGACGTATCAACTCCCCCAAGCTTAAACCTTTGCCTGTCCTCAGGCAATTCAGTTGATAAACTGAAAGTGATAAAGAAAAACTTTTACAAACTCTGTTTGCTCTTGTTGTTGTAAATATGTAAAGCCAGCATTCAGGTTTTCAGCAAAGATTATGAACTAACCATATTCACAATAACATTTAGGTCTCATGTTTACTCATATCAATGGCATAATCAACTAGCGAGCAATAATAGTAAATCTCGGATGACAACACTTTCTCAAAATAATCGTGATATGATATGACAAGATGATATCTTGCTAGCCCTTTCTGAGACCGCAAAACATAAATGCAGAGCACCTTTAGAGATCAAGGACTGACTAGACATTGTAATTCATGGTAAAAGAGATCCAGTCAAGTCATACTCAATGTAAACTAATAGTAATGGATGCAAATGACAGCGGTGCTCTCCAACTGGTGCTTTTTAATAAGAGGATGATGACTCAACATAAAAGTAAATAGATAGGCCCTTCGCAGAGGGAAGCAGGGATTTGCAGAGGTGCCAGAGCTCGGTTTTGAAATAGATATGAATAATATTTTGAGTGGTATACTTTCATTGTCAACATAACAATCGAGAGATCTTGATATCTTCCATGCTACACACATTATAGGCGGTTCCCAAACAGAATGTTAAAGTTTATACTCACCCTCCACCAACAAGCATCAATCCATGTCTTGCTCGAAACAACGAGTGCCTCCAACTAACAAGAGTCCCGGGGGAGTTTTGTTTGTAGTTATTTTGATTTGATTTGCATAAAGCATGGGACTGGGCATCCCGGTGACCAGCCAGTTTCTCGTGAGTGAGGAGCGGAGTCCACTCCTCTTGAGAATAACCCGCCTAGCATGGAAGATACAGACAGCCCTAGTTGATACATGAGCTATTCGAGCATACAAAACAGAATGTTTATTTGAAGGTTTAGAGTTTGGCGCATACAAATTTACTTGGAACGACAGGTAGATACCGTATATAGGTAGGTATGGTGGACTCATATGGAACAACTTTGGGGTTTATGGAATTGGATGCACAAGCAGTATTCCCGCTTAGTACAAGTGAAGGCTAGAAAAATACTGGGAAGCTACCAGCTAGAGAGCGACAACAGTCATGAACATGCATTAAAATTAATCAACACCAAATGCAAGCATGAGTAGGATATAATGCACCATCAACATAAATATCATAGAGGCTATGTTGATTTTGTTTCAACTACATGCGTGAACATGTGCCAAGTCAAGCCACTCGAATCGTTCAAAATAGGATACCACCCTATCATACCACATCACAACCATTTTAATAGCATGTTGGCACGCAAGGTAAACCATTATAAGCTCCTAGCTAATTAAGCATGGCATAAATGATCTCTAATTGTCATTGCAAACATGTTTCTTTCATAATAGGCTGAATCAGGAATGATGAACTAATCATATTTAGGAAAACAAGAGAGGTCGAGTTCATTCCAGCTTTTCTCATCTCAATAAGTTCATCATATAATCATCATTATTGCCTTTCACTTGCACGACCGAATAGTGTGGATAATAATAATAGTGCATGTGCATTGGACTAAGCTGGAATCTGCAAGCATTCAATTCAAGAGAGAAGACAAGGTAATATGGGCTCTTTGTTAGATCAACAATAATGCATATGAGAGCCACTCAACATTTTCATTATGGTCTTCTCCTCTAGACCCCCAAAGAACAAGAAAAGAAATACAACTATTTACACGGGAAAGCTCCCAATAAGCAAAAGAAAAACGAGAAATCTTTTTGGGTTTTCTTTTTAATTACTACTACTACAGCATTAAAGTAAACTAACTAAAAACTACAACTATTTTTTTTGGTTTTTTCTTAAGGTTTATCAAACACACAAGAAGAAATCATAAAAAAGGAAAATAAACTAGCATGGATATTACAATGAAAAAGTATGAGCACCAACAACTAGCATGAGTGTGTGAACATGAATGTAATGTCGGTGAGAAATACGTACTCCCCCAAGCTTAGGCTTTTGGCCTAAGTTGGTCTATGGCCACGGCTGGCCTGGCGGATATCCAAAGTAATAGTTGGGGTTGTACTGAGAAGGATCCCCTTGGTGCCACTGGTTGGCGATCTCTTTCGGATTCCACTGATAAACAGACTGCCGGTGAGGATCAAATTGTGGTTCCGACTCTGGCTCTGTAGCTGATGTGGGGTTTCGGTAGGCGTAAATGGCCTCTGGCGGAACAAGGTACTTGCCTGCAGATTAGTCCAACAAGGAAGGAGCAGGCAAAGTAATAGTCTCATGGTGATTTTTATCAAATATCAGCTTGTACTTAAGCATCTTTTCCTTATTCTTAACGATAAAAATCATGTGCTACCCTACTCTTATAGTCTAGAAAAACAGGAGGCAACAACTTTTCTTCCTTCTCATAATGTCTAATAGGTATGTTAAAATGTGCAGCGAGGCGCGAGGGAAAGATACCTCCCAAGATGGGGCCCTTAGTACGGTTAAGACTTAACCGCTTTGCAACAATAGCGCCCATACTAAATGTGTCAAAACGGAACAAGGCATGGCACAAAATAAAAATATCAGGGGCACTAAGATTGCCACAGTTTCCGCGACCAATTAAGCATCTACTAGCAAATATTGCAAAGTAACGTAAAACAGGAAAATGTATGCTAGTAATTCTTGCATCGGAAAGTTTCCTCGTTTCCCCTACAGCGATTGTATGAATAAACCCTTCCACATCGTCACGATGTGGTTCCTCTACACTGCCCTCAAAAGGGATCAAACAAACCCGACAAAAATCACGAAGTGACATCTCCTTATGCTCATCATATAAATAAAATTCCACCATAGGTGGTGAGCTCCTAGCATGGAAATGAAAGTTTTGCACAAAGATATTGGTGAGTAAGAGATACTGTTCGCGTTGGTCGTGGAGGAAAGCGGTGAGGCCTGCATTCTCAGCCAATTCATATAAATCATCATAAATCCTGGCTGCTCTCAAGAAATCATCACAAGGCCATTCACACGGCCGAACCTCCGCGGTGTGAGGGAGATTATACTTGGGCTTCTTGTTCTCTTCACTTTATTTATCCTTCGAGCTTCCGCTCGATGAGCCCCTCAAAAATCTCTTCATCTTTTTCTGAAAATTTCTGAAATTTTTAGTAACTTCAAAAATAAAAGTGAAGAAAACTCAACAAAATTGATAGCAACTACTCCTACAAGTGCCTAAAGGCAATATCATGCATTAAAACTACTTTTGACAATATAAATTTGACATGCAAGCTCAAGAACAGGGTCACCTAAGCAGCAAAAATTTGCAATGAATAAAGCACTAGAACAAAAACTAATTGGACCATTGGAGGAGTCACATACCAAGGAACAATCCCCCAAAGCAGTTTTGTGAAAGGAGCTTTGAACTAGGAGATCGAAAATGGCAGCAAGATGAGTTTGGACTCGGGTTTGAGCTGGCTAGTGATTTGTTTGGGAGGAAGAAGGAGTGTGTGGTAGCTGGAATAAGTGGAGGGAGCCACCATGGGCCCACGAGGCAGGGGCGCGCCCAGGGGAGTGGGCGCGCCCTGGACCCTCATGGCCACCTTCTTGCTCCCCTTGATGAGTTCTTAGTGCCAAATATTCTCAAATATTCTAGAAAAAAACATATTTAAATTTCAGGGCATTTGGAGTACTTTTATTTTCGGGGTATTTTTTATTGCATTGATAATTCAGAAAACAGACAGAAAATACTATTTTTGCTTTATTTAATATAAATAACAGAAAATAAAAAGAGGGTACAGAAAGTTGTGTTTTCTAAATTCATCCATCTCATGCTCATCAAAAGGAATCCACTAACAAAGTTGATCACATCTTGTTAACAAACTCATTTCGTATAACATGAAACCGGAGAATTTTCGAATAACACTAGGCTACATCAACAGGGATATGCATGTCCCGAACAATAAGAATATCATATTTCTTCTTGACAGTAGGAAGAGGAAATTCAAAACCTCCAATAGTGATTGTTGAAAATTTTCCAATAGAATTGATACTATGAACTTGAGGTTGTTTCCTCAGAAAGTGTACCGTATGCTCATTACCATTAACATGAAAAGTGACATTGCCTTTGGTGCAATCAATAAAAGCCCCTGTAGTATTCAAAAAGGGTCTTCCAAGAATAATAGACATACTATCGTCCTCGGGAATATCAAGAATAACAAAGTCCATTAAAATAGTAACCACAACAGGCACATACTCACAAATACCGACAGGTATAGCAGTTGATTTATCAGCCATTTGCAAAGATATTTCAGTAGGTTTCAACTTATTCAAATCAAGTCTATGATATAAAGAGAGAGGCATAACACTAACACCGGCTCCAAGATCACATAAAGCAGTTTTAACATAGTTTCTTTTAATGGAGCACGGTATAGTTGGTACTCCTGGATCTCCAAGTTTCTTTGGTATTCCACCCTTAAAAGTATAATTAGCAAGCATGGTGGATATTTCAGCTTCCGGTATCTTTCTTTTATTAGTAACAATTTCCTTCATATATTTAGCATAAGGATTCATTTTAAGCATATCAGTCAAACGCATACGCAAAAAGATAGGTCTAATCATTTCAGCAAAGCGCTCAAAATCCTCATCATCCTTTTTCTTGGATGGTTTAGGAGGAAAAGGCATGGGTTTCTGAACACATGGTTCTCTTTCCTTACCGTGATTCCTAGCAATAAAGTCTCTCTTATCATAACATTAATTCTTTGATTCTGGGTTATCAAGATCAACAGCAGGTTCAATCTCTACATCATTATCATTACTAGGTTGAGCATCAACATGAACATCATCATTAACATTATCACTAGGTTCATGTTCATTACCAGCTTGTGTTTCAGCATCGGAGATAGAAATATCATTGGGATTCTCAGGTGTGTCAATAACAGGTTCACTAGAAGCATGCAAAGTCCTATCATTTTTCTTTTTCTTCCTCTTAGAAGGACTAGGTGCATCTACATTAGTTCTCTGAGAATCTTGCTCAATTCTCTTAGGGTGGCCTTCAGGATACAAAGGTTCCTGAGTCACTTTACCCCCTCTAGTTGCAACTCTAACAACAAAGTCATTATTCTTATTGTTTAATTCATTGAGCAAATCATTATGAGCTTTAAGTACTTTTTCTACTTGAGTGGTAACCATAGAAGCATGTTTACTAATAAGTTTAAGTTCACCTTTAACATTAGCCATATAATCACTCAAGTGTTCAATCATATAAGCATTATGTTTCAATTGTCTACCAACATAAGCATTAAATTCTTCTTGCTTAACCATAAAGTTATCAAATTCATCCAAACATTGGCTAGCAAACTTAGCAGGAGGGATTTCAGCTTTATCGTATCTATAGAGAGAATTTACCTTTACTACCGGTGTCGGGTTATCGAGACTGTGTGTTTATTCAATAGGTGATGAATTAAGACCATGTATTTCTTCAATAGGAGGTAAATTCTTAACATCTTCAGCTTTTATACCTATTTCTTTCATTGATTTCTTTGCCTCTTGCATATCTTCAGGACTGAGAAATAGAATACCCCTTTTCTTCGGAGTTGGCTTAGGAGTTGGTCCAGGAAGTGTCCAATTATTTTCATTGGTCAACATATTATTCAATAGAATTTCAGCTTGATCAAATGTTCTTTCCCTGAAAACACAACCAGCACAACTATCCAGGTGGTCTCTGGAAGCATCGGTTAGTCCATTATAAAAGATATCAAGTATTTCATTTTTCTTGAGAGGGTGATCAGGTAAAGCATTAAGTAATTGGAGAAGCCTCCCTCAAGCTTGTGGGAGACTCTCTTCTTCAATTTGCACAAAATTATATATTTCCCTTAAAGCAGCTTGTTTCTTATGAGCGGGGAAATATTTAGCAGAGAAGTAGTAAATCATATCCTGGGGACTACGCACACAACCAGGATCAAGAGAATTAAACCATATCTTAGCATCACCCTTTAATGAGAACGGAAATATTTTAAGGATATAGTAGTAGCGAGTTTTCTCATCATTAGTGAACAGGGTGGCTATATCATTTAATTTAGTAAGATGTGCCACAATAGTTTTAGATTCATAGCCATGGAAAGGATCGGATTCAACCAAAGTAATTATGTCAGGATTGACAGAGAATTCATAATCCTTATCAGTAACAAAGATAGGTGAAGTAGCATAAGCAGGATCATATTTCATTCTAGCATTCAGAGATTTTTGTTTCAGCTTAGCTAATAGTTTCTTAAGATCACTCCTATCATTGCAAGCAAGAAAGTCTCTAGCAGTTTCTTCATCCATAACATAACCCTCAGGAACAACAGGTAATTCATATCTAGGGGGAGAATCTTCATCATCACTTTCATCAATATTATCATTTTCAATAATTTCATTCTCTCTAGCCCTAGCAAGTTGTTCATCAAGAAATTCACCAAGTGGCACAGTAGTATCAAGCATAGAAGTAGTTTCATCATAAGTATCATGCATAGCAGAAGTGGCATCATCAATAACATGCGACATATCAGAATTAATAGCAGAAGCAGGTTTAGGCGTCGCAAGCTTACTCAAAACAGAAGGTGAATCAAGTGCAGAGCTAGATGGCAGTTCCTTACCTCCCCTCGTAGTTGAGGGAAAATCTTGGTTCTTTAATCTTTCAAGTTCTTCATAATGATAAGAAGATATAAATCTCAAGTGACTCAAAGAATAGAGCTATGTTCCCCGGCAACGGTGCCAGAAAGTAGTCTTGATAACCCACAAGTATAGGAGATCGCAACAGTTTTCGAGGGCAAAGTATCCAACCCAAATTTATTGATTCGACACAAAGGGAGCCAAAGAATATTCTCAAGTATTAGCAGCTGAGTTGTCAATACAACCACACCTGGAAACTTAATATCTGCAGCAAAGTGTTAAGTAGCAAAGTAATATGATAGTAGTGGTAATGGTAGAAAAAGTAATATTTTTGGGTTTTGTAGTGATTGTAACAATAGCAACAAAAAAGTAAATAAGCAAAGAACAATATATGGAAAGCTCGTAGGAATTGGATCGGTGATGGAGAATTATGCCGGATGCGATCGATCATGTAACAATCATAACCTAGGGTGACACAGAACTAGCTCCAGTTCATCAATGTAATGTAGGCATGTATTCCAAATATAGTCATACGTGCTTATGGAAAAGAACTTGCATGACATCTTTTGTCCTACCCTCCCGTGGCAGCGGGGTCCTATTGGAAACTAAGGGATATTGAGGCATCCTTTTAATAGACTACCGGACCAAAGCATTAACACATAGTGAATACATGAAGTCCTCAAACTACGGTCATCACCGGGAGTGGTCCCGATTATTGTCACTTCGGGGTTGCCGGATCATAACACATAGTAGGTGACTATAGACTTGCAAGATAGGATTAAGAACTCACATATATTCATGAAAACATAATAGGTTCAGATCTGAAATCATTGCACTCGGGCCCTAGTGACAAGCATTAAGCATACCAAAGTCATAACAACATCAATCTCACAACATAGTGGATACTAGGGATCAAACCCTAACAAAACTAACTCGATTACATGATAAATCTCATCCAACCCATCACCGTACAGCAAGCCTACGATGGAATTACTCACGCACGGCGGTCAGCATCATGAAATTGGTGATGGAGGAAGGTTGATGATGACGATGACAACGGATTCCCCTCTCCGGAGCCCCGAACGGACCCCAGACCAGCCCTCCCTGGAGAGTTTAGGGCTTGGCGGTGGCTCCGTATCGTAAAACGCGATGAATCCTTCTCTCTGATTTTTTCTCCCCAAAAGTGAATATATTGGAGTCAAGGTTGAGGTCGGTGGAGCGTCAGGGGGCCCACGAGGCAGGGGGCGCGCCCAGGGGGTAGGGCCCGTCCCCACCCTCGTGGACAGGTGGTGGGCCCCCTGACGTGGATCTTTCTTCCAGTATTTTTTATATATTCCAAAATAATTCTCCATTGATTTTCAGGTCATTCCGAGAACTTTTATTTCTGCACAAAAATAACACCATGGCAATTCTGCGGAAAACAGCGCCAGTCCGGGTTAGTTCCATTCAAACCATGCAAGTTAGAGTCCAAAACAAGGGCAAAAGTGTTTGGAAAAGTAGATACAACGGAGACGTATCAGTGGGCGGTCAACACGCAGAGTGCGGAGGCGCCATGGTGAGCAAGATGGCCAACGTCCCATGGCCCAAAGGTACCTTTGTGGAGACCGTCAAGGGGTGGAAGAAGCAGTGGTTCTACGTCACAGAGCCCCACGACACCACCTGGGCCGCGACTCCCGAATTCAAATCCGGGGCCCGAATGCGGCTTACCTCCTGGCAAGAGGAGGGCCTAGACTGGGCATCATCGGACGAGCTGGTTGCGCTGCAAATGCACATCAAGAGAATGGTGGAAAAGAATATCAAGCTCGTCAATGTGATCCAGGCGATGCTTTTTCGCCGGATACTTCTTTGCCAGAGGCGGACTTGCAATTTATGGGAGTTTGATCAGGCCAAGCGCCAGACCATTCAACAGTTCTTCGGTGCTACTCACGAAGACATCTGGAGGGTGATTTTTAAGGCCAATGAAACGTGGCCGAAGACGACCGAGGACCGTGGGTACAACCTGTCCCATCCCACCAGTCCGGTAAACTTTCTATATTTCGAGATGTATCCTTCACCTGTATATTCAAGGAAGACGTCTAAGCTTCCGTATCTATCTTTCCAGGTCTAGACAAACAAGGTGGAGCGGATCCAGTGTCCGGCTCCGTTGCCCGAAAATCCAGCAATCCCACTTCTAACGAAGATGCTGGTTCTGGCGCCTTACCATGCACCAGATAAGAGGGGCAAGAAGAAGGCCAAGGAGACCCGAAGTGGTCTCTGCCGCAAAGGCACTTCGGACGTGACGTCCGAAGACGTCGAAACCCATTCCTCCCTCGCTGCCGAAGACGGCGAGGAGGAGGAGGAATAAGAGGAGGAAAGCAACCCCCCCCCCCACGAGGGGGGAAGGAAGAAAAGACCGGCCTCCATGGATCTGGAGGTAGAGGCGCCCAAGAAGGGGAGGGTCCCCCTCGCGGACAACTCCGCGTTGGACACAGACAGCAGCTCCGAGTGGCACCCCAGGGAGAGGCCCCTGGCCGAACCGTAAGTACTCAAAAGCACCTATGAACACATATATCCAACTTTTTTATTTTTGTGGTTTTAATGTGTCGAATCATGTGCTGCAGTCCGGCTCATGCCCGCCCCCAGCGATCCTCATCTTTGGGGAACTCGCTGGATCCAAAGGTGATGGATAGCGGGTCACTTCCGGAGGCCTCCTCTCCCAAGGCCACGGATGACGCCGAGGTGTTGTCCCGAAGGACCTTCCCTGGTCAGGGAGAGGAACAGGAGGCCGTCAGGGTGGCACCAGAAGGCGAGACCTCGGCCGCCGGACACCCGGGGGAGCAAATCCTCCTGGAGACTGGCGATGGGGGCCATGTCCAATTCGGCCCCCAGCCGAACACTATTCCGGAGGTCCATACGGCTTCAGAATCAGGCAAGCAGCCTCCTTCGCGGGAAGGAGGTGCACCTATTCCACCGGTGACCTCTGTCCATCCAGAGGCGCCAGATACTTTACTGGAAGCACTGCAAAGTGCTTCCATTGTTGAAGAACACCGTACCCTCATGGATATGGTGGTTGAGAGGGTTCGGTCTGCTAAGAGCGGACTGACCGAAGCCCGCACCAGCCTTCTGACAGGCTTTGAGGTATGCGACATAATTTATGCAAAAAAAAGAATATCATAGTATAGACAGTAGCCCCTGAGACACTGTCCGGTGCTCGAAAAGAGAAGCCAGACAGAGGATCAAATAATTTCCGCAGGAGACTAACCAATATATGTCTATATGAATAAGCAGGCGCCAATGCTAGCTGCGACCTCTCATTCTGCTGAAGTCTCTAAACTGAAGCAGAGTTTGGAGCGGGCCGAGGAAGAGCTCGGCCATGTTAAAAAACAACTAGAGGACCATCAAGGTATGCAATTGTCTATTAGGATGTAGAAAGATGTGAATTGTGTGTGTTGATCATACTATCATGATATTTCGTAGGGGCTACGACCGAGGTGGAGACCCTCAAGAAGTCGCTGGCCGAGGCCCAAGAGAGAGCGGCGAAGGAACAAGCCGCCCGTGAAAAGCACGAGGCTAGGGTCGGGGAGGTCCAGCAGGAGCTCCAGGATGCCGCAAAGAAATGCGAGTCCTTGGAGCGCAAGGTTTCGGACAAAGACTCCGAACTTTCTAAGGCCCGCTAAAGCGCGCAAGAGGCCTGGGCCGAAGCCCAGGGCGCCCTCTAGGAGATCCAGGAGGCCAGGAAAATCGCGGCGGGTAAGGCCTTTATTATGCAGAGCAAATTTTTGAAGAAAAGGTACCTCTTACTGACCCGGATTTGGAGTTCTCTAGGAGCGTTTGCGGATCAGCCGCACAGTGTTGCTGACACAGCGGAGTTCTTCCGAGCCAAGGAGGGGAGCTCAACGAAGAAGTTGTTCTGGTCGCAATACCTTGCGCCAGAACATCCGGTGCCCTTTAGCGATTAGCTGAAACAGCTGATCGAACTGCATAGGGCGGCCGAACTGGCCATGAAGGATTTGATAATCCGGCTATGGCCTACTGACGCCCTGCCCAGCAGCTACTTTGGACTCGTGAAGCGGCTGGTCAATGCCTGCCCTTAGCTTGATGCCATCAAGCGGTCAGTCTGCATCGAAGGTGTGCGGATGGCCTTCGCCCGCGTCAAGGTGTAGTGGGCGAAGATGGACGTCGTGAAGCTGGCAACCGAGGGACCGCCCGTGGGCAAGGAGCACTGCACGCCTGAGCGGTATTTTGAGGATGTCTTGAAGGGATCCCGCATTGTGGAGGGCCAGTGTTCAAAAGACATTATCTTTGAATGAATACCTTCATGTTATCCCGTCCTGTATGATGAAAACAAGGCTGATATGTAATATAATGCTTACTGTTTATTTTAAAATTTTACCTCATGTGCGGCCATTTTATTAAATCTGAGAGTTGGCCAGTCGTCGGCTTCAGCCCCCACGTAGGTAGTACGGGGGTGTTCGGGTTGAAACCTAAACACTCTTGATCCAAGATTTTGGTCCTTAAAGGAGGTGTTTAGCACAGCGAACCAGGCAATCGGACTATGTGGCTTTATCACCCTCACTTAGCCATAGGAGTTTGACAATAGAAATGTAGGCGCAGCCCCTAGTATTCGTTAATCCAGACTAGGGTGTTGTAGACACCTGATGGGAGTGAAGGCCGATCCGTCGCATAATGCGGAAAAAATCGCAGGAGATTTTATCCTCCGAATAGCTGACCAGCTCACGCCGGATCATGATAGTCAGTTTTCGGCTTTCTCTACCGAGGTGCTCATCCGGATAAACCAGGACACAATCGCAGTAGTTCTCTCTTTACTACCCTAGCCGATAGAGCGGAATGTAAGGTAGTAAGCACATGATCCGGGCAACCCAACTATTGACCAAAGACATGATTCAGAGCCGATGCATATAATGCTAAATTCGGGGGGGCGGACTATACTGTAAAAGTGTTCGGACTCGTTGCCGTAGTATGGAACGCAATGAGGCTCCTCGCAAATCAACGTGTACCAAAGTGTACGGATGCAACCAATAACGAAATAAAATGAAGTAGTAAGCGAGTGCCACATAAGCTGGGCCGCAAACTGTTTCCATTACAATTTTATTAATACGTCAAAGCGTATTTGTACAAATAGTGCGATAGGCAACTGGGCTATTTAACATGCCGAGACCAAAGGGGAGCTTCGTGCGGGTCCTGAAGATAGGTAGAGAGATCGTCAAAAAGACCACCTAGAAATTCCCTCATACATCGATGCTACATGCCACCTTGGTATATCCATCCTTCGAAAGGATCGATTGTCAGGCCGTCGAGAAGGGCCTGTGGAAAAAAACCTGAAAAGGGTAAAAATAAAAGAGAAAATGTATGTGTCTAGGGACGGTCGAGCCATATTATGGATCACAATTGGGTTGCACCTCCGTCTTTGCCCATGGTATTTTGAGTGCGTAGTTATGTGCGCGCAGTACGTATGCCGCCAGTTGGTTGGGGCTGAGACGGAGGCCGGATTGCTAGTAGAACTCCTGACGAGCTGGACTGTCCTGCCGCGGAGTAATCCAGACTCGTTTGATGGTGTCCAGGAACTTGGTCGCTGAATTAAAGTACTACTTGATAAGGCTGCTATGTACTTCCGCTGCAAGGGCCGCGGTGTGCTCCTCGGTACGGAGGGAGCGTTCTGTGTTTCCATTGACTGTTATGACACCGCGTGGTCCGGGCATCTTGAGCTTGAGATAAGCATAGTGTGGCACCGCATTGAATCGAGCAAATGCAGTTCATCCGAGTAGTGCGTGATAGCCACTGCGGAAGGGGACTGAGGGAGTCCTGGATTAGGGGGTCTCCGAACAACCGGATTATATCCTTTGGCCGGACTGTTGGACTATAAAGATACAAGATTGAAGACTTCGTCCCGTGTCTGGATGGGACACTACTTGGCGTGGAAGGCAAGCTAGGCAATATGGATATGTATATCTCCTCCTTTGTAACCGACCTTGTGTAACCCTAGCCCCTTCCGGTGTCTATATAAACCGAAGGGTTTTAGTCTGTAGGACAACATACAATCATACCATAGGCTAGCTTCTAGGGTTTAGCCTCTCCGATCTCGTGGTAGATCAACTCTTGTAATACCCATATTATCAAGTATAATCAAGCAGGACGTAGGGTTTTACCTCCATCAAGAGGGCCCGAACCTGGGTAAAACATCGTGTCCCCTGCCTCCTATTACCATCCGCCTTAGACGCACAGTTCGGGACCCCCTACCCGAGATCCGCCGGTTTTGACACCGACATTGGTGCTTTCATTGAGAGTTCCTTTGTGTCGTCGCCGTTAGGCTTGATGGCTCCTTCGATCATTGATAGCGATGCATTCTAGGGTGAGACTTTTCTCCCCGGACAGATCTTTGTATTCGGCGGCTTCGCACTGCAGGCCAACTCGCTTGGCCATCTGGAGCAGATCGAGAGTTACGCCCCTGGCCACCAGGTTAGGTTTGGAAGCTTAAACTACACGGCCGATATCCGCGGAGACTTGATATTCGACAGATTCGAGCCATGATGAGCATGATTTAGCTCTGCCATCGGACAGTATCCAGGAGATCGCGCCGGCAACCGTTCCGACCCTCAATTCGGAGCTAGTTGCGCCATCCATGGACCGGTGGATAGACCCCGCCACGGAGGCCGCACTCTCATCGGCGATCGAGCCGAGTATCGACCTTACCCTTCACGGGAGCCGTGACGCCGAACTACCGGATCCCTCCCCGGCCACGGACTCCGAACCGCCTGCGCCCGTGCCTATTGAATCTGATTGGGCGCCGATCATGGAGTTTACCTCTGTGGATATTTTTCAGCACTCGCCCTTCGGTGACATACTGAACTCATTAAGGTCTCTCTCCTTGTCAGGAGAGTCCTGGCCGAACTACGTCCGGCAGGATTGGGATGCGGATGATGAAGAAATTCGCCGCCCACCCACCACCCACTTAGTAGCCACTGTCGATGACTTAACCGACATGCTCGACTTCGACTCCGAGGACATTGACGGTATGGACGATGATGCGGGAGAGGAAGAGGAACCACTGCCCACAGGGCACTGGACAGCCACCTCGTCATATGACATATATGGTGGACACACCCAAAGAAGGCAATGGTGACGGGACAGCGGAGGATGACCCCTCTAAGAAGCAACCCAAGCGCCGACGTCAGCGGCGCCGCTCTAAGTCTCGCCAAAGCAAAAGCGGTGACACCGGCATAGGAGATAATAACACTCCGGACAGTGCCGAAGACGACAACAATCCCCTCCAGCAAGATTTAGGGCAGGGGGATGGAGAAACCAGCCCTCCCGAGAGAGCGGCAGATGGAGAAGCGGAGGATGATAATTACATGCCTCCCTCCGAAGACGATGCAAGCCTCGACGATGACGAATTCGTCGTGCCTGAGGATCCCATCGAACAAGAGCACTTCAAGCGCCAGCTTCTAGCCACGGCAAATAGCCTTAAGAAAAAACAACAGCAGCTTCAAGCTGACCAAGATTTGCTAGCTAACAGATGGACTGAAGTCCTGGCGGCCGAGGAATATAAACTCGAACGCCCCTCCAAGAGTTACCCAAAGCGCAGGTTGCTACCCCGACTGGAGGAGGAAGCAACAAAACCTACATCTCCAGCGCATGACATGGCTGATCGGCCACCTCGTGGCCGTGACAAAGAGGCATTCCAGCCAAAATTTCAGCTCGCACCCCGACGCCACTCAAATAAAAATGTCAAGACATGGGGAAATACGCCAGACCTGCGAGACGTATTGGAGGACAAAGCAAAACACGCAAGATCGATCTACGGATCGCGAGGGTGCGCCACTATGCGAGACGATAACCGTCACGCCGAATACAGTAAAAGTAAGTCCGACCGGGCCGAACACAGCGGACAAGACTCATTTGAGCTGCGTCACGATATAGCTCAGTACAGAGGCGCCGCACACCCCCTATGCTTCACACATGAAGTAATGGATCATCAAATCCCAGAGGGTTTCAAACCCGTAAATATAGAATCATACGACGGCACAACAGAACCCACGTATGGATCGAGGACTTCCTCCTGCACACCCACATGGCCCGCGGTGACGATCTACACGCCATCAAATACCTCCCACTTAAACTCAAAGGACCAGCTCGGCATTGGCTCAACAGCCTGCCAGCAGAATCCATTGGTTGTTGGGAAGATCTGGAAGCCGCATTCCTTGACAACTTCCAGGGCACTTATGTGCGACCACCAGATGCCGATGACTTGAGCCACATAATTCAGCAGCCAGAGGAATCGGCCAAGCAATTCTGGACATGGTTCCTAACAAAGAAAAATCAAATCATCGACTGTCCGGATGCAGAGGCCCTAGCAGCTTTTAAGCACAACATCCGTGACGAGTGGCTCGCCCGGCACCTTGGCCAGGAAAATCCGAAATCTATGGCAGCCCTCATGACACTCATGACCCACTTTTGCGCGGGAGAAGACAACTGACTGGCTCACAGCAATAACATATCAAAGAACCATGCTACTTCGGATACCAAGGATGGTAATGGGAGGTCATGTCGCAACAAACACAAGCGCCGCATTAACAACGATAATACCGAGGATACGACAGTCAATGCCAGATACAGAGGCTCTAAACCCGGTCAGCGGAAAAAGCCATTCAAAAGAAGCACTCCAGGCCCGTCCAGTTTGGACCGTATACTCAATCACTCGTGTCAAATACATGGCACCCCTGACAAGCCAGCCAACCACACCAACAGGGATTGTTGGGTGTTTAAGCAGGCCGGCAAGTTAAATGCCGAAAACAAAGATAAGGGGTCATATAGCGATGACGAGGAGGAGCCCCGGCAGCCGAACACCGGAGGACAGAAGAGGTACCCCCCACAAGTGCGGACGGTGAACATGATATATGCAACCCACATCCCCAAGAGGGAGCGGAAGCGTGCACTAAGGGACATAAATGCGTTGGAGCCAGTCGCCCCAAAGTTCAACCCATGGTCCTCTTGTCCGATCACCTTCGATCGTAGGGACCACCCCACTAGTATCCGTCATGGCGGATTCGCCGCACTGGTCCTAGACCCAATCATCGACGGATTTCACCTCACTCGAGTCCTTATGGACGGTGGCAGCAGCCTGAACCTGCTCTATCAGGACATAGTGCGCAAAATGGGTATAGACCCGTCACGGATCAAACCCACAAGAACGACTTTTAAAGGCGTCATACCAGGTGTAGAGGCCCATTGCATAGGCTCAGTCACACTGGAAGTGCTCTTCGGATCCCCGGATAACTTCCGAAGCGAGGAGTTAATCTTCGATATAGTCTCGTTCCGTAGCGGCTATCATGCACTACTCGGGCGAACCGCATTTGCGAGACTCAATGCGGTACCGCATTATGCATACCTCAAGCTCAAGATGCCAGGACCTCGGGGGGTCATCACAGTCAATGGAAACACAGAGCGCTCTCTCCGCACGGAGGAGCACACTACGGCCCTCGCAGCAGAAGCGCAAAGCAACCTCTTAAGGCAATCCACCAGTTCGGCGATTCAAGACCCGGACACCTTCAAGCCCGCCCGGAGTAATCGACAAAAAGACCGCCTGGCACGTTCCGAGCTCGCATAGCAATGCGGCCCCACCCCAGTACCAGCCAAACGGCAAAATCCGTGCCACACGTACATAATATGCATTAAAAATACCATGGGCACAGGTGGGGAGGGGGGCACGACTACGGCACGCCCCAAGACGCGGCTTAACCACAGTAGGGGCTTCCCGTTTTGTTATTTTTCTCTCTTTCAGGACTTTAATCCCTGGAAACCCCGTACGGCAGTACGGTTTCCGGACACACGATGCAACAACCAAGGAGGCAGAATGCTACGTCGCACCAGGGAACTCCCAGGTGGTCTTTGACAATGAGTGAAGTACCTGCTTTAAATATCATTCCTCAGCTTGCCCTTGGAGGGGACATGTCAAATAGTCCTACTTTTTGCTTATCGCACTACTTGTATCATTATGCTTTACGCACCTTTTTGAATAAACAATGCATAGCAGTAGACTATTATCACATTCTCTATTCCTCTTATATATATATATGTGTGTGTGTGTGTGTTCATTCATGACATTCAGCACCCGTACACTCTGGTACGGCCAACGGCCAATACGCCATAAGCGTACCCCATAATACGGCGTGAGAAGTCTGAACACTTTGACAGTGCAGCACCCCGAACTTATAGCATTATATGCATCAGCTCTGAATCATGTCTTGGGTCAATAGTTGGGTTTTCCCGGCTCCCATGTTTTGGTACCTTACGTTCCGCTATATCGGCTAAGGTAGCACTGGGAAAACTACTGCGATTGTGCGCCGGTTCAGCTGGGCTAAGCACCTCAGTAGAGAAAGATAAAACTGACTGTCATGATAAGGCGAGAGACTGGTCGCTGTTCGAGAGGTTTTGAGTCCCTAAAGACTTATGTCGCTTAGAGCGAGGAGTCGGCTTTGTCCGGCTTAAGGCGTGTATAGCGCCCGAATTCGGCCTTCCGAATACTAGGGGCTTCACCAAAATTTAAAATTGTAGAACTCTATGGCTAAGTGAGAGTGATAAAGCATTATAGTCTGATTGCCTTGTTCGTTGTGCTGAGCACCTCCCTCGAAGGACCCAACAATGGGAAAAAGAGTGCTCAGGTTTATCCCGAACACCCCAGCACTCGTGGCATGGGGGCAGAAGCCGACGACTGGCCATCTTTCAGATTTGATAAACAGCCGCATAGAAGGTAATATTTTAAGTTCAAACAAGCGTTGCATAGCGCATATGAACATGGTTTCATAATACAGGATCACACGAGCAAGTTCATTCAAAAATTACATCTTTTGCACACTCGTCCGCCACAAGACGGGCACCCTTCAGGACACCCTCATAATACATTTCCGGGTGGCGATGCTCCTTGCCCTGCGGCGGCCCCTCCTTCACCAGCTTCTCAGCGTCCATCTTGGCCCAGTGCACCTTAGCACGGGCAAAAGCCCGGCGGGCACCTTCTATACAGACGGACCGCTTGATGACTTCCAGTCGTGGGCAGGCATCCACAAGCCGCCTCACCAGGCCGAAGTAGCTATTGGGAAGGGAGTCGCCAGGCCACATCTGGACTATAAAGCCCTTCATGGCCTGTTCGGCCGCCTTGTGCAGCTCGACCAGTTGCTTCAGCCGGTCGCTCATAGTCATCGAGTGTTCGGTCCCAGTATACTGAGACCAAAATAACTTCTCCGTCGAGCTTCCCTCCTCGGCCTGGTAAAACTTTGCGGCATCCGACACGCTGCGGGGCAAATCTGCGAATGCTCCTGGAGAGCTCCAGACTCGGGTAAGTAACAAGTAATTTACTTTCACATGCTTGCTTTGCATATTGAATGCCTTACCCGCCGCTATCTTCCTTATCGCCTCAATCTCCTGGAGGGCCTTTTGGGCTTCAGCCTTGGCATTCTTTGCGCTCTCGAGGACCGCGGCAAGCTCAGACTCTCGCGTCTTCGAGTCAAGCTCCATAGCCTCATGCTTCGTCACGAGAGCCTGGAGCTCTTGCTGCACCTCGCCCACCCATGCCTCTTGTTTTTCCTGCTCGGTGCGCTCCTTGGCCGCTTTGTCTTCGGCCTTGGACAGCGCTTGCTTTAGGGTCGCCACTTCGGTCGTGGCCCCTGGCACATTCATGATGATCCCGTCATTTCACAACCACATTTTCTTTTATATATATAGACATGGTATTACTTACCTTTGTTCTCCTCGAGCTGCCTCTTGGCAAGGCCGAGCTCTTTCTCGGACCCCTTGAGGTCCTGCTTCAGTGCGGCGACCTCCGCAGTCAGTGCAGCAGAGGTCAGCAGCGAAGCCTGCATACGCATATAGACATACTCATATTAGACTCATGCATATATTATTTGATCCTCTATTCGGCTTTTCTTTGTGAACACCAAACAGAGCATCAGGGGCTACTGTCTATGCGGTAATATTTTCCTATATTTTAAATACTTACCTCAAAGCCTGTTAGAAGGCTGGTACAGGCTTCAGTCAGCCCGCTCTTGGCGGACTGAACCTTCTTGATCACCGCACTCATAATAGTGCAGTGCTCTTCATCGATGGAAGCGTCGTTAAGCGCTCCCAGCAGTTCGTATGGTTCCTATGGATGGAAAGAGGTCACCGGCACAGACGGCTTGCCCCTCTTGGAAGGGGACCGCCTGCCCGAGTCTGGAACCACTGGAGGTTCCGGCGCAGTGTCCGGCTGCGGGCTAGACTTGGAGCCCCTAGGAGCCTTGCTCCCTTTGCTCCTGGAGTCCGGAAGGTCGCCTTGAGGCGCCTCCGGGACTGTCTCCCCCGGCTCGGTGCCCCTTGGGACAATACCTCGGCATTGTCCGCATGGGCCAGGAGAGGTGGCGGTTGGAAGTGTATCACTGTCCATTTCCGACGAGTCCAAGGAACCGTCCGACGATGATACGTCGATACGGGATTGGGGCGGACTGCGTAATCATATTCGGCATTAGGAGAAGCAGTGCAACAAAAGTATGCTATGAGTTACTCCGGTATCCGAATACTTACGACTTCGCCAGGGGCTTGGCCCTGAGCAACCACTCGTCTTTGCCGTCGGTGGCGGTGGTGGTGTAGTCCGAAAGGAGAGTCCTTCCCTTCTTGGACCCTTAGGCCTCCCCGGTTGGGGCAACCTTCCTTTTCTTGTCTCCCCCGGCTGGATGGGGAGAGTCTTCATCTTCCTTCTCCTTGTTTTGACGGGAGAAGTGCGCCTCGGAGTTATCGGACGATGAGTCCAATACCACCTGGCGCCGGGAACTCTCTCGGGTTCCCTTGGCCTTCTTGGTCTTATCCGGCACCTCATAAGGAGACGGAGTCAGCATCTCCGTCAGGAGAGCGTCCGCAGGGTCTTCGGGCAGAGGGGCTGGACAGTTAATCTGCTCTGATGTCTCCACCCAGTCTTGTCAAAGGCATGGGAGCTCAGATCCCACACATGTTTAAGCTATGGGAAATAAATACCCTATGTATAGAACTTACCGAATGCGCAGGGCGCTTTGCACTTAGCCCACGGTCCTCGGTAAGAGAAGGAGGGACCTCGGCGCCCTTGAACAACACCCTCCAGACGTCTTTGTGTGTCGTGTCGAAGAGCTCGCTTAGAGTCTGGTGCTGGGCCGGGTCGAACTCCCATAAGTTGAAATCTCGTTGTTGACACGGGAGGATCCGGCGGAAGAGCATGACCTGGACTATGTTGACAAGCTTAAGTTTCTTGCTTGTCATGTTCCTGATACACTTCTGGAGTCCGTCCAGCTCCACCGATGAACCCCAGGACATGCCCTTCTCCTTCCAGGAAGTGAGCCGCGTGGGGATTCCGGATCGAAACTCGGGGGCCGCCACCCAGTTGGTGTCGCGCGGCTCGGTGATGTAGAACCACCCCGATTGCCACCCCTTTACGGTCTCCACGAAGGAGCCCTCGAGCCATGCAACGTTGGGCATTTTGCCCACCATGGCTCCGCCGCATTCCGCTTGTTGGTCGCCCACCACCTTCGTCTTAATATTGAAGGTCTTTAGCCACAGGCCGAAGTGGGGCCGGATGCGGAGGAAAGCCTCGCACATGACGATGAACGCCGAGATGTTGAGGATGAAATTCGGGGCCAGATCATGAAAGTCCAGCCCGTAGTAGAACATGAGGCCACGGACGAATGGATGGAGGGGAAACCCCAATCCACGGACGAAATGGGGGAGGAAAACCACCCTTTCGTGAGGTTCCGGGGTAGGGACGATCTGCCCCGCGGCTGGCAGCCGGTGCGCGATATCCGCAGCTAAGTATTCGGGTCCATGTAACTTTTTGATGTGCCCTCCGTGACGGAGGAGGCCATCCACTTGCCCCCCGCTCCGGACATGTTTGGAGAGAGTTGAGGGGGAGGATGTGAACTTGGGCGCTGGAGCTCGAGTGCGCGAGAATGGATGAGCAAGGAGGAAGAAGGCATGGGTGGAAAAAGGTGAGATCTTATCCCTTTATAAGGACGGACTAAACTATGCGCCCCCACTTGCCTGGTAAAACTCGCTTATCCCCCAAGCGCCGTAATTGATCGCGGGGTTGGGTTACCCACGTCCGTATTGATGAGAATCCCGTAATAAGGGAACACGATCTCTGCTTCGACAAGACGTGTCAAGAAACCGCCTCGCGTTATGTGCAGGGGCTGGTTGAAGAAAAACGGTTCGAATAATTACCGGGCCGTGGCGTGATGCCATGCTACCAAAACATGTCAGCAGATTAGATTTGTGGTAATATTATTCTCTCTACGGTGGTATGTGGAACTTATTTTGCTGGGTCAGACACTATCCTTGTATTCAAATTCTTCTGTGGTGTATTCGGATGAGGAACCCGCCTTGCAATGCCGAAGACAACACTGCGCGCCGGACTCGTCGTCATTGAAGCCTAGTTCAGGGGCTACTGAGGGAGTCCTGGATTAGGGGGTCTCCGGACAGCCGGATTATATCCTTTGGTCGGACTGTTGGACTATGAAGATACAAGATTGAAGACTTTGTCCCGTGTCCGGATGGGACTCTACTTGGCGTGGAAGGCAAGCTAGGCAATACGGATATGTATATCTCCTCCTTTGTAACCGACCTTGTGTAACCCTAGCCCCTTCCGGTGTCTATATAAACCAGAGGGTTTTAGTCCGTAGGACAACATACAATCATACCATAGGCTAGCTTCTAGGGTTTAGCCTCTCCGATCTTGTGGTAGATCAACTCTTGTAATACCCATATTATCAAGTATAATCAAGCAGGACGTAGGGTTTTACCTCCATCAAGAGGGCCCGAACCTGGGTAAAACATCGTGTCCCCTGCCTCCTGTTACCATCCACCTTAGACGCACAGTTCGGGACCCCCTACCCGAGATCCGCCGGTTTTGACACCGACAGGGACGATATCGAAGATCAAGTCCTCGCTTCGGAAGTTATCCGGAGATCCGAAGACGACTTCCAATGTAATTGAGCCTGTGCAGCGGGCCTCTACACCTGGTATTACTCCTTTAAAGGTATTTTTTGTGGGCCCTTGATGGGTCGATGCCCATCTTGCAGACTGTGTCCTGATATAGCAGGTTGAGGCTGCTGCCACCGTCCATGAGGACGCGCGTAAGGTGGAATCCATCAATGATTGGGTCAAGGACCAATGCGGCTGAACCGCCATGACAGATACTGGTCGGATGATCCTTGCGATCGAAGGTGATCGCACAGGACGACCATGGGTTGAATTTTGGGGCGACTGGCTCTATCGCGTAGACGTCCCTGAGCACTTGCTTGCGCTCCCTTTTGGGTATATGGATAGCATATATCATGGTCACCGTTTTAACCTAGGGGAAACTGCTTCTGTCCCCCTATGTTCGGAGGACGGGGCTCCTCGTTGTCATTCTCACTTTGTGACCCCTTCTCCTTGTCTTCGGCATTTAACTTGTCGGCTTGTTTACAGACCCAACAACTCCGGTGGGTATGATTGGCTGGTTTATCAGGGGTGCCGTGGATCTGACATGGAAGATCGAGTATGCGGTCCAAGCTGGAAGAGCCCTTATTGTTCCTTTTATATGGCTTCTTCCGCTGACCGGACTTGGAGCCACTGAATCCGGCGTTGACCGTCGTGTCATCAGTATTGTCACCATTGTTTCGACGCTTATGCATGTTGCGTCGGGGCTTGTCGTTGCTATTCTTGGCTTTGGAGGTGCCAGGGTCGCTTGCATTATTATTGCTGCGGGCTAGCCAACTATCTTCGCCCGCACAAAAGCGGGTCATAAGTGTCGTGAGGGCCGCCATGGACTTCGGCTTTTCTTGGCCGAGGTGTCGGGTGAGCCATTCGTCGCGGATGTTGTGCTTAAAGGCCGCTAGGGCTTCGGCGTCCGGGCAGTCGATGATCTGGTTCTTTTTAGTTAGGAACCTGGTCCAGAATTTCCTAGCTGACTCTCCGGGTTGTTGGACTATGTGACTTAAGTCGTCGGCATCCGGGGGTCGTACATATGTGCCTTGGAAGTTGTCGTGGAAGGCGTCTTCCAAGTCCTCCCAGCTGCCAATAGAGTTTTCGGGCAGGCTATTCAACCAGTGCCGAGCTGGTCCCTTGAGTTTTAGCGGGAGGTATTTGATGGCATGAAGATCATCACCACGGGACATATGAATATGGAGAAGAAATTCCTCAATCCATACCGCAGGATCTATTGTTCCATCATATGATTCGATATTTACGGGTTTGAACCCTTCTGGGAATTCATGCTCCATTACTTCATCAGTGAAGCAGAGGGGGTGTGCAGCGCCTCTATATCGGGCCAGGTCATGACGTAGTTCAGATGGAGTCCGTCTGCGGTTTTCGGCCCGGACGTGATTATGCTTGTCATGTTCGGCTTGTAGCCGTCGTCGCGCGTCAGGGCACGCCTCCGCGACCCGTAGATCAATCTGTTCAGACCTTCTCTATTCTTCAGGTCCTGCCACAGGTCATATGTGTATCACCGAGCTGTTGTGTCTCTACCTTTACGACGAGATAATATGGGCCGGTGTTCGGCTTGAGTTGCCATTTTGTCCTGGCCATGTGGTGGTCGGTCAGCGCATTACGTGCTGCTGGTACGGGCTCCAGTGCCTCGTCATCGAATTGAGGTAGCAGTTTGCACTTCGAGTAACTTTTGGTTGGGCACACGAGGCCGTATTCCTCAGCTGCCAGGACATTAGTCCATCTGTCGTTGAGTAGATCTTGATCAGCTTGAAGCTGCTGCTGTTTCTTTTTCGGGCTCCTTGCAATGGCTATTAGCCATTGCTTAAAGCGCTCCTGCTCGAGAGGTTCCTCAGGCATGATAAAGTCTTTGTCGCCGAGGCTCACCTCATCCTCGGAGGGTGGAAGGTAATTACTGTCCTCCGAATCTTCGTTTGCGGCCTATTCATCAGGGCTAACTTGCCCATCCTCCCGATTGTCTTGTTTGGAGTTTTGCTCGACGAGGTTTTCTTGGTCTTTGGCATCGTCCGGAGTATTGTTGTCTCTCGTGCCGGTATTGCTGTCTTTGCCGCGGCGTGATTTAGAGCGGCGTCATCGGCGTTTTGGTTGTATCTCAGTTGGTTTATCCTCTACTGGATTTTTCTCGTTATTGCCATCACCCTCTTTGGGTGTATCCACCATGTACATGTCATACGAAGAGGTGGCCGTCCAGCCTCCGGTAAACGGCGGGTTTTGGGCCTGCTCTTCTCCAGCATCATCGTTCATACCGTTGATGTCTTCGGAGACGTAATCGAGCATGTCAGTTAAGTCCTCGACAATGGCGATGAAGTGGGTGGTGGGTGGGATGTAAAATTCCCCGTTCTCAGCCCCTAGCCTGGGCTGGGCGTAGTTCGGACGTTCCTCCTCCATAATGACGAGGGATTGCATCAAGTCCAGAGCCTCTCTTAAAGGCGAGGTTTGGCCAAGGAGAAGAGAATCCGTGGAGTACGACGGGAAGGAGATTCCTCGGCCGAGCTCACACGATGCTGACTCCAAGAGTTCGGAGCCAGTGTCTGGGGAAGAGTCCGGCTTTGTGATGGTTGCCGGCGACACTGCTTCCTCCGGCTCTCCAGTACTGGGCCTAGTGGCCACAGATGGTCCGACGGGTTTAGAAATCTCGTCTTTGGTCCTGGTAAGGTGCTTCGGCTCTAAGGCCAGAGCGGAGGTTGGGGTCGTGAATCCTTGGAAGATCAAGTCTCCTCAGATATCAGCGATATAATCCAGGTTCCCAAAACTAATTTGGTGACCTGGGGCGTAGCTGTCAAGCTGCTCTAGATGGCCAAGCGAGTTGGCCCGCAGTGCGAAGCCGCCGAATACGAAGATCTGGCTAGGGAGAAAGACCTCCCCCAGGGCAACATCATTGCAGATGATTGATGGAGCCATCGAACCTTTTGGCGGCGACACAGTGGGACTCTTAATGAAAGCACCAATGTCGGTGTCAAAACCGGCGGATCTCGGGTAGGGGGTCCCGAACTGTGCGTCTAAGGTCGATGGTAACATGAGACAGGGGACAAGATGTTTTACCCAGGTTCGGGCCCTCTTGATGGAGGTAATACCCTACGTCCTGCTTGATTGATCTTGATGAGTATGAGGACTACAAGAGTTGATCTACCACAAGATCGTTGTGGCTGAACCCTAGAAGTCTAGCCTGTATGATTGTGATTATTCTCTATGGACTAAACCCTCTGGTTTATATAGACACCGGAGGGGCCTAGGGTTATACAAAGTAGGTCACAGAGAAAGGAAATGATACATCTGGACACCTAGCTTGCCTTCCACGCAAAGGAGGGTCCCATCCGAACATGAGAGGAAGTCTTCTATCTTGTATCTTCATGGCCCAACAGTCCGGCTCATGTCACACAGGCCGGACGCCCGAGGACCCCTTAATCCAGGACTCCCTCAGTCATGTAGCATCTTCTTGAAGATCTGCACATCAACCACACTAAGCTTGGCCATATTCTTCTTGAAATGAGCCTTCTCATAATCAATCTTGTTCCTGAGTTCAACAATTTTCTGAGCCAGGGCCAACTCATTAGCAATGGCTTCGTGAAACGTGACGCTTATGTCCACAGGAAGCTGAAGATCATCAATATTGATGCTTTGGTCATCGAACCACTCATCGATGAAGTTGTTCGGAATATCAACATCAAAGAGGGGCAGAACATTGAAAATCTCCGCCTCTTGCTTGCTCTTGATCAGCTGCTCAAGTGCGTCATCACCAAGATCTTCATCACTAGAAAGATAAATGGTGTCTTCCTCGTCGCGCAGAACGGCAGCAGGAGTCAGTTCATGCCCAGAAATCTTCTTGGGCTTCATGGTTTTCTTGGACTTCTCGGCCTTCTTGGAGACCCGATACAAATCTTCAGACTGCACACTGGGTTCAGGAGGTGCAGTGGTTAACGGCTTCATAGGCGAAGCTTTTGGTGTGGCAGAGGGCTTCGAAGCTTTTGACTTCTTTTTCTTTTGCTTCGGTGGAGCAGGTGCACCTTCGTAGTCTGCGTCATCGGCTGATTGCTCCACAGTGGCCCTCTGAGCAGTAATGTGAGGGAGAATCCCATCAAAGTTGTTGAAGGGGACGATGACATTTGAATTGGCATCGCGAGTGCCAGCCTGCCTAGGTGCAGATGGACCAGGGTTGAAGTTGAGTCTTAGTTCCTTCTTGTTCTTTGTAGCTGACTCCTTGGCAAACTGATAGTTGTGGTTAAAGAGATTGTCTTCACGACACCATAATAATGATGATGGGTCAGTATTCTCAGGCTTTGGTCCACGGACCATGCATGGGTAGAAGCCTTGAGCAATGGCTTCAGGCTTCAACTTAGGCTGCAGATTCCTGTATAGAATATCTCCCCATGGGGCTTGATAGCATTCTTCTCTACATATTCAGGGGTTACAAAGTTATACTTGAACCACTGTTCAGCCCAATATCTTCGAATCCATTGGATTCGGGTCTTGCGTTGGCCGTAACTTTCCTTAGGATTTGACTTGTACAATTCATACAGATCCGGAGGCAGATCTAGAGTTGTGTTGCCTCTGCGCTGACTGCCACCTTTCCTTGCTGATTTCTCTGTTGCCATTATATTCAGACTGATTGGCTTCAGAACAGTGAAAGGCTTCCGTCTACTGGTCAGATAAGAACTGGCTTCAGGGGAGTGAATATGATGTCGTAAGAACTCTGAAAATGAATGCAGACTATGAGAACCAAGGGATTATCCCATGGACATGTACCTGTGACAGCATTAAAGGTGCGAGGGAAGGGGAAGAGGTCATATGCATTCTCAGAAGATTTTGAAGATAAATCAGTTTGAAGACATTGACCTCATAGAGCGAAGACATTCACTTATTTGAAGAGAGTTGGTTCCAGATTTGTACGAATCCATGAATAAGTACAAGTGAGGAATCTAACTAGGTATGAAGCATAAGTGAATATTCTTAAAAGTATATGAGATGCAGATAAGGAATGATCCATAATTGACAGTGAAGAGACCACTTTTGGTCGAAGTGGATGGATTGGACGGATCGAAAAGGCAGTAAAAAGTGAAATTTAATTACCACTGACAAACTGCTAGACGAGGCAGAGTTAGAAGCCAAGCAGTTCAATCTCCAGCGCCCTAACTTGGCGGCGGAGAGGACGAGGTCTGCGACCGGCGTGAGGACAGCGTCGAAGAAGTCGCGGCAGCTAAGCGCTTCGTCTCCAGCGTCGACGCGAGCTAGCGGGGGCGCTAGGGTTTGAGCAAGGTGGAAGAAGAGATAATGACCGCGGTGTGTGTGTATTTATAAGGAAAGGGACTGTACATCGTAATTACGCAGGTGCCCCTGGCGGTTCACAGACCACCATTGCCTTTAATGTCTTCACACATTTTTAGGGGTCATCTCTGGTAGGTAAACCGAATCAATATGGGACTATTACCTGGGTTATCCTACAATTCTCACAAACACATTAGTCCCTGAACCAAGTTTGTCGTCAATACTCCAAAACCAACTAAGGGTGGCAGTAGATGCACTTACAAGAGCTGACAATTTTACATGGACTCTTGTCGCTATCTATGGGGCTGCCCAAGATGAGCATAAATCTGCTTTCCTTCGGGAATTGGTTAACCTGGCTAAGAATAACCCATACCCAATGCTTATTGGAGGGGACTTTAACATTCTGAGGTACCAGGAAGAGAAAAATAATGACCACTTCGACACTCATTGGCCTTTCCTATTCAATGTTGTGATAGATAGTTTGGACCTTCGGGAGGCCAGTATGTCAGGGCGTCAGTTCACTTGGGCGAACAACCGGTCTATGCCGACATACGAGAAGCTCGATAGGGTACTAATGGATACCGAATGGGAACTAAAATTTCCTCTGGTAATCGTGCGAGCCCTAGAGCGTATCGAGGCCTTATCGGATCAGTCACCCATCATTCTGAATTCTAACTCGACAAACCCAACCACCCAACGCCCTTTCAAATTTGAATTGGGATGGCTGCATAGGGACGGATTCATAGACATGATCAAGAATGTTTGGGAGAGGCCCGCTGTTGGTCGTACACCTATTCAGCGATGGATCTTTAAAATAACAGCCATGAGGCGACACCTCTCTGGATGGGCAAAACACACCAACGGAATTTATAGAAAAGAAAAAAGAAAAACAAAGGCTCTATACCATCATTGATGACCTCGAAAAAATTGCAGAGACGCGCACATTATCTCAGCAAGATCAAATACTACCAGAGTTCCAAAGCTGATTTCATTTTAATGGGTGATAGTAATACAAGATACTTCCAATTGGTCACCAATGGGCGGCATGGGAAGAAATGTATTTACAGTCTCCAACAAGATGAGGGGAGGATCAAAGGTCATGAGGAGCTCAAAAAGTATATCACCAAATACTACAAATCTCTTTTTGGAGCGCATACTGAAGGGAATTTCACCCTTGATGAGACCCGAACAGATGATATTCCACATGTCACTGCAGAAGAAAACGATATCCTAACGGCACCATTCTCAGAAGAGGAGGTGCGAGCTACAATGTTCCAAATGGAACATAACAAAGCTCCAGGCCCTGATGGTTTCCCCGCAGAATTCTATCAGAATTTCTGGGATATCATCAAGTCTGACCTTTTGGAGTTGTTCAATTGTTTTCATGCCGACCGACTTGACCTATTCAGACTTAATTTTGGCGAGATTGTCTTGTTGCCAAAGATTAAGGAGGCCGAACGGATTCAACAGTTCAGACCCATATGCCTCCTTAATGTCAGCTTCAAGATTTTCAGCAAAGTGGCGACGAATAGATTAAAATCGGTAGCTGACCATGTTGTCCGGCCATCTCAAACAGCTTTCATGCAACGAAGGAACATACTCGATGGTGTAGTAATCCCGCATGAGACCATCCATGAGATGCACCGGAAAAACACGAGTGGAGTAGTATTCAATAGACTTTGAAAAAGCCTATGACAAGGTCAAATGGTCTTTCCTCCAACATGCCCTAAGGATGAAAGGCTTCTCCGATAAATGGTGCAAGTGGATCCAAAATTTTGTAACTGGAGGTAGTGTGGCCATCAAAGTCAATGATGATGTAGGCCATTACTTTTAGACAAAAAAAGGACTACGACAGGGTGATGCCATATCCCCAATGTTATTTAACATTGTGGTTGACATGTTGGCTATTCTGATTGAGCGCGCCAAGCAGGACAGACAGATTACAGGAGTAGTGCCACATCTAGTGGATGGTAGTCTCTCTATTCTGCAATATGACGATGACACAATTTTCTTTATGGAACATGACCTAGACAAGGCTAGAAACCTGGAACTTCTGCTGTCAGCGTTTGAGAAATGTCGGGTCTTAAGATTAACTTCCATAAAAGTGAATTGTTCTGCTTTGGAGAAGCCGCTGAGGCAGCGACCGATTTGCTGACCTTTTTGGTTGTGCACATGGACAATTCCCAATTAAATATTTGGGAATACCAATTCATTATCAGCGTCTCACCATTGCGGAGCGGAAGCATGTAGAGGAGCAGCTAGAGAAACGCTTGAGCAACTGGAAAGGTAAGTTGCTCTCGATTAGAGGATGTTTGGTTTTAATAAACTCCGTCCTCACAAATATGGTTCTCTATATGCTTTCATTCTTCCAGCACCCAAAAGGGGTCTTGCAAAGACTGGACTATTTTAGGTCTGGGTTCTTTTGGCAAGGAGATGGTGAAAAGAAAAAAATATAGGCTCGCCAAATGGAGTGTGGTTTGTAGGACAAAAGACCGGGGTGGCCTCGGTATTCATGACCTGCAGGTCAAGAATGAGGCCCTACTTAGCAAATGGTTGTTCAAATTCTTACCGAGGATGGTGTTTGGCAAACCATGCTGCGCAATAAGTATATAGGCCAAAAGGAAGTGTCTCAGGTATATTGGAAACCTGGAGACTCATACTTTTGGGCCGGCCTAATGTCGGCAAAGAAAATCTCTTTCGCTTTAGGTCTTTCGCGATAAAGGACGGGTCAAAGATTCATTTTGGGGAAGACATCTGGCTAGGCAATGCTAGCCTCCGAGAACTGAAGGAAATATGCCCTAGAGGCAATAATAAAGTTGTTATTTATATTTCCTTATATCAAGATAAATGTTTATTATTCATGCTATAATTGTATTAACCAAAAACTTAGTACATGTGTGAATACATAAACAAACAGAGAGTCCCTAGTGTGCCTATACTTGACTAGCTCGTTAATCAAAGATGGTTAAGTTTCCTAGCCATGGACATGTGTTGTCATTTGATGAACGAGATCACACCATTAGACAATGATGTGATGGACAAGACCCATCCGTTAGCTTAGCACTATGATCGTTTAGTTTATTGCTATTGCTTTCTTCATGACTTACATGTTCATATGACTATGAGATTATGCATCTCACATATACCGGAGGAACACTTAGTGTGCTATCAAACATCACAACGTATCTGGGTGATTATAAAGATGCTCTATAGGTGTCCCTGATGGTGTTTGTTGAGTTGGCATAGATCGAGGTTAGGATTTGTCACTCCGTGTATCGGAGAGGTATCTCTGGGACCTCTCGGTAATGATCATCACTATAAGCCTTGCAAGCAATGTGACTAATGAGTTAGTTGCGAGATGATGCATTACGTAACGAGTAAAGAGACTTGTTGGTAACGAGATTGAACTAGGTATGAGGATACCAACGATCGAATCTCAGGCAAGTAACATACCGATGAAAAAGGGAACAACGTATGTTGTTATGTGGTTCGACCAATAAAGATCTTTGTAGAATATGTAGGAGCCAATATGGACATCTAGGTTCCGCTATTGGTTATTGACCAGAGAGATGTCTCGGTCATGTCTACATAGTTCTCGAACCCGTAGGGTCCGCACGCTTAACGTTCGTTGGTGATATAATATTATATGAGTTATGTATGTTCGTGACCGAATGTTGTTCGGAGTCCCAGATGAGATCAAGGACATGACGAGGAACTCTAGAATGGTCCGGATATAAAGATTGATATATGGGATAATAGTGTTTGGTCTCCGGAAGGGTTCCGGAATTTACCGGAAGGGGTTCCGGATGTTTCTCGAAATGTTTGGGTACGAGAACACTTTATTTGGACCAAAGGGGGAAGCCCATGAGGTTTTTGGAAAGCGCAAAAGGAAGTTTTGCAGAGTCTACGGGCCAGACGCCAGGGTCCCTGGCGTCTGGGTCTAGACGCCGGGAACCCTGGCGTGTGGCCCTGGAGTCCGAGAAGGACTCTTGCCTTTCGGGTGAAACCGACTTTGTGGAGGCTTTTACTCCAAGTTTCGGCCCCAAGGCTCAACATATAAACAGAGGGAAAGGGCTAGCACCCAAGACACATCAAGAAACGCCAAGCCGTGTGCCAGCAACCCCGACCCCTCTAGTTTGTCCTCCATCATAATTTTCTTAGTGCTTAGGCGAAGCCCTGCGGAGATTGTTCTTCACCAACACCATCACCACGCCGTCGTGCTGCCGGAACTCGTCTAATACTTCACCCCTCTTGCTGGATCAACAAGGCGAGGGCGTCATCTAGCTGAATGTGTGTTGAACGCGGAGGTCCCGTATGTTCGGTACTTGATCGAGACGGATCATGAAGGTGTACGACTACATCAACCGCATTGTTAAACGCTTCCGCTTTTCGTCTACGAGGGTCCGTAGACACACTCCCCCCTCTCGTTGTTATGCATCTCCTAGATAGATCTTGCATGATCGTAGGAATTTTTTTGAAATACCGCGTTCCCCAACAGTGCCATCCGAGCCAGGTCTATGTGTAGATGTTATATGCACGAGTAGAACACAATGATTTGTGGGCGATAATAGTCATACTGCTTACCATCAACGTCTTTGATTCGGCGGTATTGTTGGATGAAGCGGCCCGGACCAACATTACATGACCGCGTTCATGAGACTGGTTCTACCGACGTGCTTCGCACATAGGTGGCTAGCGGGTGTCTGTTTCTCCATCTTTAGTTGAATTGAGTTTGACAACGCCCGGTCCTTGTTGAAGGTTAAAACAACACACTTGACAAAAAATCATTGTGGTTTTGATGTGTAGGTAACAACTGGAGGAAATATGCCCTAGAGGCAATAATAAAGTTGTTATTTATATTTCCTTATATCATGATAAATGTTTATTATTCATGCTAGAATTGTATTAACCGGAAACTTAGTACATGTGTGAATACATAGACAAACAGAGTGTCACTAGTTTGCCTCTACTTGACTAGCTCGTTGAATCAATGATGGTTATGTTTCCTAACCATAGACATGAGTTGTCATTTGATTAACAGGATCAAAACATTAGAGAATGATGTGATTCACTTGACCCATCCGTTAGCTTAGCACGATGATCGTTTAGTTTGTTGCTATTGCTTTCTTCATGACTTATACACAGGGGCGGCGCCAGCGTGGGGTCATGTAGGGGCGGCCGCCCCAGGTAAATTTTTGACACCTAGTGTACCCTACTACTTTGGCCAGGCCAGTGAGCACCAAGGGAGGCGAGAGAAGCTCTGCCTGTGTGTTCCATTGATGGCGAGGTCGAGAGGAAGATGAGAAGAGGAATTGAGGAAAGAAAACGATTCGCTGAGGTCCTAAGGAGATGGGCCAATAAGGAAGGCCCAATAAGAAACAAGAAGAGCCCATTTATTTTCTGTACGCAGCCTTCGTTCCCCATCGCGCTATCGATCGGGAGCCCTCTCCCATGCTCCCCCATCCAAGGCAAATCACCTCAAAAAAATTCTAGGGTCAGAACTACAAATAACATTTCAAGAGTTAGATAATTACTGCCCGTCCCAAAATAAGTGTCTCAACTTACAGAGGGGGTACAAGCTAATATTCCTGAATTATTAAGTTAAGAAACTGATACGTACAATTTGCGAGCTAGTGTTCCTTGAATATTTAATCAAGCATACATTCAACCTACCCCGGGTCTTCAAAAATAAATTCAAGAGTATGCCAAAAATTTTATCTTAATATTAATACTTCTTTTACATGTTTTAGTTACCAATAGCACGATTAGAGATTTTGGGATAACGTAGAAGTCAGAGTTCGAATTTATATAAATTTTCTGGTGAGTCATATATTTTTCTCCGAGTTCTTAGAATGAAACTAATTTGAATAATTAATTATGTCGATCATCCTGCTTGAATCATACTACTAGGCCAATTAATTTTCTTTGTCTTCTTCTTTGATTGCATCGTGGTTTGATTTTTCGTTTCCTTTATAAGTCCGCCCCGGGTAGCTTCAAATCCTGGATCCGCCACTGCTTATACATGTTCCTATCACTATGAGATTATGCAACTCCCGAGTACCGGAGGAACATTTTGTGTGCTACCAAACGTCACAACGTAATTGGGTGATTATAAAGGTGCTCTACAGGTGTCTCCGATGGTTCTTGTTGAGTTGGCATAGATCAAGATTAGGACTTGTCACTCCGATTGTCAGAGAGGTATCTCTGGGCCCTCTCGGTAATGCACATCACTATAAGCCTTGCAAGCATTGTGACTAATGAGTTAGTTGCGGGATGATGCATTACGCAACGAGTAAAGAGACTTGCCGGTAATGAGGTGGAACTAGGTATGAGGATATCGATGATCAAATCTCGAGCAAGTAACATACCGATGACAAAGGGAACAAGTATGTTGTTATGCGGTTTGATCGATAAAGATCTTCGTAGAATATGTAGGAGCCAATATGAGCATCTAGGTTCCGCTATTGGTTATTGACCGGAGATGAGTCTCGGTCATGTCTACATAGTTCTCGAACCCGTAGGGTCCGCACGCTTAACGTTCGGTGATGATCGGTATTATGAGTTTATGTGTTTTGATGTACCGAAGGTAGTTCGGACTCCCGGATATGATCACGTACATGATGAGGAGTCTCAAAATGGTAGAGACATAAAGATCCATATATTGGATGACTATGTTTGGACTTTGGAAGGGTTCCGGGCAAGTTCGAACAAATACCGGAGTGCCGGGGGTTACCAGAACCCCCCGGGGAGTTTAATGGGCCTATTGGGCCTTAGTGGAGAAGAGGAGGGGCGGCCCGGGCAGGCCGCGTGCCCCCTCTCCCTCTAGTCCGAATTGGACAAGGAGGGGGCGGCGCCCCCCCTTTCCTTCCCCCTCTCTCCTCCTTCCCTCTCTCCTACTCCTACTCTTGGAAGGGTTGGAGTCCTACTCCCGGTGGGAGTAGGACTCCCCTTGGGGCATGCCTAGGAGGGTCGGCCTCTACCCCTCCTCCACTCCTTTATATACGGGGGTGGGGACACCCCATAGACTCACAAGTTGATCAGTTGATCTTTTAGCCCTGTGCGGTGCTCCCCTCTACCATAATCCACCTCGGTCATATCGTAGCAGTGCTTAGGCGAAGCCCTACGTCGGTAGCATCATCATCACCGTCATCACGCCGTCGTGCTGACGGAATTCTCCCTCGAAGCTCTGCTGGATCGGAGTTCATGGGACGTCACCGAGCTAAACGTGTGCTAAACTCGGAGGTGCCGTGCGTTCGGTACGTGGATCGGTCGGATCGTGAAGACGTATGACTAGATCAACCGCGTTCTCATAATGCTTCCGCTTACGGTCTATGAGGGTACATGGACGACACTCTCCCCTCTCATTGTTATGCATCACCATGATATTGCGTGTCCGTAGGAAAATTTTGAAATTACTATGTTTTCCAACAGTGGTATCAGAGCCAGGTTTATGCGTAGATGTTATGTGCACGAGTAGAACACAAAGGAGTTGTGGGCGTGGGTATATACATATTGCTTGCCGTCAGTAGTTGATTCTTGATTCAGCGGCATTGTTGGATGAAGCGGCCCAGACCGACATTACGCGTACTCTTACGCGAGACTGGTTCTACCGACGTGCTTCACACACAGGTGGCTAGTGGGTGTCTGTTTCTCCAGCTTTACTTGAATCGGATTCAATGAACATGGTTCTTTCTGAAGATCAAAAAGCAATCACTATACCGTGTTGCGGTTTTTGATGCGTAGGTAAGAACGGTTCTTGCTCAGCCCGTAGCAGCAAAGTAAAACTTGCAACAACAAAGTAGAGGATGTCTAACTTGTTTTTGCAGGGCATGTTGTGATGTGATATGGTCAAGACATGATGCTAAATTTTATTTATGAGATGATCATGTTCGGTAGCACAGTTATCAGCAACTAGCAGGAGCCATATGGTTCTCGCTTTATTGTATGAAATGCAATCGCCATGTAATTGCTTTACTTTGTCACTAAGCGGTAGTGATAGTCGTGGAGGCAATAGTTGGCGTGACGACAACGATGCTTCAATGGAGATCAAGGTGTCAAGCCGGTGACGGTGGTGATCATGACGGTGCTTTGGAGATGGAGATCACAGGCACAAGATGATGATGGCCATATCATATCACTTATTTTGATTGCATGTGATGTTTATCTTTGATGCATCTTATTTTGCTTACATCGACGGTAGCATTATAAGATGATCCCTCACTAAATTTCAAGGTATAAGTGCTCTCCCTAAGTATGCACCATTGCGAAAGTTCGTCGTGCCGAGACACCACGTGATGATCGGGTGTGATAAGCTCTACGTTCACATACAACGGGTGCAAGCCAGTTTTGCACACGCAGAATACTCGGGTTAAACTTGACGAGCCTAGCATATGCAGATATGGCCTCGGAACACTGAGACCGAAAGGTCGAGCATGAATCATATAGTAGATATGATCAACACAGTGATGTTCACCATTGAAAACTACTCCATCTCACGTGATGATCGGACTTGGTTTAGTTGATATGGATCACTTGATCACTTAGATGATTAGAGGGATGTCTGTCTAAGTGGGAGTTCTTAAGTAATATGATTAATTGAACTTTAATTTATCATGAACTTAGTACCTAATAGTATTTTGCATGTCTATGTTGTTGTAGATAGATGGCCCATGTTGTTGTTTCGATGAATTTTAATGCATTCCTTGAGAAAGCAAAGTTGAAAGATGATGGTAGCAATTACACGGAGTGGGTACGTAACTTGAGGATTATCCTCATTGCTGCACAGAAGAATTATGTCCTGGAAGCACCGCTAGGTGCCAAACCCGCTGCAGGAGCAACGCCAGATGTTATGAACGTCTGGCAGAGCAAAGATGATGACTATTCAATAGTTCAGTGTGCCATGCTTTACGGCTTAGAACCGGGACTTCAATGACGTTTTGAACATGATGAAGCATATGAGATGTTCCAGGAGTTGAAGTTAATATTTCAAGCAAATGGCCGGATTGAGAGATATGAAGTCTCCAATAAGTTCTACAGCTCCAAGATGGAAGAGAATAGTTCTGTCAGTGAGCATATACTCGAAATGTCTGAGTATAACAATCACTTGATTCAACTGGGAGTTAATCTTCTGGATGATAGTGGCATTGACAGAATTCTTCAATCACTGCCACCAAGCTACAAGAGCTTTCGTGATGAACTATAATATGAAAGGGATGGATAAGACAATTCCTGAGCTCTTCGCAATGCTAAAGGCCATGGAGGTAGAAATCAAGAAGGAGCATCAAGTGTTGATGGTCAACAAGACCATCAGTTTCAAGAAAAAGGGTAAAGGGAAGAAGGAGAACTTCAAGAAGAACAGCAAGCCAGTTGCTGCTTAAGTGAAGAAACCCAAGTCTGGACCTAAGCCTGAGACTGAGTGCTTCTACTGAAAGGGACTGGTCACTGGAAGTGGAACTTCCCCAAGTATTTAGCGGATAAGAAGGATGGCAAGGTGAACAAAGGTATATGTGATATACATGTTATTTATGTGTACCTTACTAATGCTCGCAATAGCACCTGGGTATTTGATACTGTTTATGTTGCTAATATCTGCAACTCGAAACAAGGGCTATGGATTAAGCGAAGATTGGCTAAGGACGAGGTGACGATGCGCGTGGGAAATGGTTCCAAAGTCGATGTGATCGCGGTCGGCACGCTACCTCTACATCTACCTTCGTGATTAATTTTAGACCTGAATAATTGTTATTTGGTGCCAGCGTTGAGCATGAACATTATATCTGGATCTTGTTTGATGCGAGACAGTTATTCAATTAAATTTGAGAATAATGGTTGTTCAATTTATATGAGTAATATCTTTTATGGTCATGCACCCTTGAAGAGTGGTCTATTCTTGATGAATCTCGATAGTAGTGATACACATATTCATAATATTGAAGCCAAAAGATGCAGAGTTGATAATGATAGTGCAACTTATTTGTGGCACTGCCGTTTAGGTCATATTGGTGTAAAGCGCATGAAGAAACTCCATTCTGATGGACTTTTGGATAACTTGATTATGAATCACTTGGTACTTGCGAACCATGCCTCATGGGCAAGATGACTAAAACACCGTTCTCCTGAACTATGGAGCGAGCAACAGATTTGTTGGAAATCATACATACTGATGTATGTGGTCCGATGAATGTTGAGGCTCGCGGCGGGTATCGTTATTTTCTCACCTTCACAGATGATTTGAGCAGATATGGGTATATCTACTTGATGAAACATAAGTCTGAAACATTTGAAAAGTTCAAAGAATTTCAGAGTGAAATGGAAAATCATCATAACAAGAAAATAAAGTTTCTATGATCTGATCGTGGAGGAGAATATTTGAGTTACGAGTTTGGTCTTCATTTGAAACAATGTGGAATAGTTTCGCAACTCACGCCACCCAGAACACCACAGCGTAATGGTGTGTCTGAACGTCGTAATCCTACTTTACTAGATATGGTGCGATCTATGATGTCTCTTACTGATTTACCGCTATCGTTTTGGGGTTATGCTTTAGAGATGGCTGCATTCACGTTAAATAGGGCACCATCTAAATCCGTTGAGACAACGCCTTATGAACTGTGGTATGGCAAGAAACCAAAGTTGTCGTTTCTTCAAGTTTGGGGCTGTGATGCTTATGTGAAAAAGCTTCAACCTGATAAGCTCGAACCCAAGTCAGAGAAATGTGTCTTCATAGGATACCCAAAGTAGACTGTTGGGTACACCTTCTATCACAGATCTGAAGGCAAGACATTCGTTGCTAAGAATGGATCCTTTCTAGAGAAGGAGTTTCTCTCGAAAGAAGTGAGTGGGAGGAAAGTAGTACTTGATGAGGTAACTGTACCTGCTCCCTTATTGGAAAGTAGTTCATCACAGAAATCGGTTCCTGTGACTTCTACACCAATTAGTAAGGAAGCTAATGATGATGATCATGTGACTCCAGATCAAGATACTACTGAACCTCGTAGGTCAACCAGAGTAAGATCAACACCAGAGTGGTACGGTAATCCTCTTCTGGAGGTTATGTTACTAGACCATGATGAACCTACGAACTATGAGAAAGCGATGATGAGCCCAGATTCCACAAAATGGCTTGAAGCCATGTAATCTGAGATGGGATCCATGTATGAGAACAAAGTGTGGACTTTGGTTGACTTGCCCGATGATCAGCAAGCCATCGAGAATAAATGGATCTTCAAGAAGAAGACTGACACTGACGGTAATGTTACTGTCTGCAAGCTCGGCTTGTTGCGAAAGGTTTTCGACAAGTTTAAGGAGTTGACTACGATGAGACCTTCTCACCCGTAGCGATGCTTAAGTCTGTCCAAATCATGTTAGCAATTGCCGCACTTTACGATTATGAAATTTGGCAAATGGATGTAAAGACTGCATTCCTGAATGGATTTCTAGAAGAAGAGTTGTATATGATGCAACCTGAAGGTTTTATCGATCCAAAGGGTGCTAACAAAGTTTGCAAGCTGCAGCGATCCATCTATGGACGGGTGCAAGCATCTCGGAGTTGGAATAAATGTTTTGATAGTGTGATCAAAGCATATGGTTTTATACAGACTTTTGGAGAAGCCTGTATTTACAGGAAAGTGAGTGGGAGCTCTGTAGCATTTCTAATATTATATGTGGATGACATATTGTTGATTGGAAATGATATAGAATTTCTGGATAGCATAAAAGGATACTTGAATACGAGTTTTTCAATGAAAGACCTCGGCGAAGCTGCTTATATATTGTGCATCAAGATCTATAGAGATAGATCAATACGCCTAATTGGACTTTCACAAAGCACATACCTTGATAAAGTTTTGAAAAAGTTCAAAATGGATCAAGCAAAGAAAGGGTTCTTGCCTGTGTTACAAGGTGTGAAGTTGAGTCAGACTCAATGCCCGACCACTGTAGAAGATAGAGAGAAAATGAAAGATGTTCCCTATGCTTTAGCCATAGGCTCTATCATGTATGCAATGATGTGTACCAGACCTGATGTGTGCCTTGCTATTAGTTTAGCAGGGAGGTACCAAAGTAATCCAGGAGGGGATCACTGGACAGCAGTCAAGAACATCCTGAAATACCTGAAAAGGACTAAGGATATATTTCTCGTTTATGGAGGTGACAAAGAGCTCGTCGTAAATGGTTACGTCGATGCAAGCTTTGACACTGATCCGGATGACTCTAAGTCACAAACCGGATACGTGTTTTTATGGAACGGTGGAGCTGTCAGTTGGTGCAGTTCTAAGCAAAGCGTCGTGGCGGGATCTACGTGTGAAGCGGAGTACATAGCTGCTTCGGAAGCAGCAAATGAAGGAGTCTAGATGAAGGAGTTCATATCCGATCTAGGTGTCATACCTAGTGCATCGGGTCCAATGAAAATCTTTTGTGACAATACTGGTGCAATTGCCTTGGCAAAGGTATCCAGATTTCACAAAAGAACCAAGCACATCAAGAGATGCTTCAATTCCATCTGCGATCAAGTCAAGGAGGGAGACATAGAGATTTGCAAGATACATACGGATCTGAATGTTGCAGACCCGTTGACTAAGCCTCTCTCACGAGCAAAACATGATCAGCACCACGACTCCATGGGTGTTAGAATCATTACTGTGTAATCTAGATTATTGACTCTAGTGTAAGTGGGAGACTGGAGGAAATATGCCCTAGAGGCAATAAAAAAGTTGTTATTTATATTTCCTTATATTATGATAAATGTTTATTATTCATGCTAGAATTGTATTAACCGGAAACTTAGTACATGTGTGAATACATAGACAAACAGAGTGTCACTAGTTTGCCTCTACTTGACTAGCTCGTTGAATCAATGATGGTTATGTTTCCTAACCATAGACATGAGTTGTCATTTGATTAACGGGATCACATCATTAGAGAATGATGTGATACTTGACCCATCCGTTAGCTTAGCACGATGTGTTGGAAATATGCCCTAGAGGCAATAATAAATTGGTTATTATTATATTTCCTTGTTCATGATAATCATTTATTATCCATGCTATAATTGTATTGTTAGGAAACTCACATACATGTGTGGATACATAGACAACACCATGTCCCTAGTGAGCCTCTAGTTGACTAGTTCGTTGATCAATAGATGGTTACGGTTTCTTAACCATGGACATTAGATGTCGTTGATAACGGGATCACATCATTAGGAGAATGATGTGATGGATAAGATCCAATCCTAAGCCTAACACAAGATCGTATAGTTCGTCTGCTAAAGCTTTTCTAATGTCAAGTATCATTTCCTTAGACGATGAGATTGTGCAACTCCCAGATACCGTAGGAATGCCTTGGGTGTACCAAACGTCACAACGTAACTGGGTGGCTATAAAGGTGCACTACAGGTATCTCCAAAAGTGTCTGTTGGGTTGGCACGAATCGAGACTGGGATTTGTCACTCTGTGTAACGGAGAGGTATCTCTGGGCCCACTCGGTAGGACATCATCATAATGTGCACAATGTGACCAAGGAGTTGATCACGGGATGATGTGTTACGGAATGAGTAAAGAGACTTGCCGGTAACGAGATTGAACAAGGTATCAGGATACCGACGATCGAATCTCGGGCAAGTATCATACCAGTAGACAAAGGGAATTGTATACGGGATTGATTGAATCCTTGACATCGTGGTTCATCCGACGAGATCATTGTGGAACATGTGGGAGCCAACATGGGTATCCAGATCCCGCTGTTGGTTATTGACCAGAGAGATGTCTCGGTCATGTCTGCATGATTCCCGAACTCGTAGGGTCTACACACTTAAGGTTCAATGACGCTAGGGTTATAGGGAAAGTATGTATGCGGTTACTGAATGTTGTTCAGACTCCCGGATGAGATCCCGGACGTCACGAGGAGTTCCGGAATGGTCCGGAGGTAAAGATTGATATATAGGAAGTGTGGATTTGGCCACCGGAAGTGTTCCGGGCATCACCGGTAATGTACCAGGACCACCGGAAGGGTTCCGGGGGTCCACCAGGAGGTGCCACCAGCCCCGGAGGCTTTCGTGAAGGGACCAGCCCCTAGGTGTGCTGGGGCGCCTCCCACCAAGGCCCAAGGCGCCCTCAAGAGGAGAGGGGGCAAACCCTAGGGGCAGATGGGCCCTAAGGCCCACCCTAGGGGCACCCCTCTCTCTCTCCCTTGGCCGCCACCCAGATGGGATCTGGGGGCTGCCGCCACACCTAGGGAGGGAACCCTAGGTGGGGGTGCAGCCCCTCCCCTCCCCCTATATATAGTGGAGGTTTGGGGGCTGCCCAACACGCGAGTCTCTCTCTACCAAGGCACAACCCTACCTCTCTCCCTCCTCGTCTCTCGTAGTGCTTGGCGAAGCCCTGCAGGAGTACCGCGCTCCTCCACCACCACCACGCCATCGTGCTGCTGCTGGACGGAGTCTTCCCCAACCTCTCCCTCTCTCCTTGCTGGATCAAGGCATGGGAGACGTCACCGGGTTGCACGTGTGTTGAACGTGGAGGCGCCGTTGTTCGGCGCTTAGATCGGAATCGATCGCGATATGAATCGCCACGAGTATGACTACCTCATCCGCGTTCTTGCAACGCTTCCGCTTAGCGATCTACAAGGGTATGTAGATGCACTCCCCTTCCCTTCGTTGCTAGATTACTCCATAGATTGATCTTGGTGATGCGTAGAAAATTTTAAATTTCTGCTACGATCCCCAACAGTGGCATCATGAGCTAGGTCTATGCATAGTTTCTATGCACGAGTAGAACACAAGTTGTTGTGGGCGTTGATTTTGTCAATTTACTTGCCGTTACTAGTCTTATCTTGATTCGGCGGCATCGTGGGATGAAGCGGCCCGGACCGACCTTACACGTACTCTTACGTGAGACTGGTTCCACCGACTGACATGCACTAGTTGCATAAGGTGGCTAGCGGGTGTCTGTCTCTCCCACTTTAGTCGGATCGGATTCGATGAAAAGGGTCCTTATGAAGGGTAAATAGAAATTGGCATATCACGTTGTGGTTTTGGCGTAGGTAAGAAACGTTCTTGCTAGAAACCTATAGCAGCCACGTAAAAACTTGCAACAACAATTAGAGGACGTCTAACTTGTTTTTGCAGCATATGCCGTTGTGATGTGATATGGCCAAAAGGATGTGATGAATGATATATGTGATGTATGAGATTGATCATGTTCTTGTAATAGGAATCACGACTTGCATGTCGATGAGTATGACAACCGGCAGGAGCCATAGGAGTTGTCTTAATTTATTATATGACCTGCGTGTCAACAAACGTCATGTAATTACTTTACTTTATTGCTAACCGTTAGCCATAGTAGTAGAAGTAATAGTTGGCAGACAACTTCATGAAGACACGATGATGGAGATCATGGTGTCATGCCGGTGACGATGATGATCATGGCGCCCCAAAGATGGAGATCAAAAGGAGCAAAAGTGATATTGGCCATATCATGTCACTATTTGATTGCATGTGATGTTTATCATGTTTTACATCTTATTTGCTTAGAACGACGGTAGCTTAAATAAGATGACCCCTCGCAATAATTTCAAGAAAGTGTTCCCCCTAACTGTGCACCTTTGCGAAGGTTCGTTGTTTCGAAGCACCACGTGATGATCGGGTGTGATAGATTCTAACGTTCGAATACAACGGGTGTAAGCCAGATTTACACACGCAATACACTTAGGTTGACTTGACGAGCCTAGCATGTACAGACATGGCCTCGGAACAAGGAAGACCGAAAGGTCTAACATGAGTCGTATAGAAGATACGATCAACATGAGGATGTTCACCGATGATGACTAGTCCGTCTCACGTGATGATCGGACACGGCCTAGTTGACTCGGATCATGTATCACTTAGATGACTAGAGGGATGTCTATCTAAGTGGGAGTTAATTATATAATTTGATTAGATGAACTTATTTATCATGAACAATAGTCTAAGTTGTCTTTGCAAAAAGGGTTGTAGATCAATAGCCCGCGTTGTAGCTCCCTGTTTCAATATGTTCCTAGAGAAAGATTAAGTTGAAAGATATTGTAAGCAATAATGCGGACTAGGTCCGTTGCCTGAGGAGTGTCCTCACTGCTACACAGAAGGCTTATGTCTTTGATGCACCGCTCGATGTGCCAACCCCTCCAGCGTCGTCTGTGGATGTTATGAACATCTGACAGATACGTCCTGATGACTACTTGATAGTTTAGCACACCATACTTTACGGCTTAGAATCGGGATTCCAATGACGTTTTGAACGCCATAGAACATATGAGATGTTCCAAGAGCTGAAATTGGGATTTCAGGCTCATGCCCGTGTTGAGAGGTATGAGACCTGTGACAAGTTCTTTGCCTACAAGATGAAGGAGAATAGCTCAGCTAGTGAGGATGTGCTAAGAATGTCTGGGTGCTACAATAACTTGAATCAAGTGGGAGTTAAACTTCTAGATAAGATAGTGATTGATAGAGTTCTCTAGTCACTATCACTAAGCTACTAGATCTTCGTGATGAACTATGACATGCAAGGGATGGAGATGATCCCGGAGCTGTTCGTGGTGCTTAAGACCGCAAAAAGGTAGAAATCAAGAAGGAGCATCAAGTGTTGATGGTTTAACAAGACCACTGGTTTCAAGAAGGGCAAGGGCTAGAAGGGAAACTTCATGAATGGCAAACCAGTTGCCGCTCCAGCGAAGGAACCCAAGGTTGAACCCAAACCCGAGTCTAAGTGCTTCTATTGTAAGGGGAACGGTCACTGGTAGCGGAACTACCCCAAATGCATGGTAGATAAGAAGGCTGGCAACTTCAACAAAGTATATACGTGTTATTAATGTGTACCTTACCAGTACTCCTGGTAGCACCTGGGTATTAGATACCGGTTCAGTTGCTATTATTGGTGACTTGAAGCAAAAGCTACGGACTAAACGGAGACTGGCTAAGGGCGAGGGGACGATGTGTTTTGGAAGTGTTTCCAAAGTTGATGAGATCACCATCGCACGCTCCATCTGCCTTCGGGATTAGTATTGAACCTAGATAAATGTTATCAGGTGTCTATGTTGAGCATGAATATGATTAGATCATGTTCATTGCAATATGGTTGTTCATTTAAGTTAGAGAATAATGGTTATTCTATTTACATGAATAATACCTTTCAAGGTCATGCACCCTATGTGAATGGTTCATTGAATCTCGGTCGTGGTAATACACATGTTCACGCCAAAAGATGTAGAGTTAAGAATGATAGTACCACTTTCTTATGGCACTGCCGCTTAGGTCATATTGGCGTAAGATGCATGAAGAAACTCCATGTCGATGGATGTTTGGAGTCACTTGATTTTGAATCGCTTGACACATGCCAGCCATGCATCATGGGCAGGATGACTAAGACCCTGTTTTCAGGTACAATGAAACGGGCAACTGACTTGTTGGAAATCGTACATGCTGATGTGTGTGATCCAATAAGAATTGAGGCGTGCGGTGGACATCGCTATTTTCTCATCTTCACTGACGATTTGAGTAGATATGGGTATATTTACTTAATGAAGCACAAGTCTGAAACATTTGAAAAGTTCAAGCAATTTCAGAGTGAAGTTAAGAACCATCATAACAAGAAGATCAAATTCCTACGATCTGATCGATGGAGAATTTCTGAGTTATGAGTTTGGCAATCACTTAACACATTGTGAAATTGTTTCACAGTTGACACCACCTGGAACACCACAGCGTAGTAATGGCATGTCCGGACGTCGTAATCAAACCTTATGAGATATGGTGCGATCTATGATGTCTCTTACCGATCTACCGCTATCATTTTGAGGTTATGCGTTAGAGACAGCTGCATTCACTTTAGATAGGGCACCATCTAAGTCCGTTGAGACGATGTCGTATGAACATTGGTTTGGCAAGAAACCAAAGTTGTCGTTTCTTAATATTTGGTGCTGCGATGCTTAAGGCTTCAGCCGAAAAAGCTCGAACCCAAAGCGGACAAATACATCTTCATAGGATACCCAAAGGTAATAGTTGGATATACCTTCTATCTCAGATCCGAGGGCAAAGTGTTTGTCGCTAAGAACGGGTCCTTTCTCGAGAAGGAGTTTCTCTCGAAAGAATTGAGTGGGAGGAAGATAGAACTTGATGAGGTTGTTGAACCTCTACTTCAACCAGAAAGTGGTACAACACAGAAAGATGTTTCTGTGGCGCCTACGTCGGTTGAAGAGGAAGTTAATGATAGTGATCATGAAGCTTCGGATCAAGTTGCTATCGAACCTCGTAGGTCGACAAGGATATGTACTACTCCTGAGTGGTACGGTGATCCTGTCTTAGATATCATGTTGGACAACAATGAACCTACGAGCTATGGAGAAGCGATGGTGGGCCCATATTCCGACAAATGGTTAGAAGCCATGAAATCCGAGATAGGATCCATGTATCAGAACAAAGCATGGACTTTGGTGGACTTGCCCATTGATCGGCAAGCCATTGAGATAAATGGATCTTTAAGAAGAAGACGGACGTGGACGGTAATGTTACCGTCTATGAAGCTCGACTTGTGGCAAAGAGTTTTTCACAAGTTCAAGGAGTTGACTACGATGAGATTTTCTCACCCGTAGCAACGTTTAAGTCCGTCGGAATCATGTTAGCATTAGCTGTATTTTCGATTATGAAATCTGACAGATGGATGTCAAAACAAGTTTTCTTACCAGTTTTCGTAAGAAAAAGTTGTATGTGATACAATAAAATGTTTTGTCGATCCTAAGGATGCTAAAAGGTATGCTAGCTCTAGCGATCCTTCTATGGACTAGAGCAAGCATCTCGGAGTCGGAATATATGCTTTGATGGAGTGATCAAAGCTTTTAGGTTTATACAATGTTTGCTAGAAACTTGTATTTACAAGAAAGTGAGTGGGAGCACTACAACATTTCTGATAAGTATATGTGGATTACATATTGTTGATCTGAAATAATGTAGAATTTCTGGAAAGCATAAACGGTTGTTTGAAGAGTGATTTTCAAAGGAAGACCTGGATAAAGCTGCTTACATATTGGGCATCAAGATCTATAGAGATAGATCAAAACGCCTGATGATACTTTCAAAGAACGCACACCTTGACATGATTCTGAAGGAGTTCAAAATAGATCAGTCAAAGAAGGGATTCTTACCTGAGTTGTAAGGTGTGAAGTTGAGTAAGACTCAAAGCTTGACCACGGAAGAAGAAAGATCAAGGACGAAGGTCGTCCCCTATGCTTTTGTCATAGGCTCTATACGGTATGCCATGCTGAGTACCGCACCTGATTTGTGTCTTGCCACATGTCTGGCAAGAGGGTACAAAGGTGATCCAGGAGTGGATCACTGGACAGTGGTCAAAATTATCCTTAGAGGAATAAGGAAATATTTCTCGGTAATGGAGGTGATAAAGAGTTCGACGTTAAGAGTTACTTTGATGCAAGCTTTAACACCTATCCGGATGACTATGAGCAGAAAAACCGGATATGTATAATGGAGCAACCATTTGGAATAGCTCCAAGTGGAACGTGGTAGCAGCATGTACGATATGACATAAAGTTTTGCAAAGTACATGTGGATCTGATTGTTGCAGACCCGTTGACTATAACCTCTCTCACAAGCATAACATGATCAAACCCAGAAATCAATGAGTGTTAATCACATAATGATGTGAACTGGATTATTGACTCTAGTAAACTCTTGGGTGTTAGTCACATGGCGATGTGACCAATGAGTGTTAATCATATAGCGATGTGAACTAGATTATTGACTCTAGTGCAAGTGGGAGACTGTTGGAAATATGCCCTAGAGCCAATAATAAATTGGTTATTATTATATTCCCTTGTTCATGATAATTGTTTATTATCCATGCTATAATTGTATTGATAGGAAACTCAGATACATGTGTGGATACATAGGCAACACCATGTCCCTAGTGAGCCTCTAGTTGACTAGTTCGTTGATCAATAGATGGTTACGGTTTCCTGACCATGGACATTAGATGTCGTTGATAACGGGATCACATCATTAGGAGAATGATGTGATGGACAAGACCCAATCCTAAGCCTAGCACAAGATCGTATAGTTCGTCTGCTAAAGCTTTTCTAATGTCAAGTATCATTTCCTTTGACCATGAGATTGTGCAACTCCCGGATAACGTAGGAATGCTTTGGGTGTACCAAACGTCACAACGTAACTGGGTGGCTATAAAGGTGCACTACAGGTATCTCCGAAAGTGTCTGTTGGGTTGGCACGAATCGAGACTGGGGTTTGTCACTCCGTGTAACGGAGAGGTATCTCTAGGCCCACTCGGTAGGACATCATCATAATGTGCACAATGTGACCAAGGAGTTGATCACGGGATGATGTGTTACGGAACGAGTAAAGAGACTTGCCGGTAACGAGATTGAACAAGGTATCGGGATACTGACGATTGAATCTCGGGCAAGTATCATACCAGTGGACAAAGGGAATTGTATACGAGATTGATTGAATCCTTGGCATCGTGGTTCATCCAATGAGATCATAGTGGAACATGTGGGAGCCAACATGGGTATCCAGATCCCGTTGTTGAATATTGACCAGAGAGATGTCTCGGTCATGTCTGCATGATTCCCGAACCCGTAGGGTCTACACACTTAAGGTTCGATGACGCTAGGGTTATAGGGAAAGTATGTATGCGGTTACTGAATGTTGTTCAGAGTCCCGGATGAGATCCCGGACGTCACGAGGAGTTCCGGAATGGTCCGGAGGTAAAGATTGATATATAGGAAGTGTGGATTTTTGGCACGGAGTGTTTACGTGCTAACCCTTTTGTAGGTTGTAGATGTAGAAGGATGTGAGGGCCAGATGCGTGATGTGTAGTGGACCGACTATTGGGGCCAAGGTGAGTAGAACTGTAGGATCTAGAAGTAGATGTGTCTAGAGGGGGGTGATTAGACACTTAGTGCTAAAGTTGCAATTTTTAAGCTTTTTCGGTTTAAGTGGAGTTTAGGCACAATTTCAACACACACAATACATATCAAGCAAGCATGCAAAGAGTATATGAGCAGCGGAATGTAAAGCATGCAACTTGCAAGAATGTAAAGGGGTTGGAGAATTCAAACGCAATTGGAGACACGGATGTTTTTCCCGTGGTTCGGATAGGTGGTGCTATCCTACATCCACGTTGATGGAGACTTCAACCCACGAAGGGTAACGGTTGCGCGAGTCCACACAGGGCTCCACCCACAAGGGTAACGGTTGCGCGAGTCCACAGGGCTCCACCCACGAAGGGTCCACGAAGAAGCAACCACCCACAAAGGGTCCACGAAGAAGCAACCTTGTCTATCCCACCATGGCCATCGCCCACAGGACTTGCCTCACTAGCGGTAGATCTTCACGAAGTAGGCGATCTCCTTGCCCTTAAAAACTCCTTGGTTCAACTCCACAATCTTGTCGGAGGCTCCCAAGTGACACCTAGCCAATCTAGGAGACACCACTCTCCAAGAAGTAACAAATGGTGTGTTGATGATGAACTCCTTGCTCTTGTGCTTCAAATGATAGTCTCCCCAACACTCAACTCTCTCTCATAGGATTTGGATTTGTGGAAAGAAGATTTGAGTGGAAAGCAACTTGGGGAAGGCTAGAGATCAAGATTCATATGGTAGGAATGGAATATCTTGGTCTCAACACATGAGTAGGTGGTTCTCTCTCAGAACATATGATTGGAAGTGTATGTGTTCTGATGGCTCTCTCATCGAATGAGAGGTGGAGGGTGTATATATAGCCTCCACACAATCCAACCGATTACACGTTTCAATTGGTGGATTCGATTCAATAAACTCAGGTCGAGACGACGAAATGTAACTGTGACCGTTGTCTTGATTTTCGTGGGATGGACTGTCACTCGGTCGGACGATGTCTAGGTTATAGGGTAAATCCAAACTCGTTTTGCGATTATCACTCGTGGACCGATTTGTAGGTAATAAGATGAACTGAGATTTGGTAAGGCAACTCGGTTGGGACCTCCTGGGGGAATTCTGTCTGGACAAGAGATTTGCAAGTCCCTATCGTTGAGCCCGAAGCTGCATTTAGGGTTTCGCGTGGTCTTATTGACAAGTGAGAACTCGGTGGTGCGCCGGATAGGAAGAATCGGTAGGACCGAGTTTGGCTTAGGGTTTAGGTCATATGTGGATATGGGAAAGTAGTTGAGGATTTTGGAGCATATCATTAAGCACATGAAGCAAGAGGCTCATTAAGCAACACCTCATCCCTCCTTGATAGTATTGGCTTTTCCTAAAGACTCAATGTGATCTTGGATCACTAAAATATAAAATGAAGAGTCTTGAGCTTGAAGCTTTAGCCAATCCTTTGTCCTTAGCATCTTAAAGGAGTTCCCACAACCTTTAGTCCATGCCACTCCATTGTTGAACTTATCTGAAACATGCTAGATCGAAATGTTAGTCCAACAAGAGATATGTTGTCATCAATTATCAAAACCACCTAGGGAGCACTTGTGCTTTCAATCTCCTCCTTTTTGGTAATTGATGGCAACATACATCAAAGCTTTGGATAAAGATATAAAGAACAGCAAGTAAAGCTTTGGAAGGACATGTAACAAGCATAGGCTCCCCCTTCATGTATGCACTCATGTAAATGTGAAATAGAGAGGCATGTGAGAGCATAACCATGACAGAGTAGGCAAAGTGTTACATGCATCTTGGCCATATGCATCAGAGCAAAAGATTATCAAGGAAAATACCTTCATGCTCATGAGTCCTTCTTGCAAACAGTATGTACATAAGCAAGAACTCCTCATACTCATGATTTTGATGCATATACTTACCTTGTGGTCTTGAGTTGGCTTAGGATGGAATGAACCTGCACAAACAAGGTTAGATAACACAGGTATATCCACTAGCCAGAGCAAACAAAAGAAACCACAAGAATACAAAGACTGGGATGACATGTAGAGAGTGAGTACAAGGTACCACATAGAATTCAACATGTCCCCAAGAATAAAGATATGCAATGAATTTGACTGATTTCTTTTCGTTAGGTGTCTTGCTCCCCCTGAATCTGGCATGGGATATTGGGAGAAGATAGGAAACAGAAAATCAGAGCTGAAAAATATGAATAGAACTAAATTCAAATGAGTTCATATGAACACGTCTTTCCCCCAAAAAGACATGTGGCATCTCTCCTCTTGAACATCAATCATCTGGGATCCTTGAGTATTCTCTCCCCCTTAGTACTTTCTCCTTTGTAGGTGATAAGCTTTTGATGTGATCTCTCTCTCTCTGATGGTAAGCTTTGATGTGATGTGATCTCTCTCTCCCCCTTTGACATCAATTTCCAAGAAGGTTTTTCCTGGAATCCGTCGAATAGGTTTGGTCCTTGAGATTCAGTACAAAGCAGTGAATAAAACTGTGATGCTTGTAGAGGATAAGATTCATTGAGTGGAGCTGGGTCAGAAGAAATATAGAATATGTGGCAAACTGTTTTTCCTGTTGCGAAATCGGTGGCACCGAGTGGCATGTTTCGGTAGTACCGAAGGGATTCGGTTGGACCGAGAATAGCTATTCGGTGAAACCGAGTTCATCACAGAGAGAAACACTTGTCACCGCAGCTCACTAGTCAAGTAAGATCTCACAAAGATTTGCAATGAATTAGCTGAAAGATTTGCAAGGAATTTGATGCAGAAATATGCAGAACAAAAACAAAGAGAAAAGAGTAAAAGGCTTCTAGATGAAGTTTTTTTTGATTGAAAACAAATATGCAAGGGATAAATGCAATAACTCAGAAAAGAACACAAGAGAATTTCATCTAGAATTGGGCGGTGACATAGTCACCTATGTTAGAGTATATTGACTTAGGAGTCAAGTGAGAACACTTGATCATAGGTCATACTCATCGTTTAAGCTCAAAATGGGGTTACCATTTTTCGTTTAAGCATCTTGATGTATTCACATCTTGTTGAGTTGCTTTGACTCATGTCTTGGAGTAAAGCTTCTCTAAGATGGAATAACATACCTTGGGTGGTGATGTGGTTCTTGCTCATGTAGTTGAACTTGTGTGGGTGCTCAAGGTTGATGTAGTTCATCAAGAGTTGGGAGCACCACTTGGAGTTTGAGTTCATCTACCTAAATGGGTTAGTTCTTGCAAGGAAGAGCACTTGTGTATCCAAAAATGACAATCATGAAGCTTAACATAGAGTTTGTCAAAGGATATGTTTCATGGTTTTGTGCTTCCTTATCTTCAACCACTATTGTGTAGAGTCTTGGTGATGTAGAGATCGCTCAGGATATGAGTGAGTCGCAATCTCATGGAATTAGATTCAACCAAGCACCTACATGGGTTAGACAACATGCAAGGTGCAAATATATCCAAGACATAAGATAGTTATCATAAGAGATATATCATGGATTAGTCATAAGCTCATGTCTTGCATGTATCCAATGGAGTTTCTACTCCAAGTTCGAAGCATCAATGATGTTCAATTCTCCTCTCAACCTGCAAAACACTTTCTCATCAAGTGGTTTAGTGAATATATCCGCTAATTGCTTATCGGTGCGAACATGCTTAAGATTGATGTCACCCTTAGCAACATGATCTCGAATGAAATGATGACGAACTTCAATATGCTTAGTTCGAGAATGTTGTACAGGATTATGACCAATTTTGATAGCACTTTCAATGTCACAAAGCAGTGGAACATGTTTCACATAAATCCCGTAATCTTTAAGAGTTTGGGTCATCCAAAGTAATTGAGCACAACATGAACCAGCGGCAATGTATTCCGCTTCGGCGGTGGATAAGGATACTGAGTTTTGTTTCTTGGAAGACCAAGACACAAGAGATCTACCAAGAAATTGACAAGTACCCGAAGTGGACTTTCTATCAACCTTGTCTCCGGCATAATCCGAGTCAGAATAGCCAACAAGATCAAAAGAAGACCTCTTAGGATACCAAATGCCAAAATTTGGTGTATGGATTAAATATCTCACTATCCTTTTCACAGCCTTAAGATGACAATCTTTAGGAGCAGCTTGATATCGTGCACACATGCACACACTTAGCATAATATCGGGACGTGAAGCACATAGGTATAACAATGAACCAATCATAGAGCGACAAACCTTTTGATCAACCGGTTCACCATCTTTGGTCAAATCATTATGTCCACTAGTAGGCCTAGGTGTAGACATACCTTTGCATTCTTGCATATTGAACTTCTTGAATAAGTCCTTGGTGTACTTTGTTTGAGAGACAAATGTACCTTCCTTAGTTTGCTTGATTTGCAACCCGAGAAAGAATTTGAGTTCACTCATCATAGACATCTCAAACTTCTCTGACATTAGCTTTCCAAACTTTTCACTAAAGAGAGGGATAGTTGAACCAAATATGATATCATCAACATAAATTTGGCATACGAATAGTTCTCCATTAACCCTTTTAGTAAAAAAGAGTAGAATCAATTTTACCAATTTCAAAACCACTTGTAGTAAGGAACTTGGTCAAGCATTTATACCATGCTCTAGGAGCTTGTTTAAGACCATAAAGAGCTTTGTGAAGTTTGTAAACATGATTTGGTTTCTTAGGATTGATAAAGCCGGGAGGTTGTTTGACATAAACTTCCTCCTCTATTTCACCATTTAGAAAAGCACTCTTAATGTCCATTTGGTACAAGGTGATATTATGGTGATTAGCATAGGCAAGTAAGATGCGAATGGACTCAAGTCTAGCAACGGGAGCATATGTCTCACCATAGTCCATACCTTCGACTTGTGTGTAACCTTGGGCGACGAGACGTGCTTTGTTGCGAAACACTTGTCCATCTTCATCTTGCTTGTTACGGAACACCCATTTGGTACCAATGATGTTGTGGTTGTTGTCGGGCTTCTCGACCAATGTCCAAACTTGGTTTCTCTCAAAATTATGTAGCTCTTCATGCATAGCGTTTATCCAATCTGGATCTTCCAATGCTTCTTCAACCTTCATAGGTTCAATGCTAGAGATGAATGAATAGTTTTCACAAAAGTTAGCTAAACGAGTTTTTGAGCGAGTGATTCTCCCGGTTTGTATATCATTGAGGATTTGCTTGACGGGATGATCTTTGGCAATTCTTGCTCGAACTCGTGAGAGCTTTTGCTTGGGTCTTCGTTGAGCATCTTCTTCATCTTGTTCTTCTTCTTGGCCTTCTTCATTGTTGACGTCGTCATTCTCTTGTCGTGGTGGAGAAGGAGGTTGTTGATATTCGTCTTGACGTATTTCCTCATTTTCTTCATCTTGATGTGTCCCACTTGTGGATGCTTCCGTGTCGATTCTTGGTTCACCTTGTCGTGAAGTAGAAGCTTCCACTTGGACGGATGAAGTACTCTCCTTCACCTCCGTTGGACGAATTTTGCCAATGGACAAGTCTTGAATTGCTTCTGAAGGGTCTTTGTCTCCTACATCAATTGGCAATTGCTCTACTTGCGAGCCATTAGATTCATCAAACTTCACATCTACCGTCTCTTCAACCTTTCGGGTGAAATTGTTGTAGACACGGTAAGTGTGAGAGTTTGAGCCATAACCAAGTAGAAAACCTTCATGAGATTTAGGAGCAAACTTTGAACGACGATGCTTATCAAGAATGTAGCACTTTGAGCCGAATACTCGAAAGTATCCAACTTGACGCTTGTTACCGGTGAGGAGCTCGTATGCCGTCTTGCCGAGTAGCTTGTGAAGATATAAGCGATTTGTTGCGTGACAAGCTGTCTCAACCGCTTCTGCCCAAAAGTGCTTTGGCGTCTTATATTCATCAAGCATCGTTCTTGCCATTTCGATGAGCGTCCGGTTCTTCCTCTCAACAACTCCATTTTGTTGAGGTGTGTACGTAGCCGAGAACTCGTGTGAAATCCCTTCTTCGTCAAGAAAGGTGTCCACATTTGCGTTCTTAAACTCCGTTCCGTTGTCACTCCGAACCTTTTTGATCTTCACATCAAACTGATTTTGGGCCTTCCTAGTGAAGTTTCTGAAGATCTTCTGGACCTGCGATTTGTCATTAAGAAAGAACACCCACGTAAATCCTGAAAAGTCATCAACTATAACTAGACCAAAAGAATTTCCACCGAGACTCTTGTAGGCGTTGGGACCAAAAAGATCCATGTGAAGTAGCTCGAGTAGCCTCCTTGTGGTCATGATGTTCTTCACGGGATGTCTTCCTCCAACCTGTTTACCTGCTTGACAAGCACTGCAAAGTCTATCCTTATCAAATATGACATCGTTGACTCCAAGGATATGATTTCCTTTAATAAGCTTGTCAAGGTTTCTCATGCCAACGTGACCTAGTCGTCTATGCCACAACCAACCTTTTGAGGATTTAGCAACAAAGCAAGTTTTAGGTTGTGCCTTTTTAGAGAAATCGACAATGTAAAGATCACCTCTACGCATACCCGTAAAGACCATTTTATGATTGTCTCGACGAAATACTTGGCAATCTACCTCAGTAAATAGGACATTCAAACTGAAATCAGCAAGTCTAGATACTGAAAGTAAGTTGTAGCCAAGAGATTCAACGAGCATGACATTTTGAATGGAACTATCATGTGAGATGGCCACCTTACCAAGGCCAACCACTTTACCCTTTGAATTATCACCAAAGGTGACATATTTTCGAGGGCCGTCATTTTCAGCAAGCTCACGAAACATCTCTTCATCTCCGGTCATATGATCAGTACATCCACTATCAAGAACCCATTCCTTTCCTCCTGATTCATATCCCCGAAGATTTGCCATAAGACCAAAATGTCTCATTGCATCATCAAGATCGAATTCACTATCATCATCATCATAATATTCATGTTCATCATGATCTTGTGATTCATCATTTCCTAGAGAGGGTAATTCATCAGATAAATGATCATCAAAGTGGTCACTTTTATGAATTCTTATAGCTTTGAGTATGATATCATTAATGATTCCAACATCTCCTTTAGCATGCTTAAGATTGGCAAGTTCAAAAAGACATTTACCAAAACTAGGATCACTAGAGTTCATCTTACTCAAGGCAATAGATATATGGAGAATTTCATCCAAAGTTTTCAAGGAATAATCAGGAAATCGTTCCTCAAGAAATTTCCATATGGTATAGGAACAATTGTGAGTAGGCAAACTAGCAATCAAATTTTTGGGCAATCCTCTAATGATGAGCTCAATAGTTCTAAGATTGTGAATCATGTCAATATCTTCATCTAGGGTAGGATGCAAGGGATCAATATGGGGTGCACAAGGGCTAGCAATATACTTGTTCAAATGATATTGATTGAAGATTACAAGCATCTCATTTTCCACTCATGAAAGTACTTTCCATCAAGAATAGGCACTCTATGTCTAAGACTCCCTAATGTAGACACATCCATCTTCCTCCAATGGTGATTAAACCAAGGCAATGGAGACCAAAGCTCTGATACCACTTGTAGGATCTAGAAGTAGATGTGTCTAGAGGGGGGTGATTAGACACTTAGTGCTAAAGTTGCAATTTTTAAGCTTTTTTGGTTTAAGTGGAGTTTAGGCACAATTTCAACACACACAATACATATCAAGCAAGCATGCAAGGAGTATATGAGCAGCGGAATGTAAAGCATGCAACTTGCAAGAATGTAAAGAGAAGGGTTTGGAGAATTCAAACGCAATTGGAGACACGGATGTTTTTCCCGTGGTTCGGATAGGTGGTGCTATCCTACATCCACGTTGATGGAGACTTCAACC